>NC_136642.1:26547830-26905330 GCF_949748355.1 Melanostigma gelatinosum | reverse complement strand
AAGACCTATACACTTTTATCATGTACTTGCTGTAAGTGCATCAAAAACGTACATCATTTAGAGCAGGGATTCCCAAAGTGTGGAAAAATGCGCGAGAGGAAAAATGTAATGGTGGTCTCATTGTGCAGTCCTGTCTCCTAAAAATTACGTTCCCCCAAAATTAAAATACATTCTCAATTACGTTTTACCACGAACGTATTTTCTCCCTGATTACGTTTGTGTTTGACGTATTACAAATACGTTTCTCATCAACATATCTTTGCCATACTTTAGTCTTTATTATTTTTCTGTGATCTGCCTCGCCTCTACCCCGCCACCCACAAGTTATTGACCCGCGGCCTGTTCCGAGGGCTGACAGACCTGACGATCGGGTGCCTCGCGGCCGGGGCGGCTGCAGACCTCGCGTCCCGGCGCCAACGGGTGAGCGCCCGCCACTCGGAACCACAAAACCAAGTCCCGGATTTCACCCGGGAGACATTCTGGAGGTATTGTGACCGGGTGATGTGCCTCGTTGCTGGGGAGGTATGAGCCGAGAGTGGCGGGGTGTTATGGAGGTATATATTACAACTCGTGTTGTTCCCGTGCGTCGATGAGCGCATTTCTGCCGGAGACAGGCAGCGTGTTGTGGTAGTATTCTGACCGCGTAATAGGGAGAAGGAGAGGCGGTGGTGGAGAGGGAACAAAATGTTAAAGAGATGGTGGAATGTATGATTGGAGAGAGAGAAGTGAAAGAGTTGGACGTGATCCCGGTGTCCAACAACACTGTGTCTCCGCATCGATGCTTTGTCCGAAGACATCCTGGCTACATTAGTCGGTCGCGTGAAGAAGAGTGAGTTTCACTCTCTGCAAGTAGACGAGCCTACAGATGTGGCCAATCTGGCCAATCTTCTGGTGAACGTCCGTTAACTTTCAGAAGGAAGAGTTTTTGTCTTTTTTGTCTTTTTTATCTTGTAAACAAACGCCACGCGCGAGCAAACTGTTCTCTCATTAGTCCGATTTGTATGCGGCTATAAATAGGCTCTGTCGGGATGTAGAAGGGGGTGCGTGGCCTAAAAAGTTTGGGAACCGCTGATTTTCGAGGATGCAGTGTATGAACATTCAGTTGTGTGTCTTTGTTGTCACAATGGTATGGAATTGTTTGATGGAGTGTGTCTGATGGACTGCAGACTACTAGGACTCAGGGCTGGCCATTCTTTGACTTCTTTCTGATACAGGCCTCACAAATACCCCGGTTTCTACCAAAACTGTGTGTGTGTGTGTGTGAGAGGAACAGTGAGTTGAACGAGGCAGGGGAGAGTGAGCAGTTAGTTTGACTATGGAGTTCTTCAGGGCGTTCAGGTATATGGAGCTCGCTAGTTCAAAGAGTTGGTTGTATTTGTTCCGGGGATTATCTGCAGTGGATTTCTAAGTGTGTCGAGTCCCATAACATGTCATCATAACAGATCCTCATACTACCACCAGGTGGAAACATGTTGATGTTGATGATGTCTTTGTTCCCAAGTACTGTACTTCAGTAAAATGGTCAAATACTTTCTACTTCCACCTCACTACATGTCTGAGGGGAATATTGTATTTTTTCTCCGCTACTTTGGTCTTATGCTATGTTCACATCAAACATGCAGCAGATCTTCACCTCTTATTGCTCATGCAGGACCATTTGTGTTATTCGTGAGGGAACAGGCTTACCTCCATGTACATATATCACCCGCTGCCCAATGAACCACTATTGCTGCTTTGTCTGACAACCAAACCCTGTTGTGTCTTTGTTCATGACATCATCCGGAGACTGCAGCTGTTGTCACTGAATCGAACGAGCCACACGTCGGCTGCAGCGCCATGAAACCCAGATACACAGATTTTGCTGTGATATCATTGCAATAAACGCCTGAAAAGGTTTGCGCAATAACTCCATAATGAAGGTGATTTGTAAAAAGGATTACTTCATGGTTTGTCAGGTCTGTCCATAAGACAACAAGCACAACAACACGTTTGAAATGTTGATATCAATATCCTTGGGATAAGAAGAGGCTTTCTAGATCGATAATCTCCGAAGAATCTGAGAGAAATCAATACAAAGTTTGGCATGATATAGTTTTTGTTTGTTTTATTTTCATAGTCATTTAATAAAAGCTGTTTTGCGTTTCTCCCCGGTATTATAGTGTTTAATGTTCTTATCTTATTTCGTAAAACTTTGTGATAACTGTGACTGTCCTTGTATGTAGAAGGTTCTGTGTTGGAGGTGCAGCATTCCTTAGACACTGTGCCTTTATGTGTCTACTTCTCACCGCATAGCTGACATGTTGCATAGGGTTTTAAAGAGGCATCCCACTGTCAGCCAGTTAGCGTTACCACGGTGTGTGTTTGTTCTAATGCGAGTGCCTCGTTCACCAGTAAAGTAACAGACGGCATGAGTCCTGCCCCCTTTGGCACAATGCCGCTGCAGGAAGACATAATCAGTGCTCTGTCTGTGAAGATGATGTTCCCTGATGATGACTGACAGGTGTCTGTGCAGCAACCAGCCAGGACATTTTGTTATTACAGTGATTATGTGAATTCTGAGGAGGAAATAGAGAGAATGAGCCTCTGTGGAAGGAATGGAGAAGAAGAGATGCTTTAGAATGCACCGCTGACTCAGGCAGGCATCGTGCTCTGGGAGTTACATTCTGACCCTGAACATGTCTCTATAAATGTCCACAACGTCTGTCCCTGGCACCGGGTCATGTGACTCATCTGTACCCGGTTCATGAAAGCCTTCAGATGTGTTGTGTTATTGAGGGGATGTGTGTCTCTGTGGGATTAAGACTCCAATCCTGTTTATGCAAAAACACATCCATGTGCACACTGAGGCAGATATAATCAGAGGAGTTGTGTTTCACCACTTATAACACGGCAACATGTCAATCACATTGGCAGCTTTCCACAGCAGCTTTTAGTTCATCATACATCCGCCAGACCTGTAAACCATCATGGCTCATCCTCATACTCTCATGAATAAGGATGCAGCAGTTCTATTGAATCGTTTATAACCAGTTTAAGTATCCAGGATGAAATGAAATAACCTGAACAGGGAACTAAATGTAAAGCACTAGTAGGAGACACAATTAAAGGGAGTGTTCAGAGCTATACTTAATACTGTAATTCCTAGATATCCCAGAAAAATGTATTTGTATATTATCCACGTAATCATGAACCAGGACAGATGAAGACCGTAGAACCCCCACAGGCGGTTCTACGGTCAGATACTGCTGACGAGACTTAATACTTAACTTAATATTTCACCTTCTGCTTCTAACTGAATTGTTTTCTGTGAAGATGGAAGTTCATCCTGAAGAGACTGTATGCATGTAAAGAGCAGAAGTCGACGCGTGTTGCCAGCACGAGCAATGAGGAGCAACTTTTCATGAGCTATCATGTGGACCGGTGTACGAGGATAGGTTGTTAAAGTTCTAATAAATGAGTGTTGGGAAGAAATAGAGTGAAGAAGTTGATGAATGTGCGTGCCTTTGACTGGCGATTGGCTTATTGTCGATAGATGTATAGACTCGACAGGTGTGTACAAATATATTGATGCTTTTCTGGAAACGATTGTGACTGCTGTGTGATGGACCCATTCAAGTGCTCATCTTTTTGAGAAATGTTGAAAATACATGGATACCAGTGGTATGCTAAGGCCTCAGACCAGAGTGAGGAAGGCCGGTGAACCAGAGGGATGAGCTGCTGTGCTGTGCAGCGACCGAGACCTCTTGGCGGGGTTAACCGCAAGGTAATTGAAAACTGGTCGGTACATGTGACCGCTGTTAACTCGGTTCACTGCCCACTTATCTGCAGGTTTAGCTGATATTACTGAAGAAGGGCTGACTGGGCTCCTTGTACACCTTAACACCTTTAAAGGTTGTGCTGCGGTGCTGTTTGCCAGCAGACTGCACATGCTGAGTAACTGACATTGCTCCAGCTATTCCTTCAGCTCTATTTTATAGAGTGATACATTGAACAACACAGAAAAATGGCCTATTTATTGGACGACATAGTCATGATGAAGTGGGCTTTCTTTGTAACAGTTTGAATTGTGTCTTCTCCCCTCCCTTGGATGGATGGTGCCACGAGCACCGAAGCCTAGGGCTGGCTGGGTGTGAGTCCATGGTTGGATAGTGGATGATTCCTGAATGACTGCAGCTTGTGCTCGTTTACGAGGCAGCTGTGATTGACATGTGTCTGAACTGAAGGGACATTAGGGCTGGACTCAAGCCCTGTAACAGACTCATTTGGGTGATGTCATCGTAAACAGTGTTGCACGTTGGACTGTTACTGTTCCCAGAGACCCAACATCAGCCTGACAAGTGTCCACACAGTTTTCATTCCACTCTTCGTCCAGTGTCACTGTCACTCACGGGGACTAACACTGCCAAGTCTTCACCTAGGGGACTCGCCTTTAGGTTCATCTGGTAGAGTCAGTCCTCACTTCTGTATCACACGGTTAACGGACAGGGGAAGATGTGGAGTTCGAGAGCCTCTTAAACTGTGGGAGACCAGCTTTTCCGAAGAGTCAGCCGGTTTCAATTATAACCAAAAGCATTTAATACTTCTGCAGCTAAAACCATTGCATAGTGAAGTACATTATTTACAGTTACATAGATATATATTCTCTGCGCAGAGAGCATCTCACCCAACATCCCAGATGGGACCCACAGCTCATCCCACCAAAGAGAGCGAAGCCTTCTCCAGCCCTCCCCTTTTATCCATCTTAATTCCTATTGGCTAACTTCAACAGTCTCCTCCTCCTCGCAGGACCCTCGCACGGGCATGACCTGTAATTGCCTGTCTAGAAATCTATCTGTCCCTTACTATTCTAAATACATTCAATGACTGTCTTTTATTGCGTAACACTTCTATGATAAACATTCTATATAAAGATTTGCAACTTCACACATACAGGAGGCATCTTGTACCAGAGTTAGCAACAGAATGTCACTGGTTGTAACTGGTTTGGTCCTGTTAGAACCAGAAGCACTATATAAGGCTCAAGTGACTATGCTATACAAAGTGTCTAAGCAGTTTATATGTTAAATCACTTCGATCATGAAATAAAACTGTTTATATCTTGTGATGGTCATACTTTTATGCTTTCATATTTTTCTACAATCTCTTAACAGCACGCAAGGCGTGATGTCATTTTAATCATGGGCTGAGGGAGGACTTGTTGGGGAAGAGGGGGGAGAGACGGGGGAGAGGCAGCCCAAAAGTGTTATAAAAGAAGTAACTTGCAAACAGCAAGACGGGAATTCACGATGGGACGCCGACCGAGCCATCCATGGAGAAACACTGGACCTCGTTCGACAGCCGCGTCGGAGGACTTCGTCTCTGTTCACGGAAAGAAGACCGCCGTTCGTGGACAAAGATTGAAAGACGGAGAATCACCTCTCCCCCCTGCTTGACTTTAACAACTGGACAACGGATGGACACAGCCGCCTTAAAGACTTTGTACTGAGCCTTGAGGATCGCTGAACGGACTCCGTTGGCTGAGCAGGAGGGTCTGGCCAGACCTTCGCTCCTAACAACTCCAAAATAACCTTTTCATCGCACCTTTGAAATCCAGCTCCAACCGAGCCGACTCGGCATCGAAACTAATGAGTATAATCTCAGAAGAAAATTAAAGTAACGAATCAAGTATAGTATTGTTTTTATGTGACCTGTAGCTGAGCCCCTACCATATGTCCTGCAATAAATATCTAATCTGCATTTAAAGTAAATTTCTCAAGTGCATTAATTTTGCTGAAGTAGTAAATGTTCCTTGTTGCAGTAAAAGGTTAAATATTGTATGTCTAACAACTGAGTTCTGAATGGTTATCCTAGAGACCGAATCCACTTAACAATCCCTTACGGTTTTAGAAGTAATCCTAGCCGTTAAAACCTAACCTGGCAATTTACCAAGAGCACGGATGCAGAAGAGGGAAGCTGCCATAACCGACGCGCCCGGGGTCAGGGTGGCCCCTCGGCCGAGTGCGTGTTTACCGGAGGAAGCAGGGTAGACGTCAGGAGTAACGGCAGTTAGCAGAGCCAGGGGAGTTTCCTCGCAAGAACACCAGCTCGACAATCTTTTAATAGAGAGCTGAGTCAGTAAGTAGCCCCGTATCGGGCCAGAAGTACCCCGGATCTAACACCACCTACACATAAGCACTCCACGGATTCCACTGATTGTCATGATCATTTTGGAAGCAATCAGTGTGATTGCTCATAATGCGGAATGCTGTGTGATTCACCATGGATAACCTTTGATCAGCAGGCTCATTTATATGCATCAATATTCATGAGGTGCTTTGCATTCACCATTTATGGTTGAATGTGGGCGTGCAGAGGGCGGGATGTGAGGCTGATCCACATGTGCACATTTCCAGGTGGACTGATTTATAAAGGGAACACTGCCAGCAGGTGTGTGAACACTGCGCACACCTTTAGAAGTCAGATTTTTGTCTTTGTCGCATGCCAGTTTTGGCTTTTGTGTACACGTTTACTTTTAGTATGGATCCTACATGCTGTATTATCAAGGAGGCCCCTGGTGAGTATTTGTGGCTGTCAAAATCAAATGGAGTCAGAATAAACTACAGTGTGTGTTTATGATAATGCAGGAACATGTCAGCCATGTCACGTCATTGATGTGTTCTGAAAAGACTGGGAGTTCCATGACGCAGAGGGAGACAGTCCATCAGGCGTTGGACCATAGACTGTAGTGGTAGTTGTGACGTCCCCCATTGGTTTGTGGATAGCCTCCTGGTCGCCATTTTGGCTGTGGCCATTTTGTTTTTTTGCAACCAGTGAACAGCAGTGTTCACTGGCAGTGACAGAGACGCTGTATACGTCTCTGGTAGAGACCTGTCAATCACTGTGTAGCCCCGCCCTAAAGCATCCCCTGCTTTATGGTCTGTTTGACTCTAAATGGACCATAATGTACTAAATGAACATCATGCTGTATTGAAGAAGACTTGAAACTAGAGATTGAGACATAAACTCATGTTTACAATGTTTACTGAGGTAATAAATCAAGAGAGAAGTAGAGTCATTTTCTATAGACTTCTATACAACCAGAGGAGTCGCCCCCTGATGGACATTAGAGAGAATGCAGCTTTAACACACGAAGCTTTGGCTTCACTTAAAGAACCGGAGGTTGCCGCCTGCTTTGGACACACTCTCAATACATGTTAGTAGATACATTCATTGTTGGTGTGGCTGTGCACATAGTACTGGTTGATGAGAAGATAAATATAGAATATCATTAGCCATGTACTGTGATGAGTACGAGCAGCATTTTGAACCTGTTAGCTCAGACTGTAAGCAGGTATTGGGAGAAGGGAGCACTAAATTGCCCTTTTAAGAATTACAAGCTTGTATATGGAAGAGATTAGTAATACAGTATACAGTAACTGGAACCTAATGTATCTGTGGCAGAGGATTATGTCACTCTACTTGAGTACATGTGGGACTATTCTCTCTGCTAGTAACTGTTGTTGGATGTGACGGGCATAGAAAGCAGTGTTTCTGTTCGTCTGTGTGTGAGCATCTGTAAACGGCTCATATTCCACCCTCCAGCCCCTCCCCCACCTCCTTCATCTCTCCCCGTCTCATTACTGCCACACCTGACAGACTGCTATAATTGATTGTGCTGAAGGAATTACGTCGACTGCCTCTGATGCGCAAGGTGCTAAAGTTCACGTCTTCCGACACATTAATATGGAAATCCCTGTAAACAAAATGATATTTGTTCCCCTTTTTATGCAAATGTTTTAGAACCGAGCCAGTTATCAATTTGATGTTTTACTTGCGAGAGCTTTGTTTTGAGCCACATGTTGTTGGCCGGGTGGTCTGCTGCCAGTGATGCACTGCATCCAAGATGAAGTCCCTCTGACCTCGATGACAAAGGCCTTTCATGTTGCTCTGTTGTGGGGCTTCTTCTTCGTGCTTTGGTATTTAAGGAGCGCTTGTGCTCTGCCTCTAAGCTGACTACATAAGGCATGCCTTTTATAGTCATGTATTGTTAATGCCCATAGAATGACTAATCTGCACTATAATAGGCTGGTTAATAACTTACCTAGCCAGACGCAGAGACATCAGGTTGTGAAACACTCTCTGTTCTGATCGTATGTGTAATGAACAAGCTCTAAGTGATGAGCAGCATCCTCTGCGCTTCCTCTTTTAGCTGGTTGTTTGGGTTCTTCGGCCTGGAACGTCTGGTCTCATCATCTTTGTTTGCAGCATTTAGTTTACTCTCTTCAGTTGTAAGAAAGCTCTGATGAACCCTGGAAGTGTCAATAAGCCAATGTTTGCTGCATGTTTGCCCATAACTTCATGAAGTGATGATATGAGTGATAGTTCTGCTGCTGTTCATGCAGCTTTAGGATGCACAACCTGTTGTTTGTCTCACTTTACTGCTGATGCTTTGAAGCTCAGCACAGTTCATAGCAGCATATCTTAGTGCTGGCAGTAGTATTATAAACAGAATCACCTGTCAGTGTTATATCGTATCTGTAAAGTTAAGAGACTATTATGACTAATGCATTAACGTCTCAGCAGCATTTTGCATGTTGAGGTGGTGACATTTTTTCAATGTGATGTACTGTACAACAATAGATCATATTTTTATTATACTCATTCAATATTTAGAATTTTGAATTCCTAAATTCTTCAGTGGCTTGAAATGTAAATGATCAGGCAGCATACCTGTGACTCTGCTCGGGTACAGGCTTCCTCCTCTACACCTGTAGTCCCTCAGGATCCGTTTGGAACCGATGACGTCATCGGGCTTATTCTCTCACAGCCTCTCAGACCTGATGGAGAAGACATCATACTACTGTTCTGACTGTCTGAGTAGTGGTCCTCGGGACTAGTACTCAGCTCTGTCCTGTGTTTGTAACATTGGGGGGAGAACCCCTTCGAGATGAGCACAACCAGTGTGAGGCCACCATTGATGGAGTTTCTCTGATAGATGGTTGGTCAGCCTTATTGAGCACTTACTGTATTCATCCTAGTTTGTTTCTGTACTCTTGCTCTGGTTCATGCACTTCTGACTTCTGGTGACTAGTAGTTCTATTGAACACCGATGTTGAATACACTTACTGTATAAAGGAGTCTGCTCAATGACTGTAATGTCATGGTTGATACAGTTCTTTATTAATATCTATGGGTAATAGTGTTGTTTCAGCAGCCAAACAAAGCCACAGAGGACTTCAGAGGTCACCACAGTGTCTCATGTTAATATTGTGCAATATTAATTCAGTTATATTCAGCTCATTACCTGTTCTACTTGGGCTAATTGTAAATTCAGCTGTTAATCACAGTGATCGTGTGTTTCTACAAAATGTTGTGATTTCACAACTTATTTGAAACATGGATTCTTCATCTCGTTTACAAACTCCTCGTTGTTTAACAGGCAGTGTAAAGAAGCGGCTCTGAGATGCTTTGACTCTGTAGGTGAGCGGGGGTTCAGCACTGCCCCTGTGGATGTGTAGTGCAGGCTGGCAGGGGCTGGTTAGGTCTTATCTTGATGGGATGGTGTGACAGGTACTGCATCACATTAAAGGCCTTACCAATCTTTCCTGTCACATCCAGCAGGAGGCCCACAGATAGCCCCCCCCTCCCCCCCTCCAGTGTTCCCTCCTCTCACCATGTTTATACACAACATATTTTTCTTCAGGTCTCAAAGACAAAGTAAAGACTTGTGGGTAAGACCATTTACTTTGTCTTATAAGTCAATGAACTCGATCACAAAGCCCACCACTTTCTATAACGTGCTTTTATTTTCAGAATAGTGTTTACGGTCTTACTATCACAAGTGTTTGAGTGCTTCACAGCCTCTCACACATGCGTCCAGTCCTGAACACTGACCAGGACCTACATGCACATCTGTCTCCAGCAGCACAAAGACTCTCCTGGAAAGCTTTTCATTTGAAACTTCTGCAGATGTCGTTGGGAGTTTGACAGCAAAACAGAAAAAAACAGCCATGTGTTTGAAGCAAATTAGTGAATAAAATACTTGTGTGCATCTTAAATACATCTGCTAATTTCACCACGTGAACCTTTGTACTTGATCTTATTTCACCGAGTTAGCCGTCGCCTCCCGACGATGTTTGGATTAGATTCAACGACAAAATGCACTTTACAGCTAACCAGAGTGATGTACATGACGGTGTATGAATGACGAGTAAGGGCTACATATACTGTATGTGTCTATATATATATACGCGAAGAATTATATATACTGTATATACAGCAGTTGCCTCACCATAATGTGATGCACCTTAATGGTGGTAGATACTGATCAATGTCAGTGTATGTACGTCAGCAAGTCTCACTTCGATCTATAATCTATGCTCAATACCTCTTTTGCAATCTTGACCTGCACGTCACTTGGTCGCGGTAGATTGAGGAAGAGTTGGACAGTATCACTGGATGAATGCATAGCATAGAGTTTGGTGTAACTAGGACACTGTGTTGTCTGCTGGTCAGGTGGAATCCACCCAGAGTATGATCAGGATCCTGGGACTGTCAGCCACTCTACCCAACTATCTGGATGTGGCTGCCTTCCTGCACGTCAACCCCTACATCGGCCTCTTCTTCTTTGACAGTCGCTTCAGACCGGTGCCCCTTGGACAGACCTTTGTTGGCATCAAATCCACGAACAAGGTAAACAGACAAAGATGATGTGAATGTATTTACAAACCTATTCTCTCAGAAAAAGGATTCTTCCTGAAAGGCGGAGGTTGTACCCAGAATATTTTGTTTTTGAAGAACCCATTTTCTTCTTTGTAGGACTATGGGTTCCATTAAGAACCCTTTTCATCCAAAGAACCGTTTTACTAAGGAAGAGTTCTTCCAGGAATCCTCTCAGCCACACACCAGAAACATGTGATTGTGAACCATTATTGTTTTGGGTTGGCTGCACCACATCAGCCTTGCTGGACATGATTCTAATGGCCCCAGGCTAAAACCGAGCGCCTTATGCTGCGTTCACACCAAACGCGTCGATTTTTTGACCCGCCGCAAAATCGCGTCCAACGCGCCACCGGTCGTGTTCACACCAAACGCCGCAAAATCGCCGGAGAGGGGGCGTGGTTTATAGACCTGGATCCGTTCAACTGTCCGCCATTAACCATGGAAAAAATAACTTATATGTCTATGTGTTGTGGAAGTCACAGATATCCCGGGAAACTAAACGCCGTCATGTCTGGTTCATAATATTGTCCAGAGGAGCTCCGTGGATTGTATCGAGCTGTATTCACTGTGTCTAGCAAGCCACCGGTCGCTGTTTACTACAGCTGTATGAACACAAAATAAACTGATTTGGCTGTGATTCAACGGCAATAAACCGACAAAAAGGGACTCCGAAATAACTACGTAATGATACCGATTTGTAGGCTACTTGTCTTCTCAATGGAGCTCTGATGGATCGGTGCTAGGCTATGCTAACATCGTAGCAGCTCCACCAACAGTCAGAATAACGTCATGTAGACAGAAATACGGCAGCGTCTATTCATTGTTTGTACCGTATGGTTAACACACACACATGTATACACAAAGTTTGGTCCGGTCTCTATTGATATGAGGTATCGTAGAGCTCTGGTGAACACAGACGGCTACAGGATTTATTTCCTGATTCAACAACGGCAGGAAGTCAGTGATGACAGGGGGAGCAACTCAACGCTGATAGGCTATTGCGCCACAGCGTCATGCGATTATTTCGCAGAAGTTGAAAAATTTCAACTCATGCGTTGGCGATTTTGCGGCAAAATCGCGCCGGGCCAGTCTCATCGCGTCAGTGCATCGACTTTGTATGTAACGTTGACGCGCGTCAAAAAATCGACGTGTCCAGTGTGAACGCACCTTTAGGTTCCTCTTAGCACTGTTAGAAGGGTAAAAGGTTCTTGTTTTAACTCCCAGAGAGGATGAGACTGGATGGAACCAATACACCATAGAAGGGTTTATAAGTATGCTCATTCCGACTAGAGGATGTAGAGGGAAAATGCATAATACTGTGTTCAGCAAAACATATCCACTTGATGCATCAGGTCAGTGTTTTGAGAAAGGACGCCTGCCTTGTAAACTCCTATGGGCCTGATTTGAACACAATAGACAAAGGTTTTGCTCAAGCTGAATCTGCAATAGGGCGACTGCTACCATCATAACTCCATCTGATCATCCACAACATGACTCAAATATCAAAACATGATCAATACTAAAGCAGCACCAAAAGTAACAACCCAGTCATTACTTGAAACTGAAAAATGTCCTGTTCATCTTCAAAAGAAGCTCTTATTGGGCTGAAGACCAGTCCTGCGATGCTAAATAGCCTTTCACAGGCCGCTGAGGCAGGTAGAGCTGTGTTCAGCGTCACAGACAGCTTGCGCACAGCTGCGAAGGATTTCACGAATGCTAACCCTAATGCTAACACTAATGCTAATGCTAACGCTAACCCTAATGCTGCGCTCTCTCGGCTCCCGTCAATCCTATGGTATGGTGGCTAGCTAACGTTAAGTTAGCTAACGTTAAGTTAGCTAACGTGAGCCAACCAGTGCTGCAATGATTCTAGCTAAGATGACTCAAATCAACAAAATCTCACAACTGTCAAGACTTCGTCAGCTCACTAACTTGCTAGCAATCCACGGGTGTTGGTCTTCGTCACCACCGTAGTTTGTTGCGGGAGTAGCAGGTGCTTCCATTTCTTCTTCCGTCATGAAATCAGTCATCGTAGAGTGGAATTCTACTCATGTAGGATCGCTAGCTATAGCATATAGCATGTAGCATCCTGGGCATCACTGGGAATCAAAACGCCGCGGCTTTGAGAGCACTTGTTTGCAATTGTGCATTAACGTGATTAACCAATGATTTAACTTGCTGCTAGGATCACTGAGTCACCAAACCTGCTTGCAGTCTGTGTTCCACCACAGTCCCCGACGCTGCTCTCATGATTCATTTTGTTTCTAAAGATAGATTTGATTTTGTAGCGAGTAACGAAGGTTTCAGGGGAAATGTATCGGAGTCAAAGTATCAGTTTTCTTTGCAAAATGTCGTGAAGTAAAAGTAAAAGTCAACAGAAATATAAGTAGTAAAGTAAAGTACAGATATCCAAAAAAAACGACTGAAGTACAGTAACGAAGTATTTCTACTTCGTTACTGTACACCACTGCAAATAACCCCATATGGTTCTAGCCAGCACCTTTGTTTATAAGAGTGTTTAGGACCCTGAACATTTTCATGCACCTGTGGTTTAGTTCTTCAAGGTGATATGTGCATACAATATAGGTGCAAAAACCAAATATCTAAATCGTATTAGACTCCTCCACAGAACAGAACTTTAGCTTTAAGCATCAATAGAAGAGTCTGACTGCTACATCGGCATGGTAGCATGGTAGCATGGCGGCATGGTAGCATGGCCACTTGATAGGACCCAGGTGATTTATTTACATGTGTGATTGTAACTATTACTGCTGACATCATTATTTGTATTCCCCTATGTTTAGAGTAAACCAACATTGCATCCTCAAAAGAGAAGTGTTATTCATAGTAGAGGTTTAGTGAGCAGAGTATTCAAAGTAGGACCCGAGCATGCACACTATGTAGGTTACAAGTCTATGTGCATGCATTTCATGAGTTACTTTAGTGTTCAAACGTGCTTATTGTGACTGTGTGTCCTGTTCAGATCCAGCAGCTTCATGACATGGAGGAGGTGTGTTACAACAAAGTTCTGGAGCAGGTTAAAGCCAGTCATCAGGTAAGAGCTCCTCTGCACGTTGGAAGCTCACTTACAGAATGCAATGTGAAGAGGAGTACATTTAGATGAGTATTCACGAGAGAGCTGTATATTTATAGTAACACTACTCATTTCTACATGACAACTGTGAATTTTGTGAATCAAGACAGTTAATTGACTCAGTATATCAGGCCAATCAGTGAGAGCAGATTATGTCCACTGAACAATTCCCTCTTCCCTCCAAATGACTCATCTCCCTTATTCAGACTTCTCATTGAAAGCTGTTTTCCCAGCAGTCCAGGTTCTGTGACCAGGGCCGGACTGGGGGAAAAAAGTGGCCCGGGAGTTACTGTCAGACCGGCCCACTCAATACACGGCATGTATTTCGCCGGTCTACGGCGGCCATTCGCACCTCCGCCGGCCCCGCCCCGACCGTCGCCCGGCACGAGCGCACGGCGCAGGCCGCGTTATGGAGAAAAGTTTTTAAAAGCACCGTAGTGTCCAGCCGTGCTATGGCGTCCTCAGATCGCGAGGAGTAGTGTAATGTCAGTTTATACTGTTGATACAGTTTTCACTGATTATTGACTTTCGGTATTAGAGTAAATTGAACGTGTTCTGTGAAGCATATAATGTAGTCGGGGCCGGCGATGTCATAGACCGGCCCAAACCCTGTCGGCCTACCGGGGATTCCCCCGGTATCCCCGATGACCAGTCCGCCCCTGTCTGTGACTTAGTCTTATTAAGTAGCGGGTTCAGTTTCCTTCATACCTCGTTCTGACTGAGACTGTCACAGTGGAATGTCTGGACTCGGCCCACAGTAATGCTGCTGTAGCTCTAGAATACAGAATACAGCACATCTTTTATGCTTCTGGTTCCCTTGAAAATACTTCTTTCAACTTTTTCAGGAATAGGACCTCCTGCAGTAAATATTTGTTGTGAAGCGTTTTGAATGAACAGCTGCTATCTAACGTGTCTACAGTCCTTATCTCCCCCAGTGTTACCCTCCCCCAACCACCACCCTCCACTCATTCTGCTTCCACTCCACAGCCTCAGTCGGCCTGTTGGGAGGAGGAGAGTTGTGAATTCAGACTTTAGCGTTTAGCTCCCGTCTACTCATCTAGTACAATATGTACCTCTGATAGGAGTTGAACTCCCTGTTGAGCACGGGTGTTATCCTGTGTGCATCACTTTATTGCAAGTGTTCACACACACACACACACACACACACACCCTTTTTCACTTCTCTCTGGCCCATCATCTCCCTCAGAGACACAGTCTTGCTGAAGCCCCTCGAGAACTGTAACTTTTCATCCACCTGGTTGAAACTAAATCCGGCTTGTAGGTTGAGGCCACAGCTCGGCTGGGGAGGCCGCGTCTTTTCTGATGATTAAATTGTCAAGAAGTGGCTGTGACATATGTTAATATCAGCTAGGAGGATCTGATGGATGAAATCTCCTCTATGACTTCCCTCCCACCCTCCTGTTGGGAAGCCTGCTGCCACAGAGAAGTTTAATAAGCCGAGAAGCCGGCGGTTACAGCCGACGATGCTTCCACACAGCTCAGCGGTGCTGATAAAACAACTTCAATAAATAACATTTGCTGCAGTGGTCTCTTTGGACCCGCTGTGTTTGGAGCCAACACACAGCTGGTTGCTGTGTGCAATATTGTTTGGTCTAATATTAGATTTCCAAAATAAATGTTTCATAAATACATAAGAACAATATCCACAGGGTTTTTCATAGCTATTTACAGGTAATTTATGAAACCAAATGTGGGTCTTTTTCACAATTTCACTTATCGTATCAGTGTAAACAATGGGTTCATATGTTTGACCCTTTATGTGTTTTTAATATTTTCTAGTGTATGGCTGGACAGTGTATGCTCAATGTGCTAACTTACAGCCAACTGATGAAATGGATAGTCATTGGCAGAGTAGCTCGCTCTTATTCAGAAGATCTGCGGTTCGACCCCCGGCTCCTCCAGTCAGCATTCCAAAGAGTCCTCGAGGAACATACTGAAGTGTGTGTGTGTGTGTGTGTGTGTGTGTGTGTGTGTGTGTGTGTGAGAATGGGTGAATGTTGACATGTCTACAGCGCTTTTTTTAAATCTCAGAGATCGGTAGTTCTATTCCTTCCATATGGGCAATGTGCAAAGCAACATTAAATATATTAAATATGAATCTGCAGTTTCCTTTAGTGTTCCCAGTAGCAGTGAGTCGTTAAGTCAATGATTGAGTACTGTCCTAACCCAGATGTAACAGAAGGCTGCTGTTCCTGTTGAAAGAGGAGCAGACGTTGGGGAAAGTCAAACACTTGAACACATAGGCTCAGTGGGTCAGGGTCAGACTTCATAGGCCGGCCTCGCTCTGCTGTGGTCCAGCCAAAGAGCTCACAGTGTGTAGAGTAAATGAAATGATAGCTTTACTACATTTGTCTGCTTAAGCAGTCTGAGTTATTCTTCCTCACTTTCACAGGAAGAGGTCTGTTAAGGGCCATCATGAAATGATTAGAGCAAGCAAAGCCTGTTTCTATCTTCACACTTTTAAAAAAGTGAATCATTTAAGACAATAAACCTGTCGAGAGCATAAGAGGGTACATGTACAGACGCATCACCTAGGGCTGGGGAATGCATTCATATTCTATCAATGCTGTGATATGAAAGTACATCTTGTCTTTTGGATGTTGTCATATTGTAATATGGCAAAAGTCCTCTCCTGGTTGTAAAAGCTGCATTACAGTGTAGTGATTTCACTTCTGAACATACCAGACTGATCTAGCTGTTCTATTTCTATTTACCCACTTAGTCATTGTACCCAAATTACTAATGGATATCAATCAAAAACCTTATTAGGGCCCGAGCCGCCGACAACGTCGGCCTGGCGAATTCCCTATTGAAATTGTAGGAATCCGTTATTATTCGGACCCGAGCCACCGACAACGTCGGGCTGCGAAGGCCCTATTGAAATTGTATGGGTTATTATGGGTTATTATTATGATTTATCTTTTTGTAGGGAAGGAGCTTGTAGGGGCACTTGGAATTTATGAAAACTCACCATTTTTGCACCCCTCTCAGATCTGAGGTAGAAACTCTGCTGCCCAAATTTGCATATGTGTGTGGAAAAAAATGGCTCTCTAGCGCCCCCTACAAATCGGACCGGCCACGCCCCTCGGCCAGTATGTCTGATTGACTTGAAAGTTGACCCACATGTCCGAATCCGCTAGATCTAAAAAAAAAGGATTTCAGCCTTCGCATTTTAACGAACTCCTCCTAGAGAATTTATGCGATCAACTTCTCTTTTGGTCAGGATGTTCTTAAGACCTTTGTGATTAAAAGTTACTCAAATCTCGCGCTTTCATCGAAGAACCTTGACGTGGCGTGCCGGCCATTTTGCCTCATTGTTTTTGAAAAAATAAATTCTTGTAAGTTCTTATAACTCCAAGGTACATTATCCAATCCACACAAAACGTATTATGTATGATGCTACAGCAAGCTTGAACATATTTCAATTGAAAAAAATGCAATAACTCATAGCGCCGCCTACTGGCTAAAGGAAATGTCATATTTTATACTTTTCTTTATACCTCCTAGCCAGGTGACCTGATGACTTTCAAATTTGGTAAGGCTAGCCTTAAGACATTGATGATGGATGATCATGAATATTGTGCGCTTTCGTTGAACGCTGTTGCCGTGGCGACGCATCGTATTCATGAAACAGGAAGCTGACGGTTGAGTGTGTTGGGATGCTCAAAAACGTATGAAACTTTGTACATGTGTCGTAGGTCACAGGAAGACATAGTTCATATGGTTTTTTGGCTTGTCCGTTTTAAATTGCCTCTATAGCGCCCCCTACAATATTTCAAAAGAGCAGCCCCAGCGCTACGTTTGAGCTACATGTATGAAAGTTGGTAAGCATATGTATCCTATGGAGACTTAATTATATGTCTCTTGGAACCATGCTCTAAACCCGACTGAAAGTCGGCCATTTTGATATTTGTGTCATTTTTCCATCGATTTTCGCCTATTTCTAGTCGCTATACTTTGACGAACTCCTCCTAGGGACTTCATCAGATCCACTTTAAATTTTGCTGGTACCATGTCAAGACCGTTGTGATTAAAAGTTATTAAAAGCTTTACGTTTGACAGAATCGTTTAGCCGTAGCGAGCGATTACTTTATGTGATTCCTCATGAAAAAAGCTGATGTAACTCAGCTGCACTTGTTCCAAACGGTCCCAAACTTCACATGCTTGATACCACTCACGGCCTGAGGATGTCTACAAGCTTATTTTCACTAGTACTCACAGCGCCACCTGCTGGCGAAAGGAAATCTGCGTTTTCTGACAAACTGCATTCCATTTACGTGACTTTTACACTACGCGGTTCACACTTGACACAGAGCAACACGACGCACGCGTTCTGTAGCGCCAGGCAGAGGACGCAGGAAGCATCGGACTGTTTGCAAAGCGTCAATTCCGGCACCAGGCGGTCCACGCGGGATTAAACACGTCTCGCTCGCGGACGCGCCGTCCGACGGTCGCGGACATTCTCGGACGCGCAGGCCGGAGTCCCACCGGCAGGCCGACGCGCGCATGGCGAGGGCCCGTTCATCGCTGGTCGCAGCTTTAATTTATGATTTATCTTTTTCTGGGGATGGAGCTTGTAGGGGTAGTTGGAATTGATGAAAACTCACCATTTTTGCACCCCTCTCACATCTGGTGGAGAAACTCTGCTGACCAAATTTGCATATGTGTGTAAAAAAATGGCTCTCTAGCGCCCCCTACAAGTCGGACCGGCCACGCCCCTCGGCCAGTATGTCCGATTTACTTGAAATTTGACCCACATGTCCCAATCCGCCAGATCTAAAAAAAAGCCTCTCAGACCCCTAAGCTCCGCCTACTTAGATTTTCCGCCATTTTTAATTTAGTGTGAAACCCATTTTTGCTGTCTCCTCCGACATGCTGGGTCCAATTGCTACCAAATTTGCTGTGTATCAGTAATGGATCTACCTCATCAAAAATTATTAAAAGCTTTCTGATACCTCTTAGCGTTTACAAGATATGGACCAATAAACATCTTAGGGGCGTGGCTTAATATCAATACACAACTTCTCAACCATTTGTCCTAAAATTCCAAAATTTGCAGCATATGTGCACATCGCAGGCTGTAACATACCCTGAGAATTGTTTTGCATTCAACCACTAGGGGGCGCTACAGTAAACCCGCAAAGTTGTGCTTTTTGTCACTTTTTGCATTTTTCTGCCTTCGTATTTAAGGAACTACTCCTAAAGAATTTATGCGATCAACTTCTGCTTTGGTCAGGGTGCTCTTAAGACATTTGTGATTACAAGTTATGAAAATCTCGCGCTTTCATCGAAGAACCTTAACGTGGCGTGGCGGCCATTTTACCTCATTTTTATGAAAAAAATAAGTTGTTATAACTCCAAGGTACATTATCCAATCCGCACAAAACTTCTTATGCATGATGCTCATTCAAGCTTGAACAGACTTCAATTGAAAAAAATTCAAAAACTCATAGCACCGCCTACTGGCTAAAGGAGATGTTTTTTTTTTTACTTTTAGTTCTTCCTCCTAGCCAGGTGACCTGATGAGTCTCAAATTTGGTAAGGATAGCCTTAAGACATTAAGGCCGAGAATATTGTGCGTTTTCGTTGAACGCTGTTGCCGCGGCGACCCATCGTTAGCCATGAAAAACGAATCTGATGGTTTTACGAACTTACGATGCTCAAAAACGCATGCAACTTTGTACATGTGTCGTAGGTCATAAGACGACATAGTGTATATGATTTTTTTAATCGTCCGTTTTAAATTGCCTCTATAGCGACCCCTACAATATTTCAAAACAGCAGCCCCAGCTCTACGTTTGAGCTACATGTATGAAAGTTGGTAGGCATATGTATCTGGAGACTGGAGACTGGAGACTTAAATATAAGTCTCTTGGGACCATGCTCTAAACCCGACCGGAAGTCGGGAATTTTGATTTATGTGTAATTTTTCCATCGATTTCGGCCTATTTCTTGTCGCTATACTTTAACGAACTCCTCCTAGGGACTACATCAGATCCACTTTAAATTTTGCTAGTACCATGTCAAGACCGTTGTGATTAAAAGTTATTAAAAGCTTTACGTTTGACCTCATTGTTTAACCGTAGCGGGCGGCTACTTTATGTGATTCCCCATGAAAAAAGCTGACGTAACTCAGCTGCACTTGTTCCAAACAGTCTCAAACTTCACATGCTTGATAAAACTCATGGCCTGAGGGTGTCTACAAGCTTATTTTCACTAGTACTCACAGCGCCACCTGCTGGCGAAAGGAAATCTGCGGTTTCTGACAAACTGCATCCGATTTACGTCACTTTTACACTACGTGGTTGACACTTGACACAGAGCAACACGACGCACGCGTTCTGTAGCGCCAGGCAGAGGACGCAGGAAGCATCAGACTGTTTGCAAAGCGTCATTTCCGGCACCAGGCGGTCCACGCGGCATTAAACACGTCTCGCTCGCGGACGCGCCGTCCGACGGTCGCGGACGTTCTCGGACGCGCAGGCCAGAGTCCCGCCGAAGCGCACATGGCGAGGGCCCGTTCATCGCTGCTCGCAGCTTTAATTGTGTAAATATTTTGTGAAAGACACAATAATGTCGGCCCAAATCAATATGGAAGCATGTGGTCAAACATCTTGTAATGTGTGATATCGGCCAGCCCGAGCATCACCAATGAGAGGAGAACCCGTCGTGAATCAGTGAAGAACAGAACCAGTTCTGCTCCCATAGAGCACTGATGCGTCAGGAGGACCTATCTTCTGGAACAATGCTGTTCATCCCTCAGCAGAGCAGAACACACTGAGGAGCACCGGAGCTGTCCCAGGCTCCACTGGAGCGTCATCGAACTCATCACTAAGGCATTGATGTGGGCTTTGACATTTTGAGTTTTTTAAGAATATTTTATTTTTCCAAGTGTTTTAACAATGCAAGAGAACATGCAGAGCGTACAGAACACAGTACATTACATTACAAACAATTACATAACAAGTCAAGAAAGAAAAAAAGAAAAAGAAAATACAAAAAAAAAAGTAAATAAATAATTCCCCCCACCCAAACAAAAAAACAACAACAACAAAACAGAAGGTTGGTGCATAGAGTGACACAGCACCGACACAGTGTATGTTGAGACTCAGAGCTCGACATAGTTAGTCCTGTGCACTGATAGTGTTGTACCCATGTGCTCCACATAAGGCTGCCAGACATTCACAAATAAATTATATCTCTTTCTGAGACGATATGTAATCTTTTCAAGAGGAATACAGTCTTCTATAATTGTTTTGTATTATTATTGCTAATTATTACATCACGATCTCATGTTTTTTGTGATTTGTACATATTGTATTTCTTGTTTTATTTAACTTTTTTAGCATAATGAATTCATTCAGTCATTCTATTTCTTTATTTATTGTTGGAGTACATCCTCCATTCTTCTCTGTATTGTCAGTCCTTTGTTTGAAAGGTGCTCTCTGAATGAAGCTGGTGCATTGGTTGACCTCGTGTCTCTGTGTGCCTCAGGTGATGGTGTTTGTCCACGCTCGTAATGCCACAGTGAGGACGGCCATGGCGCTGATCGAGATGGCAAAGAACCACGGAGAGACATGCTTCTTTCAACCAGACCAGGGTCCAGACTACGGCCAGTGTGAGAAGCAGGTAGGAGAGCTCTCTCTTTAATCCCTTTATAACAGGCATGCAGCATTTCTTTTGCTGTTTTTATATAGAATAGGTCACCAATGTGATTTTGCAGATTCAATGCGTTTTTGAAATTGGGATTAAGGGGTGGGGGGGGGGGGGGGGGTTTCCATCAAACGCACCACAGTGTGTTCCAGAAGCAGCTCTCTGCTCCGCTCCACTGAGGTCAGCACAACAAGCCGATGGGCGTGATCGTCTTGCTAATGCTCATCCAGCTGCTGTGAGCGTAGAGCAGAGCGCGATGAAACATCACAGCAGTACACTGACATACAGCCACGCTGGAACCTCTCCCAATGCTCACCTTCTACTTTTTAATATTCTATGCATTTTGGTATTTTCAAATTCACAGCATAATAGAAGCTGTTCAGTTGTATTGCCTTCTGTTTACTTGTTTGTACAGTGCAATACACAAGTGTACACAGTATTCCTTATTGTTCTGATGAAGATGATTTTCCAGAGTCAACACATGCTACTTTAGTGGCCAGCAGGACGATGTGTGATTCTTTGACATTTCAGGACTGTTAGTGTGCCGTCACCAGTATTAACATGAAAGTGAAAACGATGCTGTTTGCCAACACAAATAGCCCGTTAGCCTTGTTCCACCATCCACTTCAACACGGCTGTGTTGTAGCCAGACATTCAAGCTGCATCTCTAGAATAACCGTGTTGTCTCTTCAGAGATGAAGCTAGCTGCGGACGTGTTACAGCTAGCTAGTGTTCTGATGGTTAGCGTGCCGGCTACAGTAGATTGTCAACGAGCCCCAAACGTCACTGCGTCCTGTCCCACATATGTGCCGGTACATTTAGCTGCGACGCTTTTTAGCATTTTGGAATTCCATCGTTGTGTTCCACTTACTGTGTCACACCCAAACAAAGGCAGAGCAAAGGTCACCGATGATTACAGCAGCAGAGTTGAACATGTAGCCATATCTTCAGGTGTGAAATACAAACAATGCAAATACTTTTCAAGGGGAAGACCTGGTTCTCCTGGACTTTTTATTTATTCAGACGCAGTGTGAGGGACTAACCTCTTCTCACTGCTACACATTTACACCGAGAGCTACACAGCTTCGGCTTGTGGGAGCTCTCAGTGGGAACTGGCAACGCCCAGGAGAAGCAACATGACAACAGAAAAGAGGGCAGTGCATTCGCTGATTCACGGCTCATCATTACTGTCACTCCATACAACACAGTTGTGCTGCTGTGGTGCATGCATGAAAGCAGGACACTGATTGTGTGTTTCTGTGTGTGTAATCAATGCTCTCTGTGCTGGGAGACTACACAGAGGTGGAGCTACATCCTCCCTCAGAGGATGGTCAGTCAGACTCCAACTCCCATATTTAAATATGCTGCAACAGAAGGCGGAGTGATAAATTTAGTAACCTTCTCCTTCGTTCCCTGGGGCCAGCCAAGATTGATGCGCCTCTAATCTCTCCTCTATTTAAATGGGATATGTATACAAATCAGATCACTTTTCATGCTTTCTAAAACTGGAAACAGAGACAAGAGATTACGCTATTGGACTAAAAATAGTGCGCCGTGGCCTGGTTAGTCTTTGGAACAGTACTTTAGAAGCAACTGTTTCCACCGTGTTTGTCCATGAATGAATCTGGTTGTGTATGCACTAACTGTGCATGGATTCACTGCCTGTGTGCCAACATGACGAGTATGATCCACTCCATTAGTCCGTCGGTCTGGCCTGCTCTGGTGAAGGAAGAGGCATCAGGCTGATTCCACCTTAAGCCCACACAGATAATGCACTGCTTATTTGCACTCTGGAAATTGCCCCCGCATTAATATTTATAGGTGTTTTTTAATCTCCAATATGCATATGCAGTGAAATAAAGCACCTCTAAGGTCAGTCATATAATTTGGTGTTTATTTATCCAGCTTTGAAAGTCAGAAGTGATTCCACGATGTGTTTTTCCCTCCTAATGTTATTTAATTGGCTTAATCGCGGGAGGTTGGAGAGGCTGTCAATCAAGCTTAGATATCTCAATGCACCCACTCTAATCAATTCTTGTAAATACCGTTTTGGTGAATAATAAATACATTTAGAAAGGGCATTTTATACAACAGTCCTCCAGTCCTGCCTTTTGATCAACACATGGTATAGAATTGGTGTATGATAAAGAAAGCTGTGTGTGGCTGTTACAGGTGAACAGTTCAACATGAGGCTTTGACGTGCCCCTTTGTCTTGGGTTGTCATAGTTCAGCATTAACCCTGAGTTAGTCCCATGCAGCGCGTGGTAAGTTGACTTATTATGGCCGGCAATAATATATTTTAAATGATACTGAGAGGGCCTGCTCATTACAGACATTTGTGCACAGTGCATGTCCAACTCATTAGAATGAGCACATTTATTTGGGAAGAAGCATAATGCCGGCCACATTTAGTTTTTACAAACATAATCAGGAAATAGTGTTGTGAAAGTGAAGCGTTTGCAGGGATTGTAGTGTGTGAAGACTGAGAGTGAAGCTGTAGCACATTGCACTACTTCCCGAGGGAGCCATAGTGTTGCTGGTTAGTAGTGAGTGTTGATTTGCACATGTGAAGTGTTAAGTGTTTGCCTCATGCTTGAGAACGTGAATGCTTGAAGAGGCAAGTATTTGAATTACCAATAACTAAGATCTTAAAAAAACAACAACCAAAAACGGTCAACACGGTTGCAACTAACTCCTATATTCATGATTGATTCATCTGCCAACTCAATCCTCACAACTAGTGACTGTCATTTTAGAAGTCACAATTACCCATCCTTCTGCTGCATCAGCACCACGGACAGCGCCGTGGATTGATCGACACGCAGCACAGTGAGAGCCTCTTGTGTGACGCATCAGGCAGACTAGACTAACACATTCAACTCAACAACCCCTCTGCTGCTGGGGGACAAGGACAGCTCATCCCCATTCATCACCCACCGGCTGTACACTCTTTGTCTGTCAGTTGTGGTTGGTCATTGGGTGGGTAATTCAGCTGTTGGGATTGAAGAGGTATTAAAGCAGTTATGGATATGAATCAGAAGGATTTGAGGCTACAAATGTTTATGATGTAAATGGAAAGAAGTAGCAAAAGAACTGTGATGGTGTGAAGCATGTTATATTACCCCAACCTCTGCCTACAGCTCTCTCCAGAGAGTATTGTATTCAAGAGACCATTTGACTTTCACTTGCTCCCCCCCCCCCCCACACACACACACCCGTCTCCCTCGCGTTTGAATACCCAGAGATGGAACCATGTGACCGGTTCGAGAGGAGAGAGGAGCTCTACTGTGGAGGTTCAGAGACACCTTGTGGTCCCATGAGTCCATTACACAGATGCCGTTCCAGGCCTGTCGTAGCTTATCGAGGGCTGTGTAGCAGCTTCAGCACTACAGCATGCTTTCTATGCTGGGCATTCATGGCATGTGGAATGAAAGATTTGTCTGTTAAAGGGTATAACTCAAGAAGGAGTTTTGGGAAGTGATGCTGCAGCGATGTACTGACACACCCTCATCTTTTCTCTTTAAACTCTCCATCTCTGTGGTCGTCAGATGTGCAGCTTTCATGTCTTTCTGTTTGACAAGACACAGCGATGCCTGTGAGTGCCAGGCCTCCAGGGACTCCACAGCAGCGGCTCATTAATGTCTGTGTTTGCTTTCATTGGTGCTATTTTTACAAGTCTAGTCCACCACCAGTCCTTTCATTGTGTCAGATCCATGACAACCTGTCACCGTGCCAAACCAGCCCCGGTACACTGATCTACAACAATGAGCTGCGACGCAAAGGCTGCTGGAAAACAGGAATGACACAGTGGAGTGACGAACACACATGTCATAAAGATGGCCTTAAATAGAAACGGGGCTCAGTAAAGTAGTGGGACAGTGTGAAGAAACCGGAGGACGTCTCATCCAGCCTGCCTATGCTGATAGTGTGGATAGCTTCTCCCTCTTCCTCTTGAATGACTTCTTCATCAGCAGAACAGCTGACAAGCATGAAATATGACATCTATTGTTAATTCACAGAATACACATCTCTGAACTCTTCCACTGTTCCTTTCAACACATATCCAGCATTGAGACATTCTGTGTGCCGTACTGACAAGTCGAAACTCATCCCATCGATACTTCGTGGCTCAACTGAATTTGTTTTATTATACAGCGCAGCATCTTTTCTTTATTTTGTATCTATAATTTGTGAATATCTTTATATTAGCAGAGTAAAACCATAATATCCCCTGACCTGTTCCACATAAACAAGATCAACAACATACGTTAAGTCCAAGTAAATAAAAACCTTAAAAGCATCACTAAATATGAATTCCATTTCAGATTTTATTAGATACAGGCATTCATAGATATCAACAATTTCAGGCTGAAGAGATGCAACTATAATAGTCGTGCACATCCAGATAGCAGAGGGATAGAGAGCGTTAGGACACTGACCTCAGCAGCAGGAGGCCGTCCAGAGTGGAACAGCAGCATCTTGTAGACTTTGAGAGATACGTGTGGCTCTTTACATTTAGAATGCACAATACAGCAGCAGAGAGCACTTTATTATGCCTTTCATTGTGTGTCAGAGATATGCAAAATGTGGCACTTAATGCAAAACTACGATTAAGCTCATTTACTACTGCAGTAGAACAATACCTCACTATATTGTAAAGGAAACAGCATACTTGTGTGAAATGATGCATTGCTGACAATGTTTTGCAGCAGCTTTAGTGGATGTCTACCTGAGATGGAGTGGAATGTTTCGAGGTAGAGGCGGGTGGTGATGGAGAAGTGGAGTAGAGTGGCTGTGAGTGGAAGCTCATCCTCCCACTCTCTCCTGCCTATCCAGCACTAACAGCAGCCTCTCTGAGCACCAAACATTATGACCGTCAAGGGCCACTAGATGAAATCAACAATTAGCCACACTGCCTCCGTTTAGCAGAGTAAATGAGTGCATCAGTGTTGGTGGGGGACACAGAAGCCTCCTCTTCACCACAGAGCTCTGGTATTTCTTTGCCTCATTTTGGTGCAATTTTACACTTTGGAATCTGGGCTTTGAAGCTGTAGTGTGCTGCATGATAATACCGATGCTTCCATGTTTCTAAAAATGCTTGTGCGTCTGCTGAACACTATTTCTCGGAGGATCAGGGAGGAGAAATGTAAAAGCAGTTAGTTCCTTCTACCTCTATTCAACGGCCCTGAGAATGTTTTACGGCCTCTTGAATAGTTTCTTTCGGCTCTGGTGTTTGCTGATCTTTACATAGTTACAGCAGCGACAGACGGTGAGTGGAGCTGGCTGCCGGCTGTCTGTGGACAGAGTGAGCTCCGCAGCAGTGAGTGGCAGGGCCTAATGGGACCTGATCAGGAGCTTAGGTCACTGCCATCTCAAATACAGCCATGGCACAGCACACATCAGCGCCACCTCACCTTAGATTAGAGGCTGGAAGCACGGCTGTAACACTCTCTGACACCTCAAAGCAAAGCCTCAGCCGTAGCATTTCAATTACCTTCCTTCCCTGGCTCCTGTGGACCTCAACCTGGCCCTGAGGAGTCCCACCAGGCCCCAGTTTGCCCTGGTGTTAAGGACGGAAATGGCTTTAGACAGCAAAGTAGGATTGTTTTTTGTTCCATTGTATTTTTGATGGGATTACCATCTGAATATATCACTGCACTAAGCATGGAACTGGAAGTGGAAACAACCAGCATAACAAATGCACACAATATTTGGGTCAAGGAGGATGTAGATTTGTGTGGAATCGACATGTGTGAACTCTTAAAGGTTGTACGTTACACACCTGGTCTGAATGTGGAAGTTAAGGCATGAAAGAGGGAGAGACGCCATAAGTCATACATGCATTTATACATCCTCAAAGGCAGTCATTCATTCAAAACAATTCACTGAACTAAAGGTGCAGCTGGTGAAATCAGTCGGGCAGCGTGCTTGGAGCTTTGTCCCATCAAACAGAAATGTCTGTCACCATGGGTGGGACGCCAGTGAGGGATCATGCCCTTGAGTTAGCACTTAGTCTCATACATGTTGGTCTGAGCAGAGGGTCTGATTCTGTCCTCCTCAGGCCAGCAGTGGGACTCAGTGATGTAGGGGCAATTCGTCAATTTGAGGGGAAAATGGTGTGTGCCTTTTTCTAACAAAGGGTTCAGTCTCGGCTGAAGTAAAGCCATGTCTACATGTAGACATGTATTTGTGAAAGTGGATTTGTCTCTTGGTTTTGCCCTGGTGCACATGCACACAGAGGTTTAGATTTAGGTCTGCTTACTGTGTCTTCATGTGGACGTGTGAAACACGATGACATCATCTACTCAATTCACATATGCCCGGTACTGCTTTGTGTTCGAGTGTAAACGCAAACAACAGCGATGGCATTTGTTTAGTAAGGTATCACTAAGCAGCCTCGCCGTATTACCACACATGAGTCACATTTCAGGTTTTACCACAGCAGCTGTGTATCAGAGAGACGTTAAATACATAGGTTTCAAATATGTATGAATAAAGACATAATTGGCTCTTAAGATATGTTTAATATCTTCTCTGGTATTTGAGGTATCGTTGACTCAGCCTTTATGGCCGTCTACAGGCTTGGTGAGTCGTTTTTGCATTGTAGTGTGGGTTTGATCCTTGGCTGGGACGTGTCGAAGTGTCTGTGAGCAGGACACTGAACCCCTAGCGGCTCCCCGGGCAGCAGCCCACTGTTCCCTATATACAGGGATGGGTCAAATGCAGACTTACCGGGATGCATATGGTATAAGGCGTGTTCTTTGCACTGATTGCGTTGCAGACACACCTGGTGGAGCTGGACGTCAGCGTTCTGTGGCGTCGTGTCAGTTTCTCCGCTCACCCTTTTTCACAAATTTACCTTTTTTTCATTCTCCAGTTTTGGCCACATTTTTTGCCTTATACTTTTGAGATCCTAGCTGTTCTGATCTGTGTCAATTGAACTCGTAGTACGATGTCAGCCAACACGTACTAGACCTCTTAGGTTTTTGCGTTCCCCAGATCGGTTAGCCTGCTGGGCTACTACTGGCTCATTTGTTAGCCCTGGGCTCTGAAGCTAGCTAACGCTACGGAGACCACAGATATAGAGGGTCTACACACGTCAAACTGAAAACGGGACAGTCTGTGAATCAGCTTCCACCTTTGCTAATACCTGGACAAGGCTGTGGACTACGGGCTGGAGCCCAATTGTCCACCAGTCCAGATCTGCTATGGCCCCACTCACCTCTCCATCCGACTGTATCAGCTGCGTCTGCCTGGTGGATAAAAGCACAGAGCTGGAAGGAAGAATATCCACGCTCTACAAGATCCAGTATGCCGAGAACCTCATGGACACCATCATCTTCGGTCCATCACAAACCGACACAGCCAGCGACCGTGTGCATGATTCCATCGCTTCCAGTCCTGCTGCCACGGCCCCTCCTCCGGTCACAGCTCCTGAGGCTTCTTGGCTACGGCTCGGAGCTAAGCCTAAAGCCCTGGTCAGCTCCACTCCATCACATCACGAGCCCTGGTCCCTGGTCTGTGCTCGCAGCAGCCGGAGAGGGAGACATCCCTCTCCTACACCCCATAACTTCGATGTCCAGCTGAAGAATGGATATGACGCCCTTGCCCTCCACGACTTCCCTCCTCTGACTAGGGCCTCCCAGCTTCCTACACCATCCCAGCTGCCGCCTCGTGGGACCCACAGCCCCGGGTCCCCCGACATCCCTATGCCAGTCATTACTGAGCACTCCTCTCGCCCCAGGACACGCCGCTCCATACCGTGCTTTACACCAGAACCGCGGCGAGATTCGGTCCCCCGTTCTCTCAGTCCTTGCTCGTCCACTCCACCACCACTGGTTAAATCCTCGCCTCCATCCACGCGTATTGCACGCGCAGTGTTGCCGCCTTGTCCCGTCTTCGCCCCGACGACACTGATAGTCGGGGACTCAATAATCAGGAACACCCGTTTCTTCAACGCGGAGACACACTGTTTCCCCGGAGCAACGACTCCAGACATCCTGCTGAAACTGCCTGGCCTGCTGCGCGCCCTCCCGTCTTCCATTCGGCGAATTATCGTTCATGTTGGAATCAACGATACAGCCCTCCACCAGTCTGAGTTGACCAAGATTGATTTTACAAATCTTTTAAGCTTATTAAACAGCTGTGGCCTGTCTGTTTTTATCAGTGGTCCAAGTCCAACACTCGGCCGTGGATCACAGCGGTTCAGCAGAGTCCTCAGCCTCCACACTTGGCTCCAGGCCGCCTGCAGGACCAACAACGTGAGCTTCATTGACTATTTTAATCTGTTTTGGGACCGCTCTTCCGCTTTTAAGAAGGATGGTATTCATTTTAACAAGCTGGGTAGCCGCCTGCTAGCGGCTAATTTACAGCATGCTGTCCATTCACATGATTGACTGTCTACACCTGGATCCCCTGTCCGCTGTCACTCTTCCTCTACGATCATTCATCAGCCGCATTCATCCCCTACAAGCAACACCAGCTCCCCCTGGCGGCATGGAGGGTCTCCAGCCTCTACCGTAACTTCCACTCCACGACCCATGAACATTCCCGTGAGAATCACAGACCTAGTTATGGTCGGGTTCGAGGTGTTGCACGAGTGATCCGTCCGATTGCACATACCCCCAAAGCTTCCTGTGCTGATGACGACAGTGTCTTCCCCCATCAAAATGTGTCTGATTAATGCACGCTCTGTAACAAACAAGGCTCACATTTTAAATGACTTGTTCACAAGTCATAATTTTGGCTTTTTTATTTCTGACTGAGACCGTGGTGGAGGCCTCCCCGTGGTCTGGAAGAATCAGTTTTCCTGCCAATTGGGGAGCACAGAATCCTATGCTACTTTTTAACTGCAACTCACTAAAGTGGGCCGACTAAAGGCGTTTTACTGTTTTTTAATTTACCGACCTCCAGGTCCTGCAGGTCAGTTTTTATCAGAGTTCACAGACTTTCTGATCTCTGTTATCAAACTCGACAAAGTGCTTCTGGTTGGTGATTTTAATCTGCATATCAATGATACCACAGACTGTATTGCTACCGAGTTTCTCAATATTATTGAATCTTTTAATTTCTGGCGCCACTCACAGGGGTGGTCACACCTTGGACCTTGTGTTCTCTCTGGGTCTTGATATTGATAATACCCGTTGTGAGGACCTACTGATCAGTGACCATGAATGTATTTTCTTTGATCTTTCTGTCAATGCTGACCTCTTGTGTCTGAAACAAACATTCCACTCCCGCATTATTACTCAGAGTACAGCTGATCAGTTCTCTATGCACTTTTGCTGTGATATAAACACAAATCTCAATGATGTTGAACTCTTGATACAGTCTTTTAATGAAAATTGCACCACTTTGCTGGACAAAGTGGCACCTCTTAAGGAAAGGACCAGGGCTGCCTGCAACACTTCTCCGTGGATGACAGACGCTGTCTGCAGCTTGAGACGGAAGTGTCGCAGGACAGAGCGGGTCTGGAAAGCCACCGGGGTAGAAGTGCATTGCTCATATCTCAAATACCTCAGAGTTTCCTTTAATACTGGAGTAAAGGAAGCTAGAACTGCTTATTTTGCCAACCTAATCTCTTCCTCAAAGAGAAATCCCAAGAGTTTGTTTGACACAATTAAGAAAATTGTTTCACCGTCTGTCTCTACATGACCATGCTATTCTGTTAATGATTGGAACAAGTTCCTTACCTATTGTAATGATAAGGTAACAGGTATTAGGTCTGGCATTCAGCCTGGGATCTGTTCATCTACATGTAGCTCCTCGCAATCTCCTGCTGTTCTGGACTCTTTCCAGCCTATCAGCCTTGAAGACCTGCAAGATACTGCAACGCACTATTCACTGGGATCACTGCCAAGAACATCCAGAAGCTGCAATACATCCAAAACAGCGCTGCCAGGATCCTGATGAGAGTCCGGAAGTATGAGCAGATAACACCCATTCTGCACTCCCTACACTGGCTCCCTGTCTCATTCCGGATTGATTACAAAGTCCTACTACTCACACATAAATGCATAAATGGACATGCACCTCCCTACCTACAAGATCTCATCACTCCCCAAATCTCCACCCGCACCCTCAGATCATCAAGCAGCTCGCTTCTCCGGGTCTCCAGCACCAAGCTCCGCACCATGGGCGACCGGGCCTTTGGCTCCCTGACCATCTAAGGGCAACACAGACACTGGTCTCTTTTAAGACTGGCCTAAAAACCTTTTTATTCAGGAAAGCCTTTCTGACCTAAGTCACTGTCAGTTATTTCTTTTGTGTTTCCGTTCATTCACTGGTTTTTATTTTATTATAGTTTTTTTTATGTTTTAACTATGCTTTTTTACCATGTTTTACTATGTACTGGCTCTGTGGCACTCTGAGATTTAAAAAAAAAAAATGAAAAGTGCGTTACAAATAAAATACATTATTATTATTATTATTATTAAGACCTGATGGACTTAATTAACAAAACAAAGCCATCATCTTGCCCTCTGGATATAATACCAACCTCTCTGTTGAAGAAAGTTCTGCTAATTATTGGCCCTGCAGTAACATCTATTGTCAATTCCTCATTGTCTACAGGAATTGTCCCTTCCTATTTCAAACATGCCACTATCCAGACCATATTAAAGAAACCAAACTTAGATCCAGCGTTGCCCATGAACTACAGGCCCATATCAAAACTGCCTTTCCTGTCCAAAATCTTAGAGAAAGTGGTGGCCAACCAACTTACTGCTGCACTGGAGAGGAACAACATGTACGACAAGTTCCAGTCTGGGTTTCGTAAGCAACACTCTACTGAAACCGCTCTCCTGAGGGTTTCAAATGACATTCTGACATGTGTTCTGATGCAGGTGACTGCTCTGTGCTTGTTCTTCTGGACCTCAGTTCTGCATTCGACACTGTAGACCAGTGGTCACCAACCTTTTTAAGCCCAAGATCCCCGACCTCTGCCTTGGTGACAGGCAAGATCTAAAAGACTGTCCAGACCAGGAGTGTTTCTGTGATTCAAAGAAAGGGGAGTGAGTCATGTTTGCGCAATTTTTTTTGGGGCCGCGAAAATCCATTGTTTCAGACAGTTCATAGTGGTTCAATCAGAAAGAGTGTGATTTTGCTCTGTAGTTTTGCTTGCATTCAGTATATGATAACACAAGAGACAGAATTTCAGGGTCACAGTGAAATTTGACAACACAAATATGAACTTTTGTCAAATAAAGAGAGAGAAATAATTGTCCTGCTTGTAAAGGAAAGACGGATAAACTAGCTTTCATATCTGCGTCACTCCAAAATCCTAATTCTTAAAGGGAATAAGATTTTGATCAACATTTACATCTATTTTGTTGTCCATGTAGTTTTTATATACAGTGATATTTTATGCTAATTTGGACACTATCACTGAGATAAAGATGAACTTGTTCAGTGTCAAATATACCATTCAATGGAGAAAAGAACATGAAAAACAAAAATAAAAGAACACATTTCAAGTACATCTTAATTATCGAATGATCAACATTGTATGATGGGCTGAAATGGAAGGCACCCAATGCATTCACAATAACCAAGTCAAACTAGGATTACAATGTACAGAGAAAAACCCTATAGGACTAGATCCGGACAGGACTTTCCGCTGTGACATGATTTGAATCAGTCTGAAGTTGCTTTCGCGCTGCCTGTGGAGTCTGTCGATTGTGCACACGTCTCTTCAGTTGCATGCCCTTATAAGGAGCTGGCGGGGCGTTTCTGTATGCAAATCCAGGTGCACGCGATTTAAAAATCCTCATTCGGGGGAGCACAGCTGAGAACACTTGTGTATGAACCCATTTTCAGGCGTTGGTCTTCCGAAGTCCGTAACAAAACATTTCAGAAGACACTTCAGAAAATGTTCCAGAATGAGGCCCAATGTGTTTCTGAATTTATTTTTATTTTATTTTGGAGAGCGACAGGGAAAGTCTCAGAGATCTGGCATGGCGTTAGACTGGTTCACATCTTACCTCAATGACAGAAGTTTCAATGTCTCTGTGGGTGATTTTGTGTCTGTTACCTCTCCACTGTCTTGTGGCGTACCGCAGGGCTAGGTTCTGGGGCCTCTGTTATTTTCTCTTTATCTGTTACCTTTGGGACCGATTATAAAAAGTTACAATGTGTCCTATCATTTATATGCGGATGATATCCAACTCCATCTGTCATTCAAACCCAGCGAGGCATTCACATTAACTCAGCTCCTGGACTGTGTCAATGCCATCAGAGACTGGACGGCAGAAAACTGCTTACAACTCAACGACACTAAGACGGAGGTCCCAGTTATTGCTCCAGATGAGTTTCTCCCCATGATCAGGCAGAGTATTAGTCCACTCTCCTTTGCTGCCCATTGCAACCTGCGCAATCTAGTGATTTTCTTTGATCGATCCATGTCGTTTGACCCCCACGTTAAGCAGCTGTCCAGGTCATGTTTCTTCCATCTAAGAAATATCAGTAAACTGAGATCTGTAGTATCAACACCTGATTTAGAGATGATCATACACACATTTATCTCCTCTCGCATTGACTACTGTAACTCACTTTTCACACCACTCAGTCTGCAGGTCATCCAAAACTCTGCCGCCAGATTACTCACCAGGACAAATCGACGGTCTCACATCACCCCCGTACTCCGATCTCTCCACTTTTTAAATTATAAAATAGCTATAACTTTGTGATTCTGTCAGGGACAGTAGAGAAGGCCCTGACGGCCCACCACTGCAATCACATCTGATACAGAGGGTTTACAACAGGGGTGTCCAAACTTTTTTCACTGAGGGCCAGATACAGAAAAATATACCAAGGGCTGGGCCACTCAGGTCCGATCGCCTCACCCCTAGTGTGTTAAAGTGAGCAAAATCAATCAAATTTGGTTCTCAATGTGCTTTTGTTCAGATTTAACAGAGATGTTTGCTCACGTATGTTGAGCCGAACAGACTCATTATTCAAATAGAAGGGAGTTGAGAACAGCTCGATGTCTCTCTCAATGAGAGAAAAATATTGAAAGCCATGGCAGCTGGTGAAAAATGTTCTAGGTAGGGCTGTGCCACATCCAATCAATTTCAGCAAACATCCCAGTATGATTTAATGCTATATAAATGAAGGTATCAAACACGTATTGCTACTTTGCAGTTAAATATTTAACATTTATTCCAACATGAAAAAAAGCAGAAAATAACACTTTGACAAACACGTCAGGACATCTTATTTACAGCTAGTAGCTTCGCATGTACTGCTTCCCTTTCCTGCTAGTCTGCTGTCTGATTGTGAGGTCAGGCTGATCTGATATCAGCACTGCAGTTTCTCCTCAAAGTTCTCCTCTCAAACGGCTCTTGGAGGAGTAGTGCTCGCGCTGGAGCTCGCGCCCGCCTGTAGAGACTCGTCCGGACGGGAACGCGCAGCTTGGGGCAGAACCCCAAATAATCATCAACTCCCCGAATCGATTCTGCCCCAAGCTGAATCTATTTGAGGGCGCTGATTGGCTAAATTGTATGTCACACATTTATATCTTTGATCAGCAATTGGCTAAACTGCTTCACTGCTCTTTTGGGCAGTTTCTCCAGCGCCCCAGAGCTGCTGAGACGTGCACACGCAGAGAGGACATGCAGGAAAAGCATATATTTACCGCAGATATCATATTTTACACATATTACTGGGTGATTCCATATTTCAAAAACACAAATATTGACAATTTGTATAGTTTATTATTGTTATTATTATTCATTTTATTTTATTTGTTGTGGCTCAAGGTGGGGCGGCGCCCTATCGCCCTCTATTGACCAGCCGCCACGTAAGCACTGACTGAGTTCTGTCATGAGAGACCACGGACACGTTATCACGGACACGTATTTCCCCCTTTTAGCAGAAAGGTTGGCCTTTGGAAAAACAAATTTGACTTCGGACTGCGTGGGGAAGTGCGCAACATTGAAGTTGCGTAGAGTGACCATCGCCACGCTGGACTGTCTTAGCACAGAGGGCTTCTTGGTGGGTGATACGCTGCATTTTAATAGCCTCACCTCCGCTCTCTTGCGCTCACCTTTCATAGCTGGAGCCCTATCTGTTATAACTCCACACAGCTTGTCCCATCTTGTCAATTGCATCTGACACAGCTTCAAACATGTCCTTACCTGTTGTTGTGCTCTTTAGACTCCTAAAATCAAGCAGCTCCTAATGCAGAAATGATCGTCAACTCCCCGCAAACAAATTAACAGCTGTGCGGTGTCTGTGGCATCTGTGCTCTCATCATATGCAATGGAGTAAAACGCAAAAGCACGAGCTTTATCTGACACTTGATGGTTTAGGTTAGCTGACAAGTCTTCGATTCGCCGCACAACTGTGTTTCGGCACCAGTGTAGGACGTGTCATCATCCGGGGCTAAACGTTTCTTTGATTGCTCTTATTTTGTGGAGAAGCTGCCTTGTTCAACACAGTATCTCCACCTAGTGGTGAAACTAAGAAGTACAATACAGTCAAGCGCAAGTTTCAAGTGTGGGCCATATTACATTATATTTTTAGAAGTTGCTGCGGGCCAATTAAAAATGGACCGCGGGCAGTACTTGGCCCGCGGTCCGTAGTTTGGACACCCCTGTTTTACAACATGGTGCAAACCTCTGGTTACACTGAAGAACAGGAAGGCCACATTAGACTTCAACAGAAAACATCTGACAAAGACCGACCAGTTTGGGAACAAGATTCTTTGGTAAAATGAAACCAAGATGAACTTGTACCAGAATGATGGAAGATAAAAGTGTGGAGAAGGAAAGGAACGGCTCATGATCCAAAGCATACCTCATCATCTGTCTGACATGGTGGATAGCATGTGTGGCTGCCAATGGAACCGGGTCACTGGTGTTGATTGGTGATGTCACAGTAGCAGGATGAGTTCTGAGGTGTTTGAACCATCTGCTCAGATTCAGCCTAATGCTGCAAAACTGATTGGACGGAGCCTCACAGTGCAGATGGGTTATGACCTAAAACATACTGTGAAAACAACCCAAGAGCTTCTCAAGGCAAAGCAATGGAATATTCTTCAATGGCCAAGTCAGTCACCTGATCTCAACCCAAGCAGGCGTTTCACTTACTGAAGATGAGTCCTGGAGTCTGGAGTCTGTAAAGAGGCAGAATTCGAAAAATTGTGTCACAGTCCAAATACTTATGGCCCTGACTGTATAACATCTCATGCACACAGTAAAGTTACATTACCGTACACTGAAGTGAACAGCAACTTCTCCCGTAGAAAAATTCAATAAAAGGCTAATACTAAGCTCTTTCGTTTTTCACATTGTTTTCACATTATGGAAGAAGATATTTACTTCTGTAGCATTTTACTTCATTTTCAGTCAATATACCTGCTTCTCAGTCAGTTACTTAAAGTCTCCCCCTCCTCCTCCACCTTTATCCACAAGGTTTGCATACAAATCCAGACCGGTATTGCAACCCAAACACTGTGTGAGGCAGACAGCTGCTGGCAGTAATGGGCTTTCTCTCTGCAGTTCAGAGGAGCACAGGGCGCTGACCTCTATTTAGATGCCCAGAGAGAGAGAGAGATAAAGTCCTGTGATGAGGACTCCCCTCAGCCCGACCAGGTCACAGCCCAACTGTCAGTCAGCAGCACACAGCTCAATCTGACTGACTGACTCTGTGTGTGTGTGTGTGTGTGTGTATTCTTTGAAATCACAGCAAGTCAACACCTGTGCATTTTATTAAAATGAACCCAGGAGTCCTCTTGTTTCTGTGCAATCCAACAGGATATCGAAACTCGGCTAATTTTCCACCTCAGACATCCAAAACCAGTGCTAGTTGCTTTGCGTCACATCCCCCTGAGCCCTTTTCTTTCCTCTTTTTAAACTAACCTCTCAGACCACCTCTTTCAGATCCAGCGCTCCAGAAACAAGCAGATGAAGGAGATGTTCCCAGAAGGCTTTGGGATCCATCATGCTGGCATGCTGCGGTCTGACCGCAGCCTGATGGAGAGCATGTTCTCCAAGGGCCACCTCAAGGTGCTGGTCTGTACTGCCACCCTGGCCTGGGGAGTGAACCTACCGGCCCATGCAGTCATCATCAAGGTTCTCTTTTCTCTGTTTTGCTTTCTTTCATGCAGTCAGTTGCCTTGGTTTGTTTCTTGCTGTCTTCCTTTCTTGCTCGTAATTCCTGTAAACAAACCTGGAACCAGCGAGGCAAAGTAAGCAGCTGCCCTGAGGTCTCAGGCCTTCAGGGACCCCAACGGCTCCAATTACTTCCTAGTAATTTCATTTATTTCAAAGTTGTTTGCTAACAAACAGCACTGAAGCAAAGTATTCATTTAATGGTTGAGGGCCTTAAAGTGTCTCTTTTTTACACACACAAACTTCATTTCTTTCTACTGAAGACATCAATCTTTAAAAACAACTCATAAACATCCAGCTCTGTATTTTTATTAAACACTCGACTTAAACAAGCGTTTCTCAAACAGGAAAAACTAGTATTTGTGGAAGCAGAATAGTGTGTGTGGGAGTGAACAAAAATACACTCCAATGTGTGTGTGTGTGTTGATGATAATGAAGGAAGATGTCAGCAGTGAGGCTCATTGATGTGATTTAATGGAGCTTCATGCTACAGAGGAAGAAGAGACATCAGGCTTTCATACACACACAATACTTTTTAGCAGAATCAATTCATTGTTGATGTGGTTCTGTACATGGTGACAGAAAAATAGCAGAAGAGAGCGCATTCCCAAAATGACTTGAATTAATAAAAGTAACACGACAGAATACTTTTTACAACTATGAATGTAGAAGCATTTACAATCTATTTACAAAAAAATCTAAATAATATTGAAATGCTCATTGTTGTTAAACAGTTATCTGAATATGCTGAAACTGTATCGGCATCAAATCTAAATAACTTCTGTCTCTTGTGTGAGTAACAGGGCACTCAGATCTACGATGCCAAGCGCGGTGCCCTGGTGGATCTGGGCATCCTGGACGTCATGCAGATTTTCGGCCGCGCTGGTCGCCCCCAGTTTGACAAGTACGGTGAGGGCACCATCATCACCACCCACGAGAAGTTGAGCCACTACTTGACCCTGCTCACCCAGCAGAACCCCATCGAGAGTCAGTTCCTGGACAGCCTGGCTGACAACCTCAACGCTGAGGTCAGTCTCCATCAGCCCTGTTTAGACAGGAGTACAAGTGATGTTTTCTTTATTCTGCCAATCTAGATGCAAAATTGCTTTCTTTCCTCTCTGAAAAAATAAAGGCAGTTGTGGAGAGGAAGGTGTGGAAATGCATGTTTTGCTGCAGCAGGAAGGAACAAAAATTTAACCAAAATATTTATCCTTTTGGGGAAAAACTAATAACATATTAGCCTCTGTAATAGGATTCTTAATTACCTGTCTGCAGTTACATGTTTTTTTTAATTCATTACTGTTAAATAAGTAATTTAGTTTGGAATCTTTGCATTCAGCTTATTAAACCCCTGCTATAATGTGCTCTTTTTCAACATCTTGCCATGTGATGTATCAACATGTATCTTAGTTCTTTTCCCCAAAACAAATTGAGGTTCGAAAGTGACCCTCCTCTGGCAAAAATAAAGGAGGAGTCACCTCATATCTTGTTCTTTTTTGGTGGTTCCATTTAGTACAAATGAACGGAAATCATTTCAGCATCAAGCCTTTATCGGATCACATATGACATCATTAAGTTGACTTTACAGAGCATACCATGCAAATCAGTCATCAGCAAGATAACAATATACGCCAGAAAATACAAAGTAAGAACAGAATTTATGGGTGAAAATGAAAACAAAAAAGACAAGAAAATAAAGGAAAAGGAAAGTAGAAAAATAGGCGCCATAGTTATGCAAATTGTTGATTACATCTTGTGTCCTATGAATTATGTCACCTATTCTGTGATGAAGGCTTCACCACAAAGCACATCTGCAGATATGTCAGTACATTAGTGAAAAATCAAAAAGATCCTTATTCTGTTATGATAACAAACACAATTAAAGCTGCAAGCAGCATTGATCGGGACCTCGCAGCTTCACGCATGTCGAGGGTACTGGCATGAATCTGGTTGACGCGGCCATGCATTTATGTGACCATCATACACTAAGTGCACGAGTTAAACGGTATTTCCTGCCGAGACCGGCAGCGTATTTATGTCATTTTTGCCAGGTCTTAAGCCTTGAATGTTTTGAGTGTAGCTCCGAATACAATCATAACTGTAAGCCTGAAAAGATCAACAAAAAACTGAATGTGTGTGAATGCGCTTCAGTGTTGGTAACGTAACAGACTGTCAAAGTAAATGCAGGTCTCAAAACCGACTGTTTGTGCAGGTAGCTCTGACCATCACTGCTGAGAGACTCAAAGCGGGAAGAGTTGAGGAGAAATAGCAGAATGTATAGTTCCATGTGGAAAAACAACATCTTTTGGTCGAGAAACAAGTTTGAGACAAAAGGAGAGCACATGTTTTATAATCTATAGCAGAGGTCTCCAACCTTTTTTGCATCACGGACCGGTTTCATGTAAGACAATATTTTCACGGACCGGCCTTCAAGGTGTGGCGGAAAAACACAACGAAATAAAATGATACGATCGGCATGAAAACAAATATAAAATGCATAAATAAATACAACTCACAATAACGCTGAATCAGTGGAGCCCTGAGTTTGTTTCTCTGCAACGAGACGGTCCATCTGGGGGTAACGGGAGACGATGACACCCGCAGTCCAGTCTACTCCATAATATAGTTTAGATTGCCGTCACTGCAGAACATCCTGCTTCACAGAGAGGATGTGTGAAATGGAAGCAGGGTTTTCAGAGCTTTAGTGGCGATCTCAGGATATTCAGCCTTGATTTTTACAAATTTTTTAGGTAACGTATCACGTGACCGAGACAAGCGTCTTGACACAGACTTGACAAGAGCCACAGGCGGATGAAATTGCGAGAGAATCCGGTCATTTTTCAAAATAAAACTTCTTTCAGACTCTGATAAATGATCCGCGGCCCGGTGGTTGGGGACCACTGATCTATAACATGAATTAGGTTTGGTGCAGGTTGATTTTACTGAACAAACTTCACATTGCATGAAATTACTTTATATTACATCCTGCGTCCAAAAAGATTTGATAACTATTGTTATCCAATTTTTGCTCTCCAAGCATCTTAGTTTGCACATATTTAGATCAGAGAAGTCTTTTTCTCATGGTGTGCCCACAAACCCTTTCAATAACTTCAGTGTTTGGGCCGCTTTAATGATAGAATCCTGCTTACATCCGTGGTTGCCAGTAGGTGGCGCTATGACTGTGAGTTAATATTGGCATGCAGAAGTCCTAAAGTCATGACAGTCAACAAGCATGTCAAGTTTGGGACAGTTTTGACAAAGTGCAGTTGAGTTACAACAGCTTGATGGATGATGGTGAACCATGTAAAATGGCCGCCACACCAAGTCCATGTCGTTCGATGAAACCTCAAGCTTTTAGTAACTTTTAATCACTAAGGTCTTTAGATTGTTCTGACCAAATTCTAAGTTGATCTGATTAATTCCCTAGGAGGAGTTCGTTAAAGTACAGCATCTGGAAATGGCAAAACAACCACTGCTGATTTCCGGTTAGGTTTAGAGCAGGGGTCTCAAACTCATTTCCACTCTGGGCCACATCAGCATCACAGTCGCCTCAAAGGGCCGGTTGTAAATGTAACTACTCCTAACATATTGGTAAATAACTGTCTCTGCATTTGATTATTGTTTATTCAAGTGTAACAATATTGTTATATAAATGTAAAATATATTTAAGCACATTTCTGTTATAACTTAAATCCTTTTAATTTAGGGTTAAGAAACCCACATTACTCTATCAAAGATCAAACTATTAAAGAAAATATCAAACAAGTCATTACAATACCTTTGTTCAAAGCTTAAAATCCTTTCAAGGGTACGTTTGCACAATCCCACATGAAGTATTTCATGTGTTTTAAAGCCACGTTTAAAGTAGTCTTCAATGTACTCACAACACATTTCCATGTTAAATGTACAGTAACCAGCCAAAGAGCTGCTTCTGTGACTGTGTTTAAGTATCTCATAATTTTGACTTTCTATCTCATAATTTTGACTTTCAAACTCATCATTTTGACTTTCTATCTCATAATTATGACTTTCTATCTCATCATTTTGACTTTCTATCTCATAATTATGACTTTCTATCTCATCATTTTGACTTTCTATCTCATAATTATGACTTTCTATCTCATCATTTTGACTGTCTATCTCATAATTATGACTTTCTATCTCATAATTATGACTTTCTATCTCATCATTTTGACTTTCTATCTCATAATTATGACTTTCTATCTCATCATTTTGACTTTCTATCTCATAATTATGACTTTCTATCTCATCATTTTGACTGTCTATCTCATAATTATGACTTTCTATCTGATCATTTTGACTTTCTATCTCTTACGGTCACTGGGTTAAGAGGGTCGTCTGGGAACCGGAAGGTCAACGGTTCGATCCCCGACTGAGACGTGTCACGTGTCGAAGTGTACCTGAGCAATACACTGAACCCCCGGCTCCCCGGGCGCCTGTCATTGGCAGCCCACTGCTCCCGATATACAGGGTTGGGTCAAATGCAGAGAAACATTTCCCCCTTAAAGGGATCAAGATAGGAGAAATTCTAATTCATTCTACCTGAGCAATACACTGAACCCCCGGCTCCCCGGGCGCCGATCAATGGCAGCCCACTGCTCCCTATATACAGGGATGGGTCAAATGCAGTAGTCAAATTTCGTGTCTGTGTAAAAATGTATTTGACAATAAAAATGGTTTCTTCTTTAAAATAATTATGACTTTCTATCTCATAATTTTGACTTTCTATCTCATAATTTTGACTTTCTATCTCATCATTTTGACTTTCTATCTCATAATTATGACTTTCTATCATCATTTTGACTTTGTATCTCAGAATTATGACTTTCTATCATAGTTATGACTTTCTATCTCATAACTTCGACTATGTGGATATTTTTAACATCAAGTCTAACTTTAAAAAAAATTTTTTTATAAATCTTTCTTAAAACTTATTTTCTTTGCTGGCGGATTCGCGGGCCACATAAAATGACGTGGCGGGCCAGGAGTTTGAGACCCCTGGTTTAGAGCATGGACCCCAACGACCTTTTTTTAAGTCCACATGTGATACATCTGCTTCCCAAATTTTATACATCTAGGTGAAACGTACTGCGAGGGCTGCATCGTCGACATTTTGTAGGGGGCACTATCGAGCCGACTTGCCACTCTGAAGCATTCAAATCACATCAGATAACTACATTCAGGATTTTAAATGTGTGTGCTTATGTTTTGGGCATTTTTAGCCTCTCAAAAGCACCTTTGTTTTTCATGGCAAAGACTGTGTCGCCACAGCAACGGCGTTCCACGAAACATCAAAAGCTTCATGACCTGGCATTATGAACTTCTTACATTTGTGTGGAACTAATTTGATGTTGATCTGATTGACCTACTAAGAGAAACAAGCCAAAGTATAGAGACTTTAACTTCCTGTTACCAGTAGGTGGCGCTATGACTAATATACATAATTGGCCTGCAGATGTCTTCAGGCCTGGAGTCTAATCAAACATGTGAAATCTGGTAAAGAGCTGATGATGTGGAGTCGAGATACATCATCGTCGAATCTGCTCCAAATCTCTCATATGTCATAACATCCTGACCCGGAACACATCTATATGATAATTTTGAATCAAACTGATAGCGCCACCAGTGGCAACCGGAAGTTGTACGCTGCGTACTTTGACATCCTGCTCCTCACAGATTAATCAGATCCCTCTCAAATGTTGTCAAACAAGCCTTAAGACTTTGATAATGCTTCATTGTGAAGATTGTAAGAAGTTACTGAAGGGCGGCGATGTGGCGGCTCGGCGAATTTCGATCCTTCGCCATGAACGAATAAACTGATGTATCTCGACTCCACATCATCAGATCTTTACCAGATTTCACATGCTTGATTAGACTCCAGGCCTGAAGACATCTGCAGGCCAATTTTGAATCATAGTCATAGCGCCACCTACTGGTAACAGGAAGTTAAAGTCTTTATACTTTGGCTTGTTTCTCTTAGTAGGTAAATCAAATCAATATCAAATTTGTTCCACACAAATAGAAGAAGTTCATAATGCCAGATCATGAAGCTTTTGATGTTTCGTCGAACGCCGTTGCCGTGGAGATGCAGTCTTCGCCGTTAACAACGAAGGTAATTTTGAGAGGCTAAAAATGCTCGAAACATAAGCAAACTTGGCAAGTAGATTACAAGGCCGAAATGTAGTTATAGAATATGATTTTATTGGTTCAGAGTGGCAAATCGGCTCAATAGCGCCCCCTACAAAATTTCGACGAAGCAGCCCTCGCAGTACGTTTGACCTAGATGTATGAAATGTGGTAGGAACATGTATCGCATATGGACTTAAATAAAAGTACGTTGGGGCCATGCTCTAAACCTGCATGCAGTGTCTGACGGTCACAGAACTGAATGGCATTATCAGCCAGAGTCCTCGCGCCGTCCGACGGTCGCGGACGTTCTCGGCCGCGCAGGCCGGAGTCCCGCCGGCACCCCGACGTGCATATTGCGAGGGCCCGCTCATCGCTGCTCGCAGCTTTAATTAGGGCCCGAGCACCGACGTAGTCGGAGCGGAGGACCTATTGAATTTCTAATGTTTATTATTAGGGCCCGAGCACCGACGTAGTCGGAGCGGAGGACCTATTGAATCGCAGCTTTAATTGATATTGTTGTTTGAAAAGGCAGATGGAAACAAAACTAGGCTGTTTGTGTCCTGGTGTGTCCACTAGATGGTGCCAGATACCACTGATGTTTGTGGCTGTGTGTGAGGCGTCTTCTCTCTTTTCTCTCCTGGATTCAGATTGCTCTGGGGACTGTCACCAACGTGGAGGAGGCAGTGAAGTGGCTCAGTTATACTTACCTCTATGTTCGCATGAGGGCCAACCCACTGGCTTACGGCATCAACCACAAGGCTTATCAGGTTGGTGATTCGGAGTGTAACCTATTCTATGCCGCCTGTCCGTCTGTCTTTCCAAGATCATAGCACACCAAGGGTCTGCTCAGGTTTTTTGACTATAATCAATAAAAATAATAAAAGATATAGTAAAAATTGTTTAATTATGAAAATATATTTTTAATACAACATCATTCTAAACTTGATTGTGACTGATTGAGCCGCTTGTGTAAATGTCTCTATCCCATATGCTACAATGTAATTGGTGTAATTTAAATTTGTTTTTTTTAGATGGATCCTTCCTTGGAGCTGTACAGGAAGGAGCTTGTGGTGGAGTCAGGTAGGAAGCTGGATAAGGCCAGGATGATCCGCTTCGAAGAGCGCACCGGCTACTATGCCTCGACTGACATGGGCAGGACCGCCAGCCACTTCTACATCAGATACAACACCATAGAGGTAGACTAACTTCTACATCAGCTACATCACCATAGAGGTAGACTAACTTCTACATCAGCTACATCACCATAGAGGTAGACTAACTTCTACATCAGCTACATCACCATAGAGGTAGACTAACTTCTACATCAGATACAACACCATAGAGGTAGACTAACTTCTACATCAGATACTTCACCATGTCTGTATGAGTCTATTGTTGTCTGTATAAGTTTTTGGTGCAAATAAGTTTCCCCACTGGGGATTAATAAAGGTTTCTAATTATCTAATTTAATCTTGTTGTATTGTCACCTTGCAAATGAAAGATTTTTTTGTGTGTTGATCGGGTAGGTGTAGGATCGAAACTCCATTAACCCCTTATATTCCTTTTCCCTCCTCCTTTGAAGACTTTCAATGAACTTTTCAACTCTCAGCGGACAGAAGCTGACATCCTCAGTATTGTCTCCAAGGCTGAAGAGTTTGACCAGCTTAAGGTGAGAGGACATCATGTATATGCTACAACAACAGCTATCAAAGTTATCTTCCAAAATAAAAGTTAAGTAATTTTAAACCTGTAGTCATCCACCAAGCCAACTGATTATTTCTGAAGTCTACATTTAAGGTCCTACAACAGAATGTAGTTGAAATGTACTTGTCCATTAAAGATGTAATTGTAATATGAATTGGACATCATGTTTTGCATGTTTGATGGAAGGTCCGTGATGAAGAGATGGAGGAGCTGGAACAGTTGCTGTGTAACTACTGTGAGCTGCCGGCTGCAGGTGGGGTGGAGAATGGCTATGGCAAGATCAATGTTTTGCTTCAGACGTACATCAGCCGAGGAGAGGTGGACAGCTTCTCACTCATCTCAGACCTGTCGTATGTGGCACAGGTGAGGACAAAGGAGCTACACATCCACCCACACTACAAGACAAATCAATATATCAGTTTATAAATCCATCATGGTTCATTCTGTACAATTAGTGCAGTTACCGGTTTAAATGTCTTGTCCATTTTGATGCTGCATTGGATGTTGTTTTTTGTAATAGAACTGAGTAACAGGTTTACAGTGCCTTGGATAAGTATTCACCCCCCTTGGATGTTTTCCCCTTTTGTTGCTTTTATACATGAAATCATGGTCAGTATAATTTGGCTTTTTTGTCAAGAATTTGCAAAAAAAAGCTTCTTTCATGTCAAAGTGAAAACAGATTTTTACAAACTAATAAGTATTCAGCCCCTTTAAAGTGACTGACCTAATTCAACAGAAGTCCAGCTATTTGATGCCAGCAGTGTCACAAGTAGTGAGATGGAGATCACCTGAGTGCAGTTGATGTGTGTCAAGTGAATTTAGTATGAAAACACCTGTCTGGGAGGTCCAGTCTCTGGTTCATCAGTATTCCTGCTACAATTGCAACATGAAGACAAAAGAACACTCCAAGCCACTCAGAGCAACTCAGTCCATCATTAAGAAATGGAAGAAGTATGGCACTTGTTTAAATCTCCTAGAGCTGGCCGTCCTCACAAACTGAGTGACCGGGCAAGAAGAGGACTGATGAGGGAGAACACCAAGACACCTAGGACCACTGTGAAGGAGTTCAAAGCTTCAGTGACTCAGATGGGAGAGACTGTACATACAGCAACTGTTGCCCGGGTTCTTCACCAGTCGAAGCTCTGGAGGATAAAGTGCCTACCAAAATCAAGGGTCACAAGGACGAGCTCCATACACTGCAATACACTGGTGGACCCCAACTAATTAATGCAGTGAAAACTTATGGGGACTGCCTGTTTTACCCATACAATATAGCTGGCCATAAATTATGGATTTTACCTGATACTCCTGGTAGTGGTCCCGGTGCATTTCTAGCCACCAGGCCCTCTGCGCTCAGCGCTTCGAGGACCCCTCGTAAAAGGGCTATGTGGGAGGACCAATCAGGGTTGTGAATAATAATGGCATCCAACTGAGCAGCCACATAGACCCGATGGGGTTGAAGAATCTAGTCCATCATGGCTGGAATGTCGCTGTCGCGCCATGGACCCTAAACAGGAGGACGACTGGTTTAATCCTTCAGGTGTGGAAAAAGCCGTTTTCTTCAATGCCTGCTCTGTCAGGGGTACTTACCAGAATCCTTTTGTGAGGTCCAGGGTACTGATGAACCTTGTCGGACCCAGCTTCTCTTTGAGTTCATCCACTCGGGGCATGTAATAAGCGTTAAACCGGGGGATACAAGGACAGTGGTGCCTGACCGAGCACTTTGAGACACCTCAGATTCCGCTCTCGGGATCTGGTAAGGCCTCTTTCAAAGTATCTCCCAGGGTCCGTCATGTCCATCTCGGTTGATGCGAGAACACTAAGAAACCAACTCCTAGAGGTCCTGTCGTTGCTGGGTTGATTGTTCACTGCTCTTGTGAGCTCTGCTGTTTCTTACGGCCGCTGCCAAATTGCCAGGAATGTGCATACACTCGTTGGAACCAGCACCAGAACATTTTCTCCAAGCTGGAATTCCCTTACCCTGGCCCCACTGTTATAAACTCGACCCTGGCTATTTTTCTTCAAGGTGTCTTTTCACTACTCATCACAGTTGGGCCATCCAGTGCTCCATTTGGTCGATGTGTTCAATCACAGAGGTGGGGCGATAGTTCCAGGCTTCTTTGGCCCTCCAGGCTGGCAACCATAGAGGAGATTAAACAGGGAGTATCCAGTAGAGATCTTTGGCACCTCCCGAATGGCAAAGATTACATGGTGTAGGAGCTCGTCCCAGTTCTTTGAGTCAGTTTGCAAGACCCTGCGCAGGATGCTTTACAACATCTTGTTGAATCCATCAACAAGGCCATCGGTCCGGGGGTGGTACACAGAGGTGCATATATGTTTTTCGCTCAACCTTTTGCAGAGTTCTTGCATTACTTTAAACATACAACAGGTACCACGGTTGTCAGGATTTTAGGCACTATACCTGCTCTTTAGAACAGAAGGAATACTCGCACTAATTATCGGGCACTTACTTTGGGTAAATGGACTTGTACTTGTATGGTGCTTTTCTAGTCTTCCGACCACTCAAAGCGCTTTAACACTACGTGTTCACTCATTCACACCAATTCATATGCTGATGGTAGGGGCTACAATGCAAGGTGTCACCTGCCCATCAGGACTCTAACTAACCATTCATACACATTCATTTGGGGTTAAGTGTTTTGTCCAAGGCACATTGACATGGACAATCCTGCTCTACCACTGAGCCACAGTTGGCCCAGAGTAATGAGTGGAATAGTCCGTACTGACCAGGATGAATCAATATCCTCCACCGTTTCTTGGAAGGGGCACAACTATGTTTATGGCAAGTAGTTGGAAGGGAGTTTCGAAAACGGACGGTACCTTGTCTTGGGGACAGGACAGTCAGCTGGCAGTCCTTGCATGTGCAACAACATTTTTGGATGACTCCCCTTATGTCAGGCCTGTAGAATATTTTCACAACCCTGTCCATGGTTTTCTCTAGTCTGAGGTGGGCCAGGAACAGGACCTTGGAGGCATACTGGCTAGGGACAAGCCATTGGCTTACCCCTGCCTTTCCCATCTTACTACTAGTCTGTACATAAAACCTTTTTATACACCAAAGTGATGGTTGGTTGTCTGTACGGTTCCCTCTATGTCTTGTAAAAGTCGAAGGGCCTGGGCGAGGTTTGGGTCCTCACTTTGGGCGGTAGCAAATCAAGCTGTAATGCCTCAACTTTTCATGTTTCCAGCAGGAGGTGACAAATAGATATGGGTTGCCTAGCTTGATGGTGTGGTTGGTATGGGAAATTCTTTCTCCGGGCACCTCCGCCTTTTGGTGTTAGTGGGCAGGGCATGGATACATCGGTTCATCACCGGAAAGGCTGTATCAATACTGGGCGAGGATGGCTCATCTTAGGCTCCTGTAACTCGCCACCTCTGCTACAAGTCCTGGCATGATTGCTGGGCCTGGCCAAGAAGGAGGCCCCACCAATGTTCTGCCAGCCACTTGACATTCGTCACCTTCCACTCAAACACCTCAAGGTATGCTTCCACATCAACGTTCGGAGTCAGTTTTTTAAGTACATTCCTAGGGCTCCAGGTTTTCCTAGGGCGCTGGGGTAGGCTGGCAATGGCTGCGTGTAAGACTGCTTTTGAAAGTGCCGCTATAGCCTCTTCCATGGTGATCAGAACCAAATTTCCCTGGTCGTAGCGTAGTAATCAGAATGCCAGTATTCTCCACCATATGTTGCAATTCTGCCACCGGGAGGCTTGACCAAGCTTGGAGAATAAGGACTAATACAAGTCAATCTCAGTTCCAACCAAAAGTGTCCTTTCATTTTGAAAAGTCGGGAAAAGTGGAATGGAGCAAAAAAACAGAAATCCTTCTCGGTCCGGGGTATTTCAGTCTCTGTGTCCAAGTCGGCTTCTTCTTCCAAGGAGTGACACACAAGACAAACACTGTGAGTGACAACCAACAGGAAATGTCAAGCTTTTCTCCTTTTTGGTTCTTGTCATCCACTGAACTGAGAGAGAGGCCTACAGCAGCTCAGTCCTTGTGCCTTTCCTCTGACTGTGGCTGGAGTGGAGCTTTCCAGCCTGTGCTGGGCTGACTGGAGATGAGCTACAGCTGGTTCTCCCCATGATTGAAGCATGTGGCGGGTGAGGGACTGATTACTTATTATGATCCTCAGCTAGCACCTGTTCCTACAGGGTCGTTTTCCCTTGCTCAGGCTTAATTGTTGTGGAATATTTCTATGAATAGTCGGGAGAAGAGTGTAAAATGTTTCTTATCAATGTCAAATGAAACAGAGTCTGGATGAAGGATCAAAGTTGTAACAGTCAATTTATTTGCTTGCAAGCAAAGAGAACACAGTCTCACAGACACATCACCGTCATCTGCAAGAGGTGCTCTGACGACACAGTTAAATGCACGGACATTTATACTTAGCTAGAATGCTGTTACCTTGGTTTGCAAACAAGAATAAACAAAAGAAGACAGAAGATAATAAAAGATGTCAAGGCAGATGTTTTTCTTTGAAGCACAGTGTCCTGTCTTTCCGATAACCTGAAGGTGCTTTTAAAGCCTGTTTACAAATCCCTTTGTTATCAGTTTGCCCCACAATAAACCATGGATACACCCAGCCAGGTGCGTCCTTTGATGTCACTGTGACCTGGTTAAAGAGTTAAGTCACAGTATTGCAGAGACGGAATAAGCCTGTGAATCATCACCCATCATATATGCCTGCAGAGGGTCATGCCCTTCAGCTGATGCCCATCAAGGGAAATACCGCAATCATGACCCCTGTGTGTGTCCCCGTCTTTAAAGACAGAAACAATGCACAAGATAACAATTCACAAGATAACAGATAACAAGACACCTGGATCCGAAATTTACTAGAATCATTTAGAAGACACAAGGTTTAGTGCCTGTTCTTCTAAAACTTACATTCTTTAACCCTAAAGCAGTAGACTGACATATTTTCCCATAACATCATCTCCTGGTATTTGTTGACCCAAGGGGTGAACAAACATCACAATACCCATAGACAAGCAGCTGGGACACGTGCGTTATTATTCATGTACTTGCTCACATATGTTATGTGCACCTCTTCAAAAATTCCGTGCCAGATCAGGGCTGAAATATAACTGGTCAACACCCAAATATCTTTTTGTGGGAATCTGAAGTTGCATAACATAAACTTTACAGAGCAAAAATTGAGCAGGTTCCTATTATGTTAATGATGAGATCATGAAGGACAAGCTCTACTGGTTTATTTCAGAAATTAGAGGAAATGGTAGTGGGGTTGAAGCAGCTGGAACTCGATTTAAGTGTTTGTAGTACACTGGTAGTAGTTTGTGCAGTGGAAGAGTATGAACACGAGTTAACAGGATCCTTGTTCGGTGCATCTGTTCTCTCCAGACTTCAGGCCTTTCTGTGTCCAGCCAGACCTCTTGGTCTCACCTATCAAAGCTATCAAACGGAGCACAGTCCGATTTCAATAATCCCCCTCTAGGGTGCATTCAGACTATACCAGGCAATCAGATCACAATAACACCTGACCAAATCAATTACAGCCTGACCACACTTGAGCAGTGTATCAGCAAGCAACACTGATACCTGACCTCTCCTCCAGAACTGACATTAGCAATCCATCAGTGCACAGCTGTGGCCAAGCTGGACTTCTGAACCCATCCTCCTCCGGATCACACATGATTAATCACCAGTATACAGCATGATGTTTCCTACAGCTGCTTCCAGTGACTTCTGCTCCACTACCAATGTGTTTCCCTCCAGCTTTAAAGTGTACTGTTAAACTATTACTGTCTATAATTGCAGCAGTAATACATATACTTCTGGGATTGATGTTGATTTCGTTTTTTCTCCTCCTGCTGTTTTCACATCTCACAGAATGCTGCTCGAATCATCAGGGCTTTGTTTGAGATTGCCCTGAGAAAGCGGTGGCCGGCCATGACCTACCGACTGCTCACCCTCTGTAAGATGATAGATAAGCGGCTGTGGGGCTTTGCCCACCCTCTCCGCCAGTTCCACAACCTAAGCCATGTTGTACTGAACCGCTTGGAGGAGAAGAAGCTCACTGTGGACAAACTGAAGGAAATGAGGAAGGATGAGATTGGTAAGAACAGCTGATATTCAGACTGTATCAATTATTCTAAACTACACTGGCACAAAGCACCCAAGTATCAGGTGTAATATGACAATGGACCCAACACGTCTCTAACAGATGTTTCAAGTGGTTTAGGATGGTTTTTATTGACAGGAGCTCCAAACAGATAAATGATTGAAATGTTTCAGTGAACAAAAACATTTTTTATCAAGAGAAACTCAGAACAGCAGAGTAGTCTGTTGTTGCTGGATGGAATTAATGCTGTATAAATGTATATAATGCTGAGTTTAGCTGCCACGGTTATTATTTGAAAATTGACTGTAATCTGTATGAACCACATTCGATGAATTATGACACAACACAGATGTTAATACCAGGTATGTTGTTCTCAGGTCACATGCTGCACCATGTCAACATCGGCCTAACAGTCAAACAGTGCGTCCACCAGATCCCCTCAATCACAATGGAGGCTAACATTCAGCCAATCACACGCACTGTCCTACGGGTTCGTCTCATCGTCACGCCTGACTTTCGCTGGAATGATCAGGTAAACATGGACGACATACATACTGCTGTATTCTGCTTCTCGTTATATTTCATTTGATTTTATTTAATTGAAAGTACAAGTCATAGCCTTCAAGATGTTCTTCATTTGTTGTTGCATATTCCACACACATTTATCAGCCTGCCAGTTATTACTACAACCTAAAGATACTCCTCACTCAGTACTCTGAACCGGGCCCTGGCGGTAGGGTGATAGCACAGCTGAGTGCATCACCGAGCCGCTACATTGCACAGGTAGTTTGCACTGTTTGGCTTGTTGCTAACGTAACTACCAGAAGCATGCAGAAGCCAGCGCTGCTGTGTTTAAGGACACCTGTGTGTTGCCCCGAGGCTGGAGCAGACGTGTTCATGTTAGTGTGCTGCAGTGTGTCAGCAGGGTGAGCTGTGCTGTGCTTTTCTTGCTTCTCCCACTGACGCAGTAAGTGGAAGTGAGAATCCCACTGCATGTGTCACTGCTGGCAGCCCTCATTGTTTGTAGGGACAGAACCCCACAGGTGTTATTCACATCCTTTTGTTATTGTCGAGTACACAGCAATGAGATTGCAGCAGTGTTGACCATGGAATCTCAGGCTACCTTCAACTGTTCTTTTCTTAATATAATGTTAATAACAAAGATTCTGACACATACAGGATAAGGAATGATGAAGTAAAACATGATGCTGTGTTAGGCTGGTGATGATGGTAACATGTAGCGTAAACAGGTTGTTCTGTAAAGTGGTGCGAACGCCTCAGCACAAAGTAGACACGTTAATGTTGAATATGATTTTTATTTATGTGATAAGATTCCTTTCTCGTCAAGTCAATCTCAGAGACAGATATCTCAGAACCTGAACAGATTAAACCCGAACGATGTGCTTAGCCTGGTGATACCACTATGTTGTGAGATTCAGGACAAACCCCCCCCCCCCCCTACAGTACAAGTCTTCATACCTTTTGTGCAAGATAGACAAGAGGTCCCGTCACACGGAGGCTCACATGAGGTCAAGAGGTCTTCAATGTAGACAAGTAGTGATGATCACTGAGTTTGGCATCAGATGACATTTGAGGTGCTGAGTATAGATTCTAAAAGCGCTGTATGTGTGATCGTGCACAAATATCGAGCACAGTATTAGAATGGGCCTCAGTCATTTCTTGTCATATTCACAGTTCAGTAAACTGTGGGAAGTCTGACCAGTAGAATCTGCCAGGTACCATGAGAAGGTGTTCTACAATGAAGCATAATTCAGACAACAAATGTATAAATGTCAAGAGGCAAGAAGAACACAACATATATAAGTAAGGATATAATGATGTTTTGATATTCAGGGTTAGGAAATGAGAGCAACGAGCTATGTTTCAGATTTCAGAAGGTCCGGGGAGGGCTGGACTTCAGCATTTGTCTCCTCCTGTCTCTTGAGCACCAAAACTACTCGGTGAGACAGCCAGTGTAGTCATGGTCACATGTTGACAATGGAGGAGAGAAGGTCTGCTCCCCCTACCTTATTCTCACAGCCATGGAATCTCCATCTGTCCCCGAGAGCCAGAATACCTCCGCCCTCGCAGCATGTCCAACCTCAGTGGGCAGGCAGGCCAGAGGGGATCTTGGGAAGCTTATTCCAGAGTTTGTCATGGAGTCTGAGCGGAATAGGAAGCTCATTGTATATGAAGCTGAATATGAAGATGAATGTTTATGTCCGATTAGCGATGCATGCTTCAATCATGGGAGAGTGGTAATGATAGACCGGCCGGCTTAGCCCTGATCTGGCTGCAGAGCCGGGACACATGTACCGACACATGAGCCGCCTCCTCGATGCCACCCAGCCCCATACCACACTGACACGTTATGATAAATACTCTCACAGCCCTGCGAGTATTGTTCATGGTTCCTCATTGCTCACAATGCTCAGTGCTAACATTGTTTGTAAAATATGATCTTTTTCATGTCCCCATATATCCAAATATTCACTGTTATTCCCTTTAAATTCTCTTCTTAACAAGATGGGAAACAGCATGTAGACCGTCATTCGCACATACACACTCAGAAACCAATCAGTATTTCTAACCTGGAATATTATACTGTCTGTGACAGTAACTGTCTGTTTACTGTCTGTTAGTTTGTGACGTTTCCATAAAAAAACTATTTGTCTACAGCAGCGGTTCCCAAACTTTTTAGGCCGCGCACCCCCTTCTACATCCCGACTGGGTTCGCGCACCCCCCCCCCCCCCTAATAAAAAAAAAAAAAAAGAAGCAACAGAGCCTTTTAAGCCTTCATAGCCGCATAAGAATCGGACCAATGAGAGAACAGTTTGCTCGCGCGTGGCATTTGTTTACAAGATTTAGTCCACTGTTAAATGTTGCAGTGTGAACACAAACCGAACAAAGGAGCAACTGCAACAAAGCAAACGAACTGAAGGTGTGAAAACGCCCTGAAACACTGCAACAAAGTTTCAATCACTTTCAGTGACACAAGGCGTCACTTTTAAAGAGCAATACGGATGCGAGGACACACGCACAGGCTCAGAGGCAGATTATCACATTTAATTTACAATTAATGAGCGACTAATGTAGCCAGGATGTCTTCGGACAAAGCATCGATGCGGAGCGACACAGTGTTGTTGGACACCGGGATCATGTCCAACTTTTTTGCTTCTTTCTCCCCAATCATACATTCCACCATCTCTCTGGCAGCTGGCAAGCACACGCCTTCGGCGATTGTGTGCGGTAGCCCCTTTCTCGCTATTCTGTAACCAGATATGAAGCCCGTAGTGCGTCATTTATAGACCAACACATGAATGAGACTCCAGTTGTTTTTGGCTGTTTTGTAACTCCTCCAATTTCGATATAAACAATGTAAGGGGCTTTTGACTTGCACTGGCATGCTTGGTGTTCAGGTGGCGACGTAAATAAGAGCTTCAGACTGTTAGCCAGAACCTCACTGCACACCACGCACTGTGGCTTTGGGGAATCTGCGTTGCCAATCCAAGTGAAGCCCAGACACACATACTTTTCATCATATTTCCTCTTTTTTTCCCAGTCTGATGCTCACTCTCGTTTCCTCTTCTTTCACCTTGACTCCGCGATGGGCCGATGTGCTCCCGATTTGTCTGTGCTATCCCTTCCTCCTTTTCGGTCTCCTCCGTCTCATCTTCCTCTGACTCTGGCTCGATTTCTTCTCCCGGTCTCTCCCCAACGCACCTCTCCGTTCCCCTCGCCTCCGATTCCTCTCTCTCTCGCTGTCCCTCTCCTCTTTTACGACTGATAGCTTCAGATGTCCCACCTGACAGCTTTTAAATTAAAATTACATTTTTTTTTTATATTTAATATTATTACACCATCAGACCGCCATTACACTTTTCCTCTCGCGCACCCCCTAGAGGCAGCTCGCGCACCCCTGGGGGTGCGCGCACCCCACTTTGGGAATCCCTGGTCTACAGCATAATATCAACTAAGATAGTTTGACACTCTTCAGGATCAGGAAGCATGCAGGCGCATATATCGAAAAAACAAGTTTAAATAACCAGAGAGTTTGATCAGCAATTATCTACAGCAGGGGTGTCCAAACTACGGCCCGCGGGCCAAGTACGGCCCGCGGTCCATTTTTAATTGGCTCGCAGCAACTTCTAAAAATATAATGTAATATGGCCCACACTTGAAACTTGCGCTTGACTGTATTGTACTTCTTAGTTTCACCACTAGGTGGAGATACTGTGTTGAACAAGGCAGCTTCTCCACAAAATAAGAGCAATCAAAGAAACATTACTTTCCACAGACACCGCACAGCTGTTAATTTGTTTGCGGGGAGTTGACGATCATTTCTGCATTCGGAGCTGCTTGATTTTAGGAGTCTAAAGAGCACAACAACAGGTAAGGACATGTTTGAAGCGGTGTCAGATGCAATTGACAAGATGGGACAAGCTGTGTGGAGTTATAACAGATAGGGCTCCAGCTATGAAAGGCGAGCGCAAGAGAGCGGAGGTGAGGCTGTTAAAATGCAGCGTATCACCCACCAACAAGCCCTCTGTGCTCAGACAGTCCAGCTCGGCGATGTGATGAACACGGTTGTGAAAACTGTCAACATAATTCGAGCACGAGGGCACTCTACGCAACTTCAATGTTGCACACTTCCCCACGCAGTCCGAAGTCAAATGTGCTTTTCCAAAGGCCAACCTTTCTGCTAAAAGGGGGAAATACGTGTCCGTGATAACGTCTCTCATGACAGAACTCAGTCAGTGCTTAGTGGCGGCTGGTCAATAGAGGGCGATAGGGCGCCGCCCCACCTTGAGCCACAACAAATAAAATGAATAATAATAACAATAATAAACGATACAATTTGTCAATATTTGTGTTTTTGAAATATGGAATCACCCAGTAATATGTGTAAAATATGATATCTGCGGTAAATATATGCTTTTCCTGAATGTCCTCTCTGCATGTGCACGTCTCAGCAGCGCTGGAGAAACTGCCCAAAAGAGCAGTGAAGCAGTTTAGCCAATTGCTGATTAAAGATATAAATGTGTGACATACAATTTAGCCAATCAGCGCCCTCAAATAGATTCAGCTTGGGGCAGAATCGATTCGGGGAGTTGACGATCATTTGGGGTTCTGCCCCAAGCTGCGCGTTCCCGTCCGGACGAGTCTCTACAGGCGGGCGCGAGCTCCAGCGCGAGCACTACTCCTCCAAGACCCGTTTGAGAGGAGAACTTTGAGGAGAACCTGCAGTGCTGATATCAGATCAACCTGACCTCACAATCAGACAGCAGACTAGCAGGAAAGGGAAGCAGTACATGCGAAGCTACCAGCTGTAAATAAGATGTCCTGACGTGTTTGTCAAAGTGTTATTTTCTGCTTTTTTTCATGTTGGAATAAATGTTAAATATTTAACTGCAAAGTAGCAATACGTGTTTGATACCTTCATTTATTTAGCATTAAATCATACTGGGATGTTTGCTGAAATTGATTGGATGTGGCACAGCCCTATCTAGAACATGTTCCACCAGCTGCCATGGCTTTCAATATGTTTCTCTCATTGAGAGAGACATCGAGCTGTTCTCAACTCCCTTCTATTTGAATAATGAGTCTGTTCGGCTCAACATACGTGAGCAAACATCTCTGTTAAATCTGAACAAAAGCACATTGGGAACCAAATTTGATTGATTTTGCTCACTTTAACACACTAGGGGTGAGGCGATCGGACCTGAGTGGCCCAGCCCTTGGTATATTTTTCTGTATGTGGCCCTCAGTGAAAAAAGTTTGGACACCCCTGATCTACAGCCTCAGCAATAATTTATAACATGAGGTTGACAATGGTATATATTAGGGGTGTAACGGTTCACAAAATTCACGGTTCGGTTCGGTACGTTTCGGTTCAGCAGAAAACTATAAATGCCAGAGAAATGTACTTGATTTTAAAATATATTTATTCATTAAAACTGTGCTACACTGTGGCGTCTCACAGCGCAAAAGTGCCCGACTGGAGTAGAACATTGTTCTTTGGTGGTGGGTGTGTCAGAGAGCACGCTGTCCGTTACGTCATGTGGGTTGCCAGTTTGAGAACAGTGGCTCCACTGAAGACATATTTCCCACAATTTAAGCTTCTGCATTTTCCAAATGCACTAGTATTATTATACTATTACTATTATTATGTTATACTAGTATTATACATTTTAATTTCTTTTCACTTGTCTTGTTCTGTGTTTTTCTGTCTATGTGTTCCTTGTGTTGCTGCCTGACTTGGCCAGGTCTCCCTTGCAAAAGAGATTTTTAATCTCAATGGGACTACCTGGTTAAATAAAGGTTTAAACATTTTTTTTTTTTTAATCTTTTTTTTCTTTCTTTTTTTAATTCAAACGTATTGTTCAGTTCGTCATGCGTACCGAACCGTGAGCCTCATACCGAACGGTTCAATACGAATACGCGTATCGTTACACCCCTAGTATGTATGTATGTATGTATTTATATGTATGTTAGCAAGACTATTTGGTTTTATTTTCTATTACCTGGAGAATTGGTGAGTTAGTGTTCTTTTGTCTGTTCAGAAGAGAGTGACTTCTGTGCTCTTGTCCTCACTCATTCAGGTCCACGGCTCGGTGGGTGAGCCATGGTGGTTGTGGGTGGAGGATCCCATCAATGATCACATCTACCACTCCGAGCACTTCCTCCTGCAGAAGAAACAAGTTTGTGTCTTGACTTTCTTGGACCTCGGTTGACATGCGGACATTGTGATTGATGTGTGTTCTTGTGTCCTGTAGATTTATGAGTGTGTGTGTGTGTGTGTGTTCCTCCCTTCAGGTGGTAACAGGAGAGCCTCAGCACATAGTGTTCACCATCCCCATCTTTGAGCCGCTGCCCTCCCAGTACTACATCAAGGTGGTGTCTGACCGCTGGCTCGGGGCCGAGGCCGTCTGCATCATGAACTTCCAGAACCTCATCTTACCCGAGAGACACCCCCCACACACTGGTACACTCTCTCACACACACACACACACACACACGTTTATGATGTGACAACAGGGATTTGACTCAAGTTGCATGTCTCCAGCTGTTAGACTCCAGTTGCTGCCGTCCCTTGTTAAGAGCCAGACTGAGTGCAACCAGTAAAAGCCCTGCATTTTAAACCCTACGTATTAAAGGATTATCAGCAGAATGCAATTGTAGAATCAAAAGTAAAATAAAGTGGTGAAATGTCTCCTGTGACTGAAAAAGCATCATATCAGCATCATTGGACCCTTTTGGGCCTCAAACAATTATTCAAATGCTAAGAAAACATCTGACAGGGTATTTTTGAAAAATAATATTCTGAAAAGTCTAAATATTTCCCTGTGAAATAGAATGGAGCAGAAATGTAGCCACCATCTTGACCAGTGAGTCTTTCTTTTTTATTTTCCTCTGCAATGTTATTAGCTGAACGTCCAGACGCCGGCTTTAGTCAGATTTAATTGCACCGATCTGTAAACATTTCTGTCTTTTTTAAAATGTTTTTTATAGATAAAAATTGTATTGGCCGATATTACTGCAACTAATTGCAGATAAATCAGTATTAGTGTGTATGCAGGCCCATGAGGTTGAGGCCATTCATCTAAGGGGTCCATTCCAAGATTGATTGTCTATGTCATCTGCTTTTATCTGAACATTACAATCTGCCAATATACTGTTATTAATACCGGCCTTAAGAATCCCATATCAGTCTGTCGGTACTTCTCAGTGAACCTCTCCTGGTTCACTCTGTGATTCTTATTCATGCTTTCAAACATCAGCCTTCATTTTTATGTTCGCTGTCATCAGCATCCAAGAGTTGGTGCTGCTGCTGCTTCACATTAAAAGCTTTATTCTGGGGAATTAGTGGGAGGCTTTTACTGCACCGGGGGTCTGATCCCGGACTGCCCCGACTCCTCGTTAGACCCACTAAGTTTAGACCCACTAACTTTAGACCCACTATGTTTAGACCCACTAACTTTAGACCCACTAACTTTAGACCCACTATGTTTAGACCCACTAACTTTAGACCCACTATGTTTAGACCCACTAACTTTAGACCCACTAACTTTAGACCCACTATGTTTAGACCCACTAACTTTAGACCCACTAACTTTAGACCCACTATGTTTAGACCCACTAACTTTAGACCCACTATGTTTAGACCCACTAACTTTAGACCCACTAACTTTAGACCCACTAACTTTAGACCCACTAACTTTAGACCCACTATGTTTAGACCCACTAACTTTAGACCCACTAACTTTAGACCCACTATGTTTAGACCCACTAACTTTAGACCCACTAACTTTAGACCCACTAACTTTAGACCCACTATGTTTAGACCCACTAACTTTAGACCCACTAACTTTAGACCCACTAACTTTAGACCCACTATGTTTAGACCCACTAACTTTAGACCCACTAACTTTAGACCTGGCTCCGCTGCCCCTGCTCTCCTCCTGGCAAAGAAGTGTACTGATGGCAAAAATACAAATAGTTTTCTCGTTTCTTCCACTTTGGATTTAATTCAATAAACAGACTATCACAACCTACCCGGACCATAGCAGTTTGATTGTACATATTGTTGCCCTGCTGTTAGTCAGCATTGGGCTTATATTTGTTGTTTCTAGGCACCTCCCCCAGCTGATTTAGAGAATGGTTCATAATACATCAAGCGCTCTGGTGGTGCTCCGTTCTTATGTCAGTCATGTGATTCATGAATGCAGGCCTATTGTTGCATTCTGAAATTGAAATTGTTAGTTATGAGTGATGAGTGATCCTTTGTTTCATCCCCACATGTTTCTTCATGTGATGGTTGAACAGCTGGATCAGATCCAGAATGTTGTTCATCTGTCTGAGGAAGAGAGACAGTAGAGTTGCAGTCACCTCATGGTTGGTGTTCTCATTGAATGAATATATTTTTATTTACAGCTATGATGCACAAACAGTGACGTGAACACGTGTGTTAGCTACTATGATGCACAAACACGTGTGTTAGCTGCTATGATGCACAAACAGTGAAATGAACACATGTGTTAGCTGCTATGATGCACAAACAGTGAAATGAACACGTGTGTTAGCTGCTATGATGCATAAACAGTGACGTGAACACGTGTGTTAGCTGCTATGATGCACAAACACGTGTGTTAGCTGCTATGATGCATAAACAGTGACGTGAACACGTGTGTTAGCTACTATGATGCACAAACACGTGTGTTAGCTGCTATGATGCACAAACAGTGAAATGAACACGTGTGTTAGCTGCTATGATGCACAAACAGTGAAATGAACACGTGTGTTAGCTGCTATGATGCACAAACAGTGAAAAGAACACGCGTGTTAGCTGCTATGATGCACAAACACGTGTGTTAGCTGCTATGATGCACAAACACGTGTGTTAGCTGCTATGATGCACAAACACGTGTGTTAGCTGCAATGATCCACAAACAGTGAAGTAACACGTGTGTTAGCAGCTATGATGCATAAACAGTGAAGTGAACACGTGTGTTAGCTGCTATGATGCATAAACAGTGAAGTGAACACGTGTGTTAGCTGCTATGATGCATAAACAGTGACGTGAACACGTGTGTTAGCTGCTATGATGCACAAACACGTGTGTTAGCTGCTATGATCCACAAACAGTGAAGTAACACGTGTGTTAGCTGCTATGATGCATAAACAGTGAAGTGAACACGTGTGTTAGCTGCTATGATGCATAAACAGTGAAGTGAACACGTGTGTTAGCTGCTATGATGCATAAACAGTGAAGTGAACACGTGTGTTAGCTGCTATGATGCATAAACAGTGAAGTGAACACGTGTGTTAGCTGCTATGATGCATAAACAGTGAAGTGAACACGTGTGTTAGCTGCTATGATCCACAAACAGTGAAGTGAACACGTGTGTTAGCTGCTATGATGCATAAACAGTGAAGTGAACACGTGTGTTAGCTGCTATGATGCATAAACAGTGAAGTGAACACGTGTGTTAGCTGCTATGATCCACAAACAGTGAAGCGAACACCTGTTGTGTGAACGATGGAGCTAGCCTCACTTGACTGGTTGACCTCTGTCGAGGTCCCTGAGTGCTGGGTCATCAAACATTTGAAAGGAGAGGAAACACAGGGAGTCGATGCCAAAATACTCTAAAGACTATTTCCTGACATATATTTGGCATGTAACAACAGATAGATAATTAACAAAGCGTCACAGAATCAAAACAGGAAAATGTATTTTTCATTTCACTGGGACTTAAATACAGAAGTGCCTGATAACCAAGCACACACGGGTACCTCCTGTCCGTCATTGAACAGACCTCAGTAAAGCCTCCTTCCATCTGCTAACAGTGGTTTTAACCCTCACACCACCAGCTCTAGACATTCAGCTGTTGTCTGATGCTATCACCTCTTGCTGGTTGTAAAGGAGAACAAGGTTCCATCTCAAACTGTGTGGCGTTATCAGCCAACCCGGTGTTTGAGCTCAGCAGGCACTGTGCTCCACCTGCTCTGCACCAACGGCAGACAGACTCAGCTGAGAGCAGCTGGTGGACACACTTGAACAACAACTGTTATTCTCATGTCCACATATTCAGCATCACACGTTATTGTATCTCATGAAGGTGAATGAATAATTGTGCAGGATACAACATTGACATACTTAAACTCTTGTTTTATGGAACAGGAAGTGAATGTTTGAACAGACTTACTGGTCTGTACTGTATCACCTCTTTTCTAATGTAGCCCACTGTTTGCTGCCATAAGAGTCCGGATTCATCTTCTCCCCTCTCAGAGCTGCTGGACCTGCAGCCGCTGCCGGTGACAGCCTTGGGGAACCAGGAGTACGAGAGCCTGTACAAGTTCACCCACTTCAACCCCATCCAGACTCAGATCTTCCACACGCTGTATCACACCGACACCAACGTCCTGCTGGGGGCGCCAACGGGCTCTGGGAAAACCATCGCAGCCGAGATGGCCATGTTCCGGGTCTTCAACAATCATCCGACTGCTAAGGTTTGACTCGATGGCTGCGTCCGTCTCACTGTTGAAGTCACGGGGATGTTTGTTCCAAAGACTGACTGACCTGCTGCTGTCCTTCCTACTGGTCACTAGGTGTTGATTACATGAAGAAATGAAGAACCATGGCAAACAATCTGTTCAATGCTCTATGTTGAATTTCATATTCAGTCAAAGCGACCACACACTACATCAGCGGTTCCCAAACTTTTTAGGCCGCGCACCCCCTTAATAAAAAAAAAAAAAAGAAGCAACAGAGCCTTTTAAGCCTTCATAGCCGCATAAGAATCGGACCAATGAGAGAACAGTTTGCTCGCGCGTGGCATTTGTTTACAAGATTTAGTCCACTGTTAAATGTTGCAGTGTGAACACAAACCGAACAAAGGAGCAACTGCAACAAAGCAAACGAACTGAAGGTGTGAAAACGCCCTGAAACACTGCAACAAAGTTTCAATAACTTTCAGTGACACAAGGCGTCACTTTTAAAGAGCAATACGGATGCGAGGACACACGCACAGGCTCAGAGGCAGATTATCACATTTAATTTACAATTAATGAGCGACTAATGTAGCCAGGATGTCTTCGGACAAAGCATCGATGTGGCGCGACACAGTGTTGTTGGACACCGGGATCATGTCCAACTTTTTTGCTTCTTTCTCCCCAATCATACATTCCACCATCTCTCTGGCAGCTGGCAAGCTCACGTCTTCGGCGATTGTGTGCGGTAGCCCCTTTCTCGCTATTCTGTAACCAGATATGAAGCCCGTAGTGCGTCATTTATAGACCAACACATGAATGAGACTGCAGTTGTTTTTGGCTGTTTTGTAACTCCTCCAATTTCGATATAAACAATGTAAGGGGCTTTTGACTTGCACTGGCATGCTTGGTGTTCAGGTGGCGACGTAAATAAGAGCTTCAGACTGTTAGCCGGAACCTCGCTGCACACCACGCACTGTGGCTTTGGGGAATCTGCGTTGCCAATCCAAGTGAAGCCCAGACACAGATACTTTTCATCATATTCCCTCTTTTTTTCCCAGTCTGATGCTCACCCTCGTTTCCTCTTTTTTCACCTTGACTCCGCGATGGGCCGATGTGCTCCCGATTTGTCTGTGCTGCACCTCTCCGTTCCCCTCGCCTCCGATTCCTCTCTCTCTCTCTGTCCCTCTCCTCTTTTACGACTGATAGCTTCAGATGTCCCACCTGACAGCTTTTAAATTAAAATTACATTTTTTTTTAAATATTTAATATTATTACACCATCAGACCGCCATTACACTTTTCCTCTCGCGCACCCCCTAGAGGCAGCTCGAGCACCCCCAGGGGTGCGCGCACCCCACTTTGGGAATCCCTGCACTACATGGTCATGGAGATGCACAGGTTGTGGCTGCAGGAGCTCTATTGGTGATCATGTTCTGTAGTGTACTGTGATGTTGCAGAGGTCATGGTTCATAGCTTTGTCTGCCTGTGAAGCTCAGCAGGGACCTGCTCATAGACAGAATGTCTCCTCATGTCTAATACTACGGTAGCTTCACATCCACCATCGTTTAGGATGAATCAACCCATTTTATGATTTTGGAACATTTTTCTTGACCGCATTATCAGCATTATTTGTATGTTAATAAACACACTGAGTCATTTAATTTGCTGTTGCTTAGAGATGCTCCAACATGGGAAGTTGTGGTAAGAAAGTTGACATTTACATCCAGCTGGCAGTGCTTCTCTCCATTGAATGACTGCTTGTACTTGTTGCTGTGTGTTCAGGTGGTGTACATCGCCCCAATGAAAGCCCTGGTCAGAGAGAGGATCGAGGACTGGAAGGTCAGGATTGAGGAGAAACTGGGGAAGAAGTAAGTGAAAACAGCATCTCCTCTCAGTAAGTGATGGAGGACACCACGCAGGCAGGACACATTATGCAGCTGGCATGAACAGCTGTCGTAGAAAAAGCCTCCTGCGTATTTATGTCTTATTTTATGAAAGATATACCCTCCCATAATGAGAGAAATGAGCAGGCTGAAGTGTTCCCTGGTTCTTACCTGTGTGTAGAGTGGTGGAGCTGACGGGTGATGTGACTCCAGACATGAGAGCTATAGCTCAGGCCGACCTCATCGTCACCACACCAGAGAAGTGGGACGGAGTGAGCCGAAGCTGGCAGAACAGGAGCTACGTCCAGAAAGTAGCCATTCTCATCATCGATGAGATCCACCTGCTGGGTAAGAGCCTACAGCAGACCTGCACCAGTGGCTGTCAATGGGTTACTTTCATAAACTCTTTTTAAGATTCAAGCTCATGGCCACTAGTTTGTGCCAGGTAGCTTTTCAGTCAGACAGCAGCTATGCAGCTCTATGCAAATATTTACAAGCTCATGAATGGACAAGATGCCCGTGAGAAAAGGGAAGTGAAGTCAATGTAGCGTGCAGATAACAGTGCAGTCTCAGTGGGAATAAACTGATGAGGACTTTCAATCTGACCTATGACTGTGGGAGGAAGTCAGAGGACAAACATGTGGAGAACATGTAGACCTGCACACTGTAAGAAATTTGAGCATAGAACTGTGTTTAGTAGATATAATAAAAGTGTTCAATAATTCATAATTAACAATTCATAATTAGTCATAAACATAAGTGTTTTGGAAATGCATAATTAAGATAAGCATAAAGTCTTTTAGGATTAGTAGCTAGAAGTAGAATTTGAGACATGAAGCTTTTGCCAAAGTTTAACGTTTATACTGAAGGATTATCATAGAGGGATTAAACAATAATTGACAGTAATTGAATGTGTTAGTAAACTCAGGGACAGAAAGGCAGACAGGCGAATACACTCCTGGAAGTTAGCCAATAGGAATTGGGATAAACGGAAGAGGAGGTGTTTCGAACGGATGTGGGTGGTTTCATTTCAAGTCTTTTTCTCTCTCGCGTGATGGCTCTCAGAGGACGGATGGGTTTTATACCTGAGGAGCTGAGTTGAGTTTTTTGCAAACAGGGTTTTATTGATTTAATATTTCATGAAATGGTGTACTTCACTGTAAATAATGTGCTTGCATCAGTGGGATTAAATTCCTTTTAATTGTAAACCAGTCTTGGTAGATTTCTTATTGCAGCGTGTCGACTGTACAAAGCAGCCGGACACGTGCTCTGGCCTCCTCGCTGTGGAACAGACTCAAACTTCCACAACACACACAGGGGGACCCAGAGCCCTCTTGCTATGAGGAGATACATTGCAGCAGATCAGCATATATAGTATGCATTGTCAAAAAGAGTTGCGATCCCAGGACCAGCCTTAAATGAGGAATATATGGTCGGCCTGTAAATTAGGTTAAAGGGACACCAAGCGTAAAATTAAGAGTTGAAAGTTGAAATCTAATAATTATTTTAAAGCAAGCATGTATTACATAACAAATGTAAAGTGATTTTAACAAATGTCAACCTGATAATAATAATAATAATAGGTGTATCTCAGTAAGAGTGCAGTCTGTGTGAGTGTTTAAATTGAGGAAGTGAGCAGGGTGAGGGCCTGAAGGGATGTGGAAATAACGGCCGTTGAGAAGAGAAGGCACAAAGCTTAATAATGAGGAAGGAGGAAATCTAATAATTATTTGAAGGCAAGCGTGTGCTAAATAAAGCGATTAACAACTAACTGTGATTATGATAACTGTAACTGTGATTATGATGATTGTAACTATCAGTGGCGGCTGGTGGAACATGTTCTAGGTAGGGCCATCCTATCAATTTCAGCAAACATCCCAGTATGATTTAATGCAAAAAAAATTTAAGTATCAAACACTCAGTATTACTTAGCAGTTAAATATTTAACATGTATTCCAACACGAAAACAATCAGTAAATAACACTTATACAATATAATATAACATGTTTATTTATTGAGATGCCCCTATGGACCTTGTTATAGGAGGTAAAGATCAGGAGAAGTAAACATGAAGTGTAATTATGAATACTGATGTTAAATTAAGCTATGATGAGTTTTCACTGTTAATTTAACATCTCTATTACATGTAGATGCCTCCATGACCAAGTTAAGCAGATGAGACTGAGGACAACTATGTAGAAGAGAAGATGTTCACTTTGTCTAATATGTAGCTTGACAGAGTTCTCATGTGTGTCCTGGTGTTCTCATGTTTCCTTACCTCCTCATCCCTCACTCCCTACCCTGGTGTTCTCATGTTTCCTTACCTCCTCATGCCTCACTCTTGCAACTGTCCGTGCTGGATCCGTCCCCGTTGTTTTAAAAAGCTAAATAAGTTATGAGCATGACGTCATCCAGCTAGCCAAACCTGTCTGGTGTACAGCTAGTACAGAAGCTTCGCATGTACTGCTTCCCTTTCCCGCGAGTCTGCTGTCTGATTGTGAAGTCAGGCTGATCTGATATCAGCTCTTTGGCTGCAGAATCTCTTCAAAGTTCTCCTCTCAAACGGGTCTTGGAGGAGGAGCGCTGGCGCGGGCGCCTGTAGAGACTTCTCCTGACGAGAACGCGCAGCTATGGGCCTGATCGTTCTGGCCCCACACTGAATCTATTTGAGGCCGCTGATTGGCTCAATTGTATGTCACTCATGTTGGGATCTAAAGGAGCGTGTTTGGGTTATCAGCATTTAAGAAACTGAATTCTTGACATCAATAGAATTATTGATGTATGTAACAATTATTAATGATTATTAATAACAACGGGGCACCACCCTGCGAACAGGGACCAATAACCAAACGATAAAACTAAGTCTCATAATTAGTAGTCACTCATAATGTCAATAGTCTGCGTATGACTATACATTCACTGACAGTGAAGGTTTTAAGTTCGAGCACAGGCTACTACATACAGTCTTATCAAATACATATGCACAAGTAATCACAGACGACTGCTCCTTAAAGTATAACAGAGTTTATTAAATCAAAATAATAAATGATCAAATCAATTAATATTGCAACCAACAAACGTTATCATACAATTTTATATGCCTAAACTAAAGAATGAATAAAATGGATGAGGGTGTATGTCTGTGTGTGTGTGTGTGTGTGTGTGTGTGTGTGTGTGTGTGTGTGTGTGGGTCTGTGGGTGAAAAGGAAGGGGAGTCTTACAGCTACTGCTAAAGACTACAAAGATGGCGGCGTCGAGTGACGCGGGCCAAAAGGGGAGGGGCCTTAAGATACTACAGCTAAACTACCACCAGATGGCGGAGTTGAGTGACTCGGACAAAATGGCGGTGAGACTGCTATACGTAATCACGTGTGCCTGGGCAGCACGTGATGTGAGGCGATCGTTTGAACGGGGTTTCCCCAGGGGCAGAGAGAAGAAAGAGAGCAAAGGTGGGGGTCATGAATCAAACTTCTGCGTGCGGTCCGCGTTGTAGTGATAATGGGGATCGCCGTATCGTACACAACGTGCCGTTGTCGGTAGAACTGCCAGCAGTTATGTACGATAGCCGAGATTCCACACTCACAGAGCTGATTTAATGAGGAGAGAATACTACACGAAGTGTAATAAAACAAATGAAAAGAAATCAAATAAATCCCAAGCAAACAGTCATAGCAGTTCATAAATACAGCGGAGCTTCTCTGCTGCGTAATGATTGCGCAATATCTCAATATCACGCGACAGTAACTTAAACACACAAAAACACGGGAATATCGACATATAAATGAATGACCTGAATTAAACGTACGTTAATTTAAGCTAAGCTATGCCCAGATGCCAAGAATCTTACTTGTCGATGCGTCGTTGCAACGTTGAAGTGTGTTCGTGGCAACGTGGTCCGTTTTCCTCGTCGGGAAGGGGGAGCAGGGGGAGCTTGCTTGTCGGCGCGGCTTTGCAGCGGGCGCTGTGCGTCGCACGGCGTTTGCTGGTGCGGCTTCGGTCCGTTGGCGTGAGCTCGCTCTGGAGCGAAACGCAGACGTGATCAATCCTCGCTGCAGGGAGGACAGTTTAACTTCGGCTGAGACGACGTGGTCCGTACGTCTCCCGGTAATCATCGGTCAGGAGAGGATTAGACGTCTTCCTGCCGGAGTGTGCACAAATAGAAAAAGAAGCAAAAAGCGGAGAACGGATCGCTGATGCGGATTCGTCTGGCGGGCTGAGTGGGCCTTTACTCAGCGTGGAACACGGCTGTTTCGTCCAGCGAAATGGCTTGTCAGGGTTTGAGGGGCCATTGCTTCCTCGTGGCCTCCGTCGTGCTGGAGGGGGGAGGAGAGGCCGATGTGTCTTCATGTGTCCAGGACGAAGGTCCGGGCGAAGAGAGCGTTGTGTGTGCTCCCTGTTCAACGGAGGTCGAAGGGAAAAAGCATTGAGGTGGGGGCTGCAGGTAGTTTTGTAGAACAGTGGTCGAACCACAGGGGTCCTGGGGTCTCTTGGCCTTCGGCCAATGAGATTGCAGCGGTGCATTCAGGTGACTTCAGGAACCATAGTTTTTTTGTGGGGGGGGGGAATTCACACCCTAGTGTGACATTCCATCAGAGGAGGCTTGCTCTTATCAAACTACAAATCAGGATGAAACCTTTGCTTGAAACAGTGAAGGCCTGATTCTCTTTGTTCACAGCACATATTGAAGCCATATGGTCAGACCCCAACACTCATTTATATCTTGAATCAGCAATTGGCTAAACTGCTTCATAGACCCGCCTCTTTTGGGCCAAAACGATCAGGCCTCCCAAGCTGCGCGTTCTCAGACGTGTCGTGCACACAGACAGAGAGCACAAGCAGGAAAAGCATATATTTTGCGCAGATATCATACTTTACACACATTACTGGGTACATTCCATTGTTCAAAAACACAAATATTGACAATTTGTATAATTTATGATTATTATAATTCTTTTTTTTATTATTATTTTTTTTTGTGTGGCTCATGGTGGGGCCATGCCCCATGGCCCTCTATTGACCAGCCGCCACTGGTAACTATGATTATGATAACCAATCTGAGTTAGAAATGTGTGCATGTGTGAGAAAAAGGGGAAGTGAAGAATGCAGAGACGTTAGGATTGCAAGATCAGGCCTACGGAAGGCAAGGTGATTTCCACACATCCACAACATAAGCACACACACATAATGATGAAGAATGGATCAGGTGCCGAGTGAGAAAGGGGGGGGGGTCAAGATAACCCAAAGGTATTATAAAAGAAGTGACTCGCAAACAGCCAGCGGGATAACGTCGTAGGAGCCACCCTAGTGCTCCACCTGAGAGGACCCTGGACTTCGCTCTACAGCCTCATCGGTGGACTTCGTCTCTGCTCAAGAATGAAGAAAAGAAAGAAGAAAAGAATCGAGAAGCAAGAAAGATGAAAGAACCAAGTGAGAAGGAAGAAAGAACAGAGAAGAAGACGGCCCTTCGTGAGCAAAGATTGAAAGACGAAGAACCACCTATCCCACCCTGCTCTCAACTTTAACAACTGGACAACGAAAGAACCACAGCCGCCCTAGAGACTTGGTACTGAGCCTCGAAGATCGCTGAACGGACGTCGTTTGCCGAGCAGGAAGGAACGAGGAGGGTCTGGCAAGACCCTCGCCCCTGACAACTCCAAAAAAGAACTTTTCATCGCACCCTTGAAAGCCAGCTCCAACCGAGTGGACTCGGCATCGAAACAAATGAGTGTAATCAAAGAATTGAAAGTATGAAATCATGAGTAGTATTATTATTTTATGTGAGCTGAAGCTTTGCCCTTGCTAAATATATTTTGCAATAAATATCTAACCTGCATTTAAAGTAAATTTCTCAAGTCCATTCATTTTGCTTACGTAGTAAATGTTCCTCGTGACAGTAAAAAGTTAAATCTATGTATGTCTGACAACTGAGTTCTGAATGGTTATCCTAGTGACCTATCCACTTAACAATCCCTTACGGCTTTATATGTAATCCAAGTCGTTAAAACCAAACCTGGCAATTTACCAAGAGCACGGATCCAAAAGAGGAAGCTGCCATAACTGACGCGACAGGTATGTGCGCCCGGGGCCAGTGTGGCCCCTCAGCCGAGTGCGTGTTTACCGGAGGAAGCAGGGTAGACGTCAGGAGTAACGGTAGTTAGCAGAGCCAGGAGAGTTCCCTCGCAAGAACACCAGCTTGCCAATCTTTTAATAGAGAGCTGAGTCAGTAGGTAGCCCCGTATCGGGCCAAGAGAACCCCAGGATCTAACAGCATGTGACTGTCTGTCAGCCAAATGCTCCATCTCATAAAACCCATACCAGCGTGAAGGCACAAAAACATAACTGTCGTACTTCAGCACCCTGATTGGACTGTACCATTATCTGTTTCCAGGTGAGGACAGAGGTCCAGTGTTGGAGGTCATCGTGTCCCGGACCAACTTCATCTCCTCTCACACATCAAGGACCGTCCGAGTAGTCGGTCTGTCCACCGCTCTGGCCAATGCTCGAGACCTCGCTGACTGGTTGGGAATCGGACAGGTCAGATATTCGTCCTGGCACAAGCACATATCAGAACATGGCTGCTTCGTAGCACTTTGTCAGTGGATTCTCTGTGCTTTCTGACTCCTTGTTCTTTGGTTCGATGGAGGGATCAGATTCATGAGCAACAGTGAGCTCTGCTGCACTGAAGCCAGCCACAAACCACAGTCTTTGTCTGGCTCTGTATTTCTATGGTTCATTTGCTGCCCGCCTCTTCATATCAGATTGAATGTATATAATAATAGCAGTTAAGATGAACCCATACTTTTGGGCTGGAGTTAATGTTGTAGTTTATCTCTATAATCATCTGTGCCTGGGTGCTTAAGTCCTAATCATCAGGAATGACTGCAGTGAAGCAGATGGATGAGCTGATACCCAAATGGACACATGGTAACCACATGATATTCTGACACACTAAAGGTGTTTCTCCCTTTATATTTTGATATTATATTATTTTCCTTTTATTATTAGCCTTTGCAAATTGCAAAAACTATGTATATATGGTCGAAGACATGGCGTGTGAGTAGCGGACTTGCTGTGCTTAATGGCTGCGACCAAGTGCACGATAGAGTATGAGAATAGCTCAGTTACGCAAACGTTGGTTGACGGCTTATGGAAGAAGAGGATAAGGTTTGTACTATAAGTACTAGCGTTTTCTGAAGGCAATAGCTCCATGGTAACATCCGCTAGCACGTTGTCGGGTCTGTAATATGTCTTTTTCCGTCGAAATGCTGCAAGATACGACTTGCAGCGGTTATGGCGACTTTGGACAGTGTGTGTGTGGGCTCCTTTTGTGGAGAAACCATAAGAAATGAAAGAAAATCGATGATTTCTTTGCAAAGATGAGGATTTTGGGCATGCTGGGATACCAAACACGGACATGTTTTGTGACGTATTTGCGCAAACAAGCCGTAGGAACGGAAGGGGAGGGGATCGAGGATGCCGGTGTTGAACAGGCAAAACCCTTGTTAAATAAATGAGATGATACAATGTGATGATCACAAAGACAGTTATTATCATGTGTATGTAAACCTGCATACACAACAAGAAGCCCAACAGACTTTCCCACGAGCGTTGGATGTTTCGTCGCTACGTGTCGCTTTATTTTTGAAGGCTCCAGAGCTTCGTTTGATAGCATTAGCTCACATTCCACACACTGAGCCCTCGGCTCTGCCTCGTTGCCTCCGTTCACAAAGCCGTACTTAAGAAAGTCAGGGTTGTACTTGCACACACATTTAGACTTTTGGGGGGTATGGCACCACTGTCGTCTTCATTTTTTCTTTTTAATAACTTATCCATAACTTTCGCTACAGGCTAGCGGCTAGCTGAGTGTCTTCTTCTGCTTATTGCAGCTTGTTAAACAACTGACTGACGCATTACCGCCACCAGGTGGTGGGAAGCTATATTGTAACTGAGCGTCTCATGGATAACAGTAATATCTCTGGTGTCTTCAATTGATAACCTATGCTGTCCCGCGGCCCTCGCGGCCCACAGGTGCAAAACTGAAAGTTTTTCGCGGCCCTCTAGGTGGCGCTCGCGGCCCAATGATGGGCCGCGGCCCTATGGTTAAGAATCACAGCATTAGAAGGTATCCCGGTAGCCCAGGTAGGGACTGTGTGGCTCTCCATCATGCAACATGCAACAGACCATCCGGAGCAGTAAACTAATCTGAATGTCCTTTTGATCATGTAACCTTTTCCTGATCAAGTCTTCTAGTCCCAGTGTGTTTGACATGAAGAATGACTGTAGATAACCCGAACCCATGTTTACAGTTCCAGCGTGTTTGACACAAAAGGCTGCTATCTTTCCCAAGTTCTCTTCATTACTTAAGGTTACACGTGTCTCTTTTGGGCCACTGCTACTGGTCAATATGTTATGTAGTAATGTCTGTGGAGACGAATCATATTGTGCATCACCACAGACGCACTAAGAGAGATGGGATTGTCTGTCTGCCATCCATACATCTGTCAGGACTGAGCTGTCCAATCCATTAGCCAGGCTTTGAAGATGTCTGTAGACATGCAGCAGCCCTCAACACTACACACACCCAATAATGCACTGTGCTCCACTGGCTCAGTGGAGAGCAGGGTCGTCCTTCAATGAGAGCATCGGCGGTTTGATCGCCAGTCCATGTCCATGTGTCCTTGGACAAGACACTTAACCCCGAGTTGCTCCTGCAGGCTGTTCCTGTGTGTGTGAATGTTAGAGTCCTGATGGGCAGGTGGTACCTTGCATGGTAGCTCCTGTCATCAGTGTATGAATGAAAGCACTTTGACTGGTCCATTTACTCTTCACAACGTCCTATATTCTGCTCTGTACCTCAGTGACAGTGACGGACAGTTTGCATTACAGCCAGATGGGCTTCATGTTGGCAGCTGCTCACATTAACCCCTCCCCCCCTTCTCTGTGTAACAGGTGGGTTTGTTTAACTTCCGTCCGTCTGTTCGCCCCGTACCGCTGGAAGTTCACATCCATGGTTTCCCAGGGCAACACTACTGCCCCCGCATGGCCAGCATGAACAAGCCTACCTTCCAAGGTACTGCTCCACGTCCACATGTGCACATGCTCTGTGCACATGTGTACATTTGATTTGTTGGTAGCAGCTTACTGCTGCAGAGTTACTTCCGTTTGTGTTATGTCAAAGTAATAACGGCACAATATGCAATCCGTGTGTGTGTTTGAGGTCCTAAGTTATCCATTGTTAAACCTCACAGTACGCATGTGTTCTGAATCTGAGTGTGTCCAACATTGACAATCCTTTCGTAGCTGTAGTTGACTAAACCAACAGAGAGGGAAGTCAGAAAGTATTCAGTGACAGACTAACACTTGATTTTAGTTTTTTAATGGGATTTATTGACAGAAAGAAAAATATATATAATAACAGCAGCCTTATTCTTTGATGTGTGCTGCACCCACCAGGAAAGGTGGGTGCAACACCATCATTGGACCAAAATTCATTCTAAAATGGTCACTGCAGCAGTAACAAGCTTGTATATACATCTTTACAGCGATACGTAGCCACTCCCCAGCCAAGCCGGTGCTGATTTTCGTCTCATCACGACGGCAAACTCGACTGACTGCTCTGGACCTCATCGCCTTCCTGGCCACAGAGGACAACCCCAAACAGTGGCTGCACCAGGACGAGAGAGAGGTACGCTAAGCTAACGCTGTACTGCATGTACACAGGAGGCACAGCAGCAGCAGATTCTGTCTTCTGTACAGTATGGAGAGCAGGTCACCCACAACTAAAGCAGTAGACGTGAAGCTGGATAAACCAGAAGCATCAAGTGATCAGTACTGGTTGCTCGACCTTGTCCATACACATTTTAGCTCGTGTAGGCAGGTATTAAAGGGTCAGCTCACTGGAGTGGTAGCGGCGTCGCTAGACGGCGGGACACACAAGGCGCTCGCAGGATTCGTACCACGCAAGCTTCCTTCTGTGCAGTGATATGTTTGGAGGGTGTAGTTCCACAGAAAGAAAAGAGTTCCTCCATGAAACTGCTTACAACACGGTCTGTGGATTGTCTTCAGTAACCGGGTCGTGATTTCTGGGACGTTGCTTTTGAGTTTTTCAAATGTATTTTTTTGGTGCTTAGAGCACCACAAGCAGAGAGCCATCTAGTTCCATTATACTGGAGCGAAGACCGACATCTCACAGCAAAACATTCTACATTGATCAATACCACTGCCGGTAAGAGGGAAATGTGTAGTTTAGATTGTTTGAGTTTTGGGGTGGACTGTCCCCTTAAGCTCTGTGGTAAACAACATGACATTCAGGGACTTTGCTGTAGCCGTGAGTGTAGAGAACTGACACACTTGGTGCAGACGTGCCTGTCGTTCTTGTGCATTTCCTTCACTTAATGTGTATTTCAATGGATGCCCCTTTCTTTGCTTTTGTGAAGTTGTGTAATTATTTAAACTTGATCAGGATTTCATCTCTGTCGGACACATAGACACCTAGTCATGTACTGCATAGTACAGTGTACATTACATATTCATTCTTGTCTGCTGTTGCATTGCTATTTTATATTTTCCCAGTTAGCAGCAGTGCCTAACCTTCTGTTAACCCATACACAATCAAAAGTCATTGTTTCCTCTAAATACCCATGCTGTCACCAGCTGCAGAGACTCACTCAAAAGGCTCCCAGCATGATGCTCTGATGTCCTCTGATGTTTTGGAGCGTGAACTCGTCTTGAATCTCTCCCGACCAAATGACCCTTTGAGCAGGAGCACACACATACGGGACCGCCATATCCGTCTTCCTGCCAGTTCTTATCAGAATCAGAACCGTTTATTGCCATGGTATGTTGAACATACAAGGAATTTGACATGAGAGGAGGTGCATAACATTTAACAATCAACAGTACAAAGTAGAAACATATTAAATTTACAGAAAATATAAAATAAAGTAAAATATAGAATAAATCGGAATATAAAATAAAGTGAAATATAAAATGTAAAACAAAGTGCACAAACAAACAGGTAACAGGACTATAAACCAGTGAGATGTAAGTGTAGTGTGAAAGTGTCCAGCGTAAGAGAAGGGATGTGCGGGGGAGTGACCGGTGGGAAATTGTCCTGGGGGTGACAGAGTCAGTGGGGGTCCCGGGCTCTGTTAATGAGCCCGACTGCCGACGGGAATAAACTGTTCATGTGTCGTGAGGTCTTGGTCCTGATGGACCTCAGCCTCCTACCAGATGGGAGGGGCACAAACAGTTTATGTCCAGGGTGAGAGGGGTCAGCTACAATCCTTCTTGCTCGTTTCAGGGTTCTTAAAGTGAACAAGTCCTGGAGGGACGGCAGATTGCAGCCAATCACCTTCTCAGCAGAGCGAATGATGCGCTGCAGTCTGCCCTTGTCCTTGGCTGTGGCTACAGCATACCAGACGGTGATGGAGGAGCAGAGGATGGACTCAATGATGGCTCTGTAGAAATGCACCATCATTGTCTTTGGCAGGTTCAATTTCCTCAGCTGCCTCAAGAAGTACATCCTCTGCTGAGCCTTCTTGGTGATGGAGCTGATGTTAAGCTCCCACTTGAGGTCCTGGGATATGATGGAGCCCAGGAAGCAGAAGGACTCCACCACGTCGACGGGGGAGTCACACAGAGTGATAGGGGCAGGTGGGGCTACGTTCTTCCTGAAATCCACAACCATCTCCACTGTCTTTAGAGCGTTGAGCTCTCGGTTATTCAGACCGCACCAGGTCACCAGATGGTCAGTCTCCCGCCTGTAGGCGGACTCATCCCCACCAGAGATGAGTCCAATGAGGGTGGTGTCATCCGCGAACTTCAGGAGCTTGACAGACTGGTGAGTGGAGGTGCAGCTGTTGGTGTACAGGGAGAAGAGAAGAGGGGAAAGAACACAGCCTTGGGGGGAGCCAATGCTGATGGTACTGGAGGATGAGACGTGCTTTCCCAGCTTCACGTGCTGCTTCCTGTCAGACAGGAAGTCTGTGATCCACTTGCAAGTGGAGTCGGGCACATGCAGCTGGGAGAGCTTGTCATGCAGCAGAGACGGGATGATGGTGTTGAAGGCAGAGCTGAAGTCCACAAACAGGATCTGGCGTAGGTTCCTGGGGAGTCCAGATGCTGGAGGATGAAATGAAGGGCCAAGTTGACTGCGTCATCCACAGACCTGTTGGCTCTGTAGGCGAACTGCAGGGGGTCCAGGAGTGGGTCAGTGAGTGACTTCATGACCACAGAGGTCAGGGCGACGGGCCTGTAGTCATTAAGTCCTGTGATCCTTGGTTTTTTAGGGACAGGGATGATGGTGGAGACCTTGAAGCAGGCTGGTACGTGACAAGTCTCCAGGGAGGTGTTGAAGAAGTCTGTGAACACCGGAGACAGATGGTCAGCACAGTACTTCAGGGTGGAGGGGGAGACAGAGTCTGGGCCGGCTGCTTTGCAGGGGTTCTGTTTTTTAAAAAGCCTGTTGACGTCACTCTCCAGGATAGAGAGAGTCGTCACTGGGTAGGGGGGACACTGGGATGGGTGATACAGAGGCATGGGCCTCTGCTGGGCTGGGGGAGGGGGGGCTGGCTGATGGGGCTGTGGGGGATGGAGTCAGGACTGTCCCATTGTCTGTCAAATCTACAGTAGAACTCATTCAGCTCGTTTGCCAGGCGGAGGTCGTTCATGGAGTGGGGGGGGGAGGTTTGGGCTTTTAGTTGGTGATCTGTCTGAGACCTCTCCAGACAGAAGCAGAGTCATTGGCTGAGAGCTGGTGTTGCAGTTTCTAGTGTTATAGTCATTTAGCATCTCTCACCGCTTTGCGAAACCTGTACTTTGACTCTTTGTACAAGTCCTTGTCCCCACTCTTAAATGCCTGATCCTTGTGCAGCCTTAGCTGTCTGAGTTCTGCTGTGAACCAGGGTTTGTCGTTGTTGTAACTCACCCTGGTGCTTGTTGGAACACAGCTGTCCTCACAGAAGCTGATATATGAAGTCACAGCCTCTGTGTACTCATCCAGACTGTTGGTAGCAGTCTTGAATACATCCCAGTCTGTACAGTCCAAACACGCCCGAAGATCCTCAAGAGCTTCACTGGTCCACTGCTTGAATGTCCTCACCACAGGTTTACATAGCTTGAGTTTCTGCCTGTATGAGGGAATCAGATGGACCATGACGTGGTCAGAGAGTCCCAGTGCAGCCTGAGGGACGGCGTGATAGGCCCCGCTGATTGTGGTGTAGCAGTGGTCCAGAATGTTCTCCTCTCTGGTTGGGCATTTAATAAACTGTCTGTATTTAGGGAGTTCATGGCTGAGGTTTCCTTTGTTAAAGTCACCAAGGACAACAACTAGAGAGTCCGGGTAGGTCCGCTCCACACACAGTATCTGGTCGGTGAGCGCGCGCTGTGCTTCCTGCACGTTGCCATGCGGCGGCATGTAAACACCAACCAGGATATTCCAGATCATTGTTATATTATAGTGAAACAACACATATTACATGGCTTTGCAGAGCATGGAGCGATTTAAATGGATGCCCGGGGCCGAGCTAGTCTCTGTGTGTCGGCTCACACATTCCTCTGGCCTGTATGACAGGATGTATAGCAGCTCCCCTTTATACATGGAGGAAAGCTCCTCACAGGAGCCTGATTGGTCCATGCTGTGCTTATACAGGACACATCCTCTTCACTCAAAGCCTGAAGAGATGGATTTTTGTGTAATATGTGATCCCGCCATTCTCACTCATGGTGACTAGTTTACCAGAATAACAGAGAGATGGATCGGACTGTTTTTAGCAGCGGTGGCTCAGTCCGTCTAACATAGTTGAAGCAAGTTGAAGTTAAGTCTGAAGAAGATTTGCTACATGGAGATCTAAACTGTATAATCAGTACCTTTGAGACATTTCCACCAACAGCATCACTGAGCTTGTGTAGTGCTCTGTGTGTTTAATAGATCATACAGGTGGAGGGCTGAGGGCTGATCTTCAGAGGAAAGTATTCCTCATCTTTGCTATAAAGTGACAGAAAATGCAGAAGGCTTGTGGAAAAATCACTTGCTGACAATCATTTCAATGGTCACCTTCTCTGTTTACTCTTAGTATGGATGTTGTAGCATTTTGAACTCGACTGTGATTCAGGTTTAGAGATGATGCACAGTCCTCGGGTGTGTCTCCTGAACCCTGCAGATGCATAACAGAGGCCCAGCTCCTGTGTATGTGTGCACAGCGTCCCTGGCCTCCGTGTGTGTTCCGCTGACATGTGCTGCTGCTTCTCTGCGCTGGCCCGTGTAGCAGCTCAGTTCCCTGCTGTTTGACTGACAGGCTTCTGGCGTTAGCTGCTTAACTCTCAAAACCAGTTAGGATTCATTCTGTGGGGCTTTTATTTTAAAATGGCGTGTGTGTGTGTGTGTGTGGGAGGGGGGAGGAGGGGGGAAAGACCTCTAAAGATCCCTAAGACCTGAATGACTGTATGAGAGACACAGAGAGATAGAGGGAGAGGAGTGAAAAGTAATTTCAACAAAAAAGCCAAATTTTGAGCTTGTTTAAATACAGTTAATCCATGGGGCTTTTATTTTGAAAGGGTGGTGCTGGGTGGGGGGGAGAGGGGGAGAGGAGACATAATCATCATGTTTGACACACAAACCGAGGTTATTAAATGCCTGGCTTCATCACAAGCATTTCAATTAGAATTCACTCTTTGGGGCTTTTATTTTGAAATGGGGTGTGGGGTGTGTGTGGGGGGGGTCTCTAAGACCTGAATGACTGTATGAGAGAGAGACATAGACAGGGAGAGAGAGAGAGAGAGAGAGAGAGAAGAAAGAATTTGTGAGAGAGAGAGAGAGAGAGAGAGAGGCTCTGATATCTCTGGCAAACTTTCTCATTTGGAGATTGTCCGATGTTTTATCTTTTACAGCTTACATGACTGTTGTCCTGCTCTGCCATGTCTTTCCTCACCTCTCCCTCTTGTGTCGCGGTGTGTGTAAATGGCACTCGAATCAGGAAACTTATCAGAATACTCATGTCTGATTGGCCGAGATGCAACACGTAACAGCTGCAACAAATCATGTGTGTGCGGCTTTTATTTTAAAATGGGGTGGGTGTGTGTGTGTGTGTGTGTGTGTGGAGGAGGGGGGAAAGACCTCTAAAGATCCCTAAGACCTGAATGACTGTATGAGAGAGAGACACAGAGAGATAGAGGGAGAGGAGTGTATGTGCGCGTGTGTCTGTGAGTCTGTGTTTATCAACATCACTAATTGGCTGAATCGCGAACACCTGTGTGCCTGAAGCCATTTCATGGAGATAAAACGAAAGTTACGAATGTAACTACGGTTCTATGAATCCTGGATGACCGCCAGAGGCAGTGCTTAACACTGGATATCTTCCGTCGTGCGCATGCGCAGGTCGAATATTTATATCAACAAAGTCACGTGTGACCTCGGATGACCCCCGTCGTCTATAAGTTCCGGTGTCATCCTGAGCTCAGTCCTATGGAATCTTCTCGTGAGTTCACGGGATTCCGAGTGACCAAGAACTCTGGCGGTCATCCAGGATTCATAGAACCGTAGTTACATTCGTAACTTTCGTTCTATTTCATCCTTACTGACCGCCAGAGGCAGTGCTTAACACTGGATGACTTATACCAAAAGAGTCACGAGGAAGCACAGTAACTACCCCTTATAGCTCCGGCAGAGAAAATTGGCCAAGAACCCTCCCCAGTGGGTGAGGGTTGGCAACGTTAACTCTGTAGTGTTTGGTGAATGTGCTCGGTGATGCCCATGAGGGCGCCGCACATATATCCCCAACAGGCACACCACTCAGGCTTGCCCTCGGTGTGGAGACACTCTTGGTAGTGACCCTTCACCCCGGATGGCCGAGCGCAGCCGCTCGCCTTGTATGTATCGGCAATGGCCTCCACTATCCAGTGGGACAGGTGCTGTTTTTTCTTTTTTTTAAAGGAGCACAGCCCTTTTTAGGCTCACCATAACTGACTATGCAGGAGGTGGCTTCCATATAAGCTCTGAGGGCCCACACTGGGCACAGCAGCCTTGACCTCTCCTCTCCCGATGGGGGAGGGGGGGGGGTCAACTTTGCCAGCTGGATAGGCCGGTTTATATGTGAACGTATCGACCCCCTTGGGAGAAACACTGCCTTAGGCCAGAAAGTGACACCCAAGCCATCTGAGTTCCACCTCAGACATGATTCTTCCACTGATAGGGCATGCAGCTCGCCCCCACATTGAGCTGAATTGACAGCAAGGAGAAAACCGTCTTGCTGATAGCCATCTAGGCTCCGCCTGTGCCAGGGGTTCAAAAGGACAAGCATAAGGTGTCCAGTACCAAGGGTAGGTCCCATGCAGGGGAGACCGGCCCTTATCCAGGAGGGACTGTAGAAACTCAGTACAGCAGGCACGGGGCGCTGTACTGGGACCTTGTTCTGAGCCGCACACCAGTCGGAGAACAGCTTCCACCTGTTTCTTGTACTGCAGGCAGGTAGACCGCGCACTGGCATTCAGAATAGTCCGTCAGACTGGTTCTATGCAGCCACTCAGCATCCGGTCGGGCCCTCCCGTGACCCCTAATTGAAGGCGGCAGGGATTGGAATGCCAAATCCGACCCTCTAGTTGCGACAGGAGATCCCTCCTGTCGGGGAAGAACTCTGACAAGCTTATAGCAAAAGCAGAGGGAATGGTGGAAAGGCATAAAGAAGATCCTCTGGCCACGTGTGAGCCAGGGCATCTTGACCCAGAGGGCTGGTCCTCTCCGTCAGGGAGACCCAGTGGGGGCAGTGGGTCGACGTGTCTGGATGCAGCCGCCACTCTCACGGTGGAGGCTTGTAACGGAACAGGAAAACCACAACCTTGTTCCATTCTCCTGGTGGGTACATTGCCCACAGGCTGGTCAGGCGAGGGGCCTCCCAAGTCAGAAGGCCACGGTGATCCCCGTAGCAACTTCTGCAGATCTGGTGCCCCATCGATAGTTCATGGGAAATCACAGCAGAGGTGCTGTCCACCGGACAAGCACATGCTTTCCCTTCAAACATGGAAGGAAGTGCTCGAGCGCTAGCTCTAGAACCTGGACCTGCGGTCTTTCAGCAGACAACTGCCCCCAGGCTGTCCTGTTCTGTCACCCTGCACCCCGCCTTGAGAGGCAGGTATCTGTTGTGACAATCTCCTGGTGGAATGGAACCGAGCCCCTGGGGCTCGGTTCCTGGGACACTGTTCGCCAGATATGCACTCCCTCCATGGGGATAGTGAATAGATGAATAGACACTGTTTCGATAATATTATTGCCCTGTATCTGTGCCACTTGGCATCCAAGTGAAGGCTGTTCAGCCATCCGCACTGGGGCGACAGACAGGCCCTCATAGGGCCACACTAATGAAGGTTATGCTCTGAGAAGGGCTCAGGTAGCTCCTCTCCATGTTCACCTTGAGGCCCACCGGGCCACGTGAGAGAAGGCGAGCAGTGTCCTGTGGCGCCTGAAGCCGGGACGGCGCCTAGGTCAGCCAGTCGTCTAAGTACGGCAGTATGTTCACGCCCTGCGATTGCAGGGGGAAAGGACAGCAGTAACACACTGTGGACACCCATGGGGAGATGGGAGAGTCCGAATGGAAGCACCCAGGACTGAAAGTTGTGGTGATGCACCATGGGAACAGGCGTCAATAGACGTGAACCACTCTCCCTTGGAAATCCGCTGATGGGAGAAAAAACCCCGACAGCCGGCCTGGAGACATCTCCTGGCACCCCTGCCGGGGGGGACGGGGACGTAAGTAGGGTTGTATAGGTAGTGGTCCGGCCTCTCAGCAGGACGCCGAGGCCTGTTGCGGCTACTAGGGTAAGCTGGAGGCTGAGAAAACGGCCTTGTGGGCCAAAAATGGGACCCCTAGGTCTGGGGGTGCAGGCATGTCCCTGCAAAGACCAGATAACTGCTGCCTGGTCTGGCTAGCTCTAACAGTCCGCTGAAGCGCCTGTACAGCAGCTGACTCGAACAGCTCACCAGGTTCCACTGGGACAGTATGGAGGGTCCTCCTACATGTCTCAGATAGGGGTGACTGCGCCAGCCAAACCTGGCGGCGAGTCTGAACCAGGGTGGACATCATACATCCACGTTCCCTCGATATGAGCGCAAACGCCTGCAATGAAGCATCACTGAGCAGAAGCGTCGAAGTAGCCCGCTGCAGAGAATCTGCGAGGGAAAGCATGAGGTGGGAGAGGGAGTTGTCGATACGGTGCACAGCGCTGCTGTGTCCTAAGCCCTGGATAGCAGGTCATCTTTGACCCGACATTGGGTCGAGGGCACCTGGCATCGGGCCTCAGAGTCTCCTCAGGGGAAACTGATGGACGCCATAGTCGTCTAACTGGCTGGCATACGTGCAAGGCCAGATTTGCCACCTCCTGCATGGTCTGATGTAAGGCAGGAGAGAACCCTGGTGTCTCCACCATGCATGCAACTCCCTCAGATATTCCTCGGAGGGAGGAACAGAAAAGGTGGTGAGGGCGGGAAGGTACCTGAAGAAGGCACTCACAGGTGGATGTTCCAGCTGCTGTGTATGCCCGGTGTGCAAGCGCCATACAAATGACCAGGGTAGGTTGGGCTGGATTCAGCTGCCCTGACAGGGGGAGGTAGACCTCCCGCATCAGGTGTTCCACTTCGGCCAGCCTAGCAGACCTTACTGCTCAAGGCGTGATGCCGCAGGTCCTGCCTGGGTTCTCCCTGCTAGGGCAAGAGGTCAGGGCCGTCCTCCGGCTGAAGAGGAGCTATACAGGTCCTACAGCCGGGAGAGTTTAACATGGCCGCGATTCTGGTGGAACCCTTGTCCCACTCGTTTATGCGGAATTCCAAATCAGTCCAAGCGGGAGCGCTCTGCTGAATGTTGAGAGAACAGGCAGGGGGCAGTCAGTGGCGAGTGATCCTTCAGACACTCTTCCCTTGGCCAGCCGCTGCGGATATTGGTGACCCACCAGTTAGCCTGAGCGAGAGCACTCTGCTACTGTGGAAACAGGTCAGGCAAAGTCCTTATAGTGAGAGGGGTGAGGACACTCTCTAAGCTCACTCTCTTCACTAAGATAGTTGCTGCAGATATTAGTGTCCCCCCAGTTAGCTTGAGCGAGAGCACTCTGCTACCGTAAAAACGGACAAAAAAGAACACAGTCCGTACAGTGAGAGGGGAGCGAGGACACTCTTCACTAAGATAGTTGCTGCCGATATTGGTGTCCCACCAGTTAGCTTGAGCGAGAGCACTCTGCCACTGTGGAAACAGGTCAGGCAAAGTCCTTATAGTGAGAGGGGCGAGGACACTCTTCACTAAACTAGTTGCTGCAGATATTGGTGTCCCACCAGTTAGCTTGAGCGAGAGCACTCTGCCACTGTTGAAACAGGCCAGGCAAGTCCTTATAGTGAGAGGGGAGCGAGGACACTCTCTTCACTAAGCTAGTTGCTGCAGATATTGGTGTCCCACCAGTTAGCTGGAGCGAGAGCACTCTGCTACTGTGAAAAACAGACAAAAAGAACACAGTCCTTACAGTGAGAGGGGAGCGAGGACACTCTCTTCACTAAGACAGCTGCTGCAGATATTGGTGTCCCCCCAGTTAGCTTGAGCGAGAGCACTCTGCCACTGTGGAATAGGTCAGGAAAACAGTTCTCATAGTGAGAGGGGAGCGAGGACACTCTCTTCACTCGGATAGTTGCTGCAGATATTGGTGCCCCACCAGTTAGCTTGAGCGAGAGCACTCTGCTACTGTGAAAACGGACAAAAAAAAAACACAGTCCTTACAGTGAGAGGGGAGCGAGGACACTCTTCACTTGGACAGTTGCTGTAACTCTTGGTGTGCTACCAGTTAGCCTGAGCGAGGGCACTCTGCTAACTGATATCCGCTACCGATATGTCCATAATGTTTACAACAATCAATGGACACAATCCGAGTATTAGCTTAGTCTAGTTAGCCGGAGCGAACTCGACAGCCGTAATGCGTAAAAACCATCAATGGGCACAATCTCAATGTTGATTTAGTATAACTAGCATTCACCGAGTTAGCCTGAGCGAGCACATTCCGCTAACTGTGATCGTTGTAATGCTACAAAGTTGATGGCCACAGCCCCAGTACCAGCTTTGTTTAGCTAGTTTCCCACTGAGTTAACCTGAGCGGGGATGCTCTGTTAACTGTGACAGCCGTAAGGATACAAAGTTAATGGCCACAGCCCCAGTATCAGCTTTGTTTAGCTAGTTTCCCACTGAGTTAACCTGAGCGAGGACGCTCTGTTAACTGTGACAGCTGTAAGGATACAAAGTTGATGGCTACAGCCCCAGTATCAGCTTTGTTTAGCTAGTTTCCCACTGAGTTAACCTGAGCGAGGACGCTCTGTTAACTGTGACAGCTCTGTTAACTGTGACAGCCGTAAGGATACAAAGTTGATGGACGCAGTCCCAGTATAAGCTTTGTTTAGCTAGTTTCCCACTGAGTTAACCTGAGCGGGGACGCTCTGTTAACTGTGACAGCCGTAAGGATACAAAGTTGATGGCTACAGCCCCAGTATCAGCTTTGTTTAGCTAGTTTCCCACTGAGTTAACCTGAGCGGGGACGCTCTGTTAACTGTGACAGCCGTAAGGATACAAAGTTGATGGCCACAGCCCCAGTATCAGCTCTGTTTAGCTAGCTTCCCACTGAGTTAACCTGAGCGGGGATGCTCTGTTTAACTGTGACGGCCGTAAGGTTTACAAAGTTGATGGACGCAGTCCCAGCTAGCATCCAAGTTAGCCTGAGTGAAGACACTGCTAACTGCGAATTACGTCAGATGTAAAGATTAAATCTCCATGTACACAACGCCAATGCGGATCTAGTGTCTCACAAAGTTTGCCTGAGCAGGAACACTCTGCTAACTGTGATAGCCGTAACACTGTGAAGGGCGGGCCGACAGCGTAATTCTACGCTCTCGTTAGCGCGCCACTCGATTAACTAGAGCGGAAGCGCTCTGCCAACCGTGGAACAAACAACTGTTATAGAAAACAATGTTAATCGATCTTACCGATTGCTGTCATCACGACTTAGCTGGCCCTTATCAGACTGGTGACGACCGATGATAGGGGCGTCCACCAGTCCGGGGCTCGATGTCCGAACGGCGAACACACCGTTCCCTCCGAAGAGGGACAGCTCGTCGCAGCCTTTGGAGGGCGAGAGAACCGCAACTCCGACCGGTGGTCACAAGGCTACAGCGACGAGCTCTAATATGTCTTGATCGTAGACACATCCTTGTTTATGCTACCATGGTAGCTAACCTGCGACGCGAGAAGAAAAAAGGACTGAGCTCAGGATGACACCGGAACTTATAGACGACGGGGGTCATCCGAGGTCACACGTGACTTTGTTGATATAAATATTCGACCTGCGCATGCGCGCGACGGAAGATATCCAGTGTTAAGCACTGCCTCTGGCGGTCAGTAAGGATGAAATAGAACAGGGAAACACCTCTCAAACAAATCATCAAAACTCTCATAACCGTAGCTCCTATTGCTCCGATATTAATAATTGAGGGGAAGAATGAGTTGACAAACAGATTCTGTAAAAATCGTGTCTGCAGTGTAAAAAATGTGGCTTAACTGGCAATCTAGAAATGGGGTACCGTGTTCTGTGGAAGATGTTTTTGAAGCAAAATTTAACATTGGTCTCTATGGAGCAGAAAGTTGGTTTTCCTCTCAATTAATGGCTTCCGTGTCAAATGTGGAAATCTGTGGGATTCCACAGTAATTTTTCTACGACAAGGACAATATTAGCTACTTCTACATCCAGAAATTATGCATGAAGAGTGAAGATTGTGGACACAGTGGCAAAATACAAATGTTTTTTTCACAAGAATCTCAAGCTGCTCTTCACTCTAGCGGTGACATCACGCACTCTAAGCTGCGCAATACACACGCATTATAAAGTCAGAAAAGGGCTGAAAACTCATTAAAGTTAAATTGCTGCAGTTCAAAAAGTTAAAAAGATATCAAAAAGCTGAATCATGTTGGCAATAGTTGAGGGTTTTCTCAACATTTGAAAGTTGAAATGGTGTCTGTAGCTGAACGTATGAGGAAGTTGAAGGATTTGAAAGTTGAAGAAGTTTAAGAGGATTTGTAAATATTCTCCATAGAGATCCCATTCATTAAAAAGTTGCTAAAAGCTTAATAATTCAAAAAGTTTAAAGGTTAGAAATAGAAAAAGTCATAGCAGACATGAGCTGAAGGAGCTGAACATTTTGATAGTTGAACAGTTTCTGTAGCTTAAAAAATGAAGAAGAAGAAGCGTTGCGACGAAATGGGGGAAGGAATAAATAGTGGAATAAAGAAACAGGATAACAATAGTTGGAATGCTTAACAGCATTCCAACAATAATTGATTCTCATGAGAACATAAACATATATATATACATTTATACATATATGTATATATATATATATACAGTGGCGGCTGGTGGAAAATGTTCTAGGTCGGGCCATCCTATCAATTTCAGCAAACATCCCAGTATGATTTAATGCATCTTTTGGGCCAAAATGATCAGGCCCCCCTAGCTGTGCGTTCTGAGAGTGCCGTGCACACAGGCAGAGAGCACGAGCAGACGAGCACACAGGCGGAGAGGACGAGCAGGAAAAGCATATATTTTGCGCAGATATCATATTTTACACACATTACTGGGTACATTCCATCGTTCAAAAACGCAAATATTGACAATTTGTAGAATTTATGATTATTAGGGCCCAAGCCACCGACAACGTCGGGCCTGCGAAGGCCCTATTGAAATTCTATGGGGTCCGTTATTTTCTGCCGGGGTTGGAGCTTGTAGGGGCACTTGGAATTTATGAAAACTCACCATTTTTGCACCCCTCTCAGATCTGAGGTAGAAACTCTGCTGCCCAAATTTGCATATGTGTGTGTAAAATAATGGCTCTCTAGCGCCCCCTACAAATCGTACCAGTGAGGCCCCTCGGCCAGTATGTCCGATTGACTTGAAATTTGACCCACATGTCCCAATCCGCTAGATCTAAAAAAAAAGCCTCTCAGACCCCTAAGCTCCGCCGACTTAGATTTTCCGCCATTTTGAATTTAGTGTGAAACCCATTTTTTCTATCTCCTCCTACATGCTGGGTCCGATTGCTACCAATTTTTCTGTGGATCATTATTGGATCTACCTTATCTAAAGTTACTCAAAGCTTTCTGATACCTCTTAGCGTTTAGAAGATATGGACCAATACACTTCTTAGGGGCGTGGTTAAATATCAATACACATAACTTCTAAACCGTTTGTCCTAAAATTCCAAAACTTGCAGCATATGTGCACATCGCATGCTGTAACATACCCTGCAAATTGTTTTTCATTCGACCACTAGTGGGCGCTACAGCACGCCACTTTTTGCAGTTTCAGCCTTCGCATTATAACGAACTCCTCCTAGAGAATTTATGCGATCAACTTCTCCTTTGGTCAGGATGTTCTTAAGACCTTTGTGATTAAAATTTACTCAAATCTCGCGCTTTCATCGAAGAACCTTGACGTGGCGTGCCGGCCATTTTGCCTCATTGTTTTTGAAAAAATACATTCTTGTAAGTTCTTATAACTCCAAGGTACATTATCCAATCCGCACAAAACTTATTATGCATGATGCTACTTCAAGCTGGAACATATTTCAATTGAAAACAATTCAATACCTCATAGCGCCACCTACTGGCAAAAGGAAATGTCATATTTTATACTTTTCTTTATACCTCCTAGCCAGGTGACCTGATGACTTTAAAATTTGGTAAGGATAGCCTTAAGACATTGATGATGCATGATCATGAATATTGTGCGCTTTCGTTTAATGCTGTTGCCGTGGCGACGCATCGTATTCATGAAAAAGGAAGCTGATGGTTGAGTGTGTTGGGATGCTCAAAAACTCATGAAACTTTGTACATGTGTCGTAGGTCATAGGAAGACATAGTGTATATGGTTTTTTGGCTTGGCCGTTTTAAATTGCCTCTATAGCGCCCCCTACAAGATTTCAAAACAGCAGCCCCAGCGCTACGTTTCAGCTACATATATGAAAGTTGGTAAGCACATGTATCCTATGGAGACTTAAAAATAAGTCTCTTGGGACCATGCTCTAAACCCTACAGGACGTCTGCCATTTTCAATCTTGTATGAATTTATACAATATTCCGACGACGCAGCCCTCGCGGTACGTTTCACTATCTACATATAAAATTTTGATGTATCACATGTAGACGGACAAAAAAGCCCCTGGAGCTCTAACCTCTAAACCCAACCGGAAGTCAGCCATTTTGACTTTAGTGAAAAAAAAACACATTTTTGCAAACTCCTACACGCTGGCTCCGATTTCTATGAAATTTGCTGTGGATCATAAGTGGATCTAGATCATCAAAAGCTTGTCTTATATATCTTTTTGATATCTCTTTGCATTTACAAGATATGGACCAATACACTTCTTAGGTGCGTGGCAAAATATCAATACACATAACTTCTCAACCATTTGTTCTAAATTCCCAAAATATTCAGCATATGTGCACATCGCATCCAGTAACATACCCTGAGAATTGTTTTGCATTCGACCACTAGGGGGCGCTACAGTAAACCCGCAAAGCCTACTGGCTAAAGGAAATGTCTGATGTAACTCAGCTGGACTTGTTCCAAACAGTCCCAAACTTCACATGCTTGATAACACTCATGGCCTGAGGATGTCTACAAGCAAATTTTCCCTAATACTCACAGCACCACCTGCTGGCGAAAGTAAATCTGCGTTTTTTGACAAACACCATCCGATTTACGTGACTTTTACCCAATGTGGTTTACACTTGATATAGAGCTACACAATGCACGCGTTCTGTAGCACCAGGCAGAGGACGCAGGAAGCATCGGACTATTTGCAAAGCATAATTTCCAGCACCAGGCGGTCCACGCGGGATTAAACACGTCCCGCTCGCGGACGCGCAGTCCGACGGTCGCAGACGTTCTCGGACGCGCAGGCCGGAGTCCCGCCGGCACGCCGACACGCACATGGCGAGGGCCCGTTCATCGCTGCTCGCAGCTTTAATTATCTTTTCTTTTTTTTTTTTTTTGTGGCTCATGGTGGAGCCATGCCCCATGGCCCTCTATTGACCAGCCGCCACTGTGTGTATATATATATATATATATATACATTTATATATATATATATATATGTATATATATACATTTATATATATATATATATATACATTTATACATTATATACATTTATACATATGTATATATCAGATCAGTTTTACTGGTGCATCGTGAATGCTTTTTTTCACACTTTACCTTCGAATAAAGTATTTCTCAAAAGACAAAGAACACAATATGGAGGACAGAAACCAGTTGGTGTGTCTGTCCCTGTTTGGTCCTGCAGCTCTGTCTCTCTTCACTCACAGATTACACCTGTTTGACCTTGAAGCCAACAGTTTGTCTTGGCTGGAAGACATTAGATAACACAAGGCAAGATGCCCCGATCCTATGGAACCAGAGGAGAGCCATGCTCATGATGTCTACAACTGAACTGGGACTATGGTGGTCTTGTAAATGGTCCTTCTACAGGTGTCAGGTTACAACAACGTTGGAGAGTAGGGATGCCCCCGAAACCCGGTTCTAAACAGGAACCGGTTGTAAATGAGTAGAACCCTGTCAGAATCGATGCAGTCCGGAGTGAAAAGTTGTGCTTTCGTAGTTCTGGAATGAGATGTCCTCGTCTCAAATGTCTTCTCTCTGTGTCTTTGTCTCCGGCTCAGTACAGCGGGAGTCTCACATCATGATCAGAGAGAAGAAAACATTTGACTCCAGTAGATGCTGAGAATTCTGGTTGTCTCAAACCCAATAAAACCCTCAAAAGTACGAGAGGAAACAGCAGCATGTCATATGGAGTTTGATCAGAAGAACAGGGTTATCAATGAAAGATGATTCTTTAGCTGAGAATGTCTTAAAGATTTTAGAACTTATATTGCTGCTCAAGAAACACTTTGTTTACATACAAGAACAATAAAGGAATGTGTATTATTTCTTATTCCTCTTTCTTCTCATAAAATAATCAAAAAGAACCGATAGGACCATCGATAAGGAGCCTAACCAATAAGCAGTATCCATAAAAGTACTAGTATGGATACAATCCTAAAGATCCATCCCTACTGGAGAGAAAACTGTTTTACAGTAACCCTGCATGAAACCAACTTGAGCGTGTTGTCAATGTTCTTATCTGCTGTGTCATTGGTTCTTTGATCCGTCGCTGTCTGTGCTCTGGTCCGTCTCTAGATAGAGGCTATCATCGCCACAGTGCGGGATTCTAACCTGAAGCTAACACTGGCCTTTGGGATCGGCATGCATCACGCAGGTCTGCATGAGAGAGACAGGAAGACTGTGGAGGAGCTGTTTGTCAACTGTAAGATCCAGGTAGGACCTCAGACTACTGAACATACCTCCAAACCACATTGCTCACCCTTTAGCTGACCTGCCCAAGTGTTTACTGCAGATTTGATCCGTTCTATACGGCTGGTCAGCTTAAAGCTCTGGCCTTGGTCTAAAATGTGAAATCTGTGGTATCTGCTTAAAATATTGAACTGTTGTGGATGTGATGGATACATTGCACATACATTCCCATTTTGCCCATGTTCCCATATTTTCCTCAACATTTACATTACTCAACAACTATACTGCATTGTTTTACTTATTTTCGTTCTGTAGATATTTTAAGTTATTATTCATTATTTTAAGATACTTTTAGTTCTTTAAAGTTGTGTTGTTGTGTAATTGCAGTAAGGTCTCGTCTCTTCTCAGGTTCTGATTGCCACCAGTACTCTGGCTTGGGGGGTGAACTTCCCTGCTCACCTGGTGGTCGTTAAGGGAACTGAATACTTTGATGGTAAATCCAAGCGCTACGTGGACTACCCCATTACAGGTACGCTTCCCTTAATCTACCACAGCAGGAGAGATGTTTACATTATACTTGTGTAGTAAAAGCAATGCAATGAATGTCCGCTAATGACTGAAAGCTTCTGACGTAACGATGCACACTTATACAACTATTGTTTCAAATGGTTGAACCTAAATCTTTATGCAGCGCGTTAAACTTCTTCGAAGCTTCTACTTCCACATTTGATTTCGGGGCTTCAACTGAGGAGCCAGCAACCAAAGCAGTTCTTCTGTTTGAAGCTGAAAGGAATACAAAGCTTAGGATGTTTCCCCAGAGGGGAATATTGTTCAAACAAACAATAATTATTAATAATAATAATACTACTACTGATGCTTTATCTAGTTCAAATGCAAACGTTGCCGGCAGTAGTTCACGTCAGCTGCCAGCTACTTAACATCAATTGAGTTTGTAAATTGGCGGCCGGTTTGTGTGCTCTCTTCAGCCAAAGATTGATTAAGTGGTAAGAGAAGCGTTTTTGTAATGCCAACAACTCAAACAGAGTGATTCGTCTTCCATGGATCGTTTGGCACCAAATTCACATTCATTTCAAATTCATATCATATCAGTGACAGAAAGGATAAGCTGTCAAGGGGTTTCTGTAATCTACATAGTGAGCTTTCCTAAAGTGCTGCTGCTCCTGTGGTGCTGGTTCCTAGTTTTGACACCATGACGATTGTGTGTCATTTCCCCATGATATTATGACTTTACATGATTTGATTAATCACAACCTCAGAAATCGACTGAGGGAAAGAGTCTCATTTTAAAAACAGTTACAGTTAAGCTTCAGAGAATTCTGGACAACAAAGTGACAGCTTTGTGATGTGTGTGCTGTGTGTGTAGATGTCCTGCAGATGATGGGCCGAGCAGGTCGGCCTCAGTTTGATGACCAGGGCAAAGCCGTTATCCTCGTCCATGACATCAAGAAGGATTTCTACAAGAAGTTCCTCTATGAGCCTTTCCCCGTTGAGTCCAGGTAACAGCCACACGTCTGCTGTCTCCTCCCACCTTTGTCTGTTCTATCAAAGACCAGGGGCTGGACCGAGAAATGATTTTCCTCTATGAACAAGATAGTATTCACTGTCACACTGTTACCCATTAAAAGAAGAATACCTTGAAATCCACCACAACATAGTTTTCCCTTCTCAAAGAATTGCTTGTAACCGTGTGACTGACTTCGTGGGGAGGGTCAAACATGTCTTCATGGATCCATGTTGCTCTTGTGGTTCATAATGATGTTTGAACATGTCGATCTCTACTTCTAGAGATGAGTTTACCTCTGATTACTTCATCACTAGGTTTAGTCAAGAGCTTTTCTGAACGTATACGCAGTCTCACAAGACACACAAGACTAAAAACCTGATTCTCTACCAGAAATGAGTCCTCTGCTATTTACATACTAAATCGTGCAGTGATGTCCACGTTGGTAGGCCGGGGATTGTTGGAAGATTTTTGATGTGTTGATACCAATCCTGACTGAATACCTGACACCAATCCAGTCTTTGTGATTCCTTACTGGAGAGAAATGTAAACATGCTTTTTGTTAAGATCAGTTTACATTTTTTTCAACATTTACCAAAAGATGGTGAGCTAAATAAATGCAAGAATACAAGAACTTTGCAGTGGCCTAAAACTGGCAACTGGATTTTGATCAGGAGCTATCTGATTCAAAAATAAATGTTTGTGTTGTCTAAGCAACAGTCCAAAACACAAAGACATTTTATTCAGGGTTATCATAAGACACCACATTTTCACATTTACCAATATTTTGACATTTGTGCTTGAAAATGAATTGAACTATTATTTAATATTCATAATTGTTGGCAAAGTGTATGTGTTGTTGATCAGCTAATCAATGAACTAGCTAATCTTCTTGGTGCTACATACGTATTTCTGTTTGTAGAGTAGAAGTATTGAGGTTTAAAACCCATCTGGCTGATGATAATTGGCTCTCCTGTGATTGTGTGCCGTATCTCCAGCCTCCACAGTGTGCTGTCAGACCATCTGAATGCTGAGATTGCTGCAGGAACCATCTCATCCAAACAGGATGCAATGGACTACATTACCTGGACGTACTTCTTCAGGCGGCTGGTGATGAACCCCAGGTTAGGCAAACCAGCTCACACCACCTTTTATCACCAACGGCAGCAGGTCATGCAGTTCAGCACTAAAGGAAACACGCATGCACACATTCTTGGACCGCTCTTATAACCTGTTAGAGGAGTGCCATGTTCTTCGGTCAAACATCTGCTGTGTAGACAGAGACCATTCCAGAACATTCCAGCCTGTTGGTATTTGCACGGCTGTCATCCCACATTTACCAATCCACTCCCTGACTGAGGCCTAGCAGTAGGGTTGTACCAATACAGGTCTGTGAAACCAGACACTCTCATTTTGGATTTAAGGGCAATATTCAATGTCTGACCATTTTCAGCAAAACAATGACATGGGTTTAGTTGTCGGTCAAGGACTGCTGGACAGCCTTTGGCTGGTATTGAGCATGTAAACACAACATGTACATGGACCAGGGCCTTTGATATCATTCCCCTTCTGTATCTCTCCAGACTGTACTGTCTCTTGCCATGAATTGAAATAACAAAAAGCCTGAAAAACCTTTTGAATCTCACACTAATGAGACCCAGGATTAGAAAAGTACTGCATTATGGAGCCCATCCCAGCTGACATTGGTTGAAGGCAGGGTACACCCTGGACAGGTCGCCAGACTATCGCAGTGCTGACACATAGAGACAGACAACCATTCACACTCACATTCACACCAACGGGCAATTTAGAGTCCTCAATCAACCTAATCCAGATGTTAGGTTGTCTTTGAACTGTGGGAGGAAACCGGAGATCCGCAGGGAACCCACGCTGACATGAGTTTGCATGGAGTTGCAGAACATGCAAACTCCACACAGACAGCCATAATATCTATTTTATATAGCTGTGAAACATCTCCTTGAAACAACTGTATTTATACAATGTTCTCGACAAAAAATATATATATATACTTTACATAATCACTTGTCCTTAAATATTTTTATTTGATTCCCATCCATCCATTTTCTGCTGCCTATTTAGTGCCCAGGTAGCAAGCTAAGCAAAGTTGAGCTACTTCCTCCACCTCGGCTATCACAGGCAACTGCTAGTTCAGATGGGATACATTTTCCCTCCAGCTTGTTCTGGGTTTGTCTGCGTTCTCCTCCAAGTTGGAGGGGCCTGGAAAACCTCCACAGAGAGGCTCCCAAATGTCCTCATCAATAGCCCAAACTACCTTTTCGGCTATCTTTTAATTGATTTAATTGAATAGTTGTTTCTCTGATCTCAAGATTTTGTCCATCACTACCAAACATTCAAGACAAAGAGTGAACATTGGAACATAGATCTGAACTTCAGGCTCAGCTCCCTCTTCACTACAATAGGCATTACTGTCTTTGGTGTTGGGGAACACCACATGTCATTTTAGTCAGCTCTGATGTGTAATCAGCTACAGACACAAAGTATTCTCGGCCCTTCAAGTAGGATTCAAACCAGTTAAGTGCTGTGCCAGAGAGTCCCACTAACAAGATAATAACAAGACTGCAAGATGCATGAACTCCTTCACAAATGGTTGGGATCCACAATTTTCTAGGATACCATGGCCTTAGATTTATAGGTGCTGATTCTTATCCCAGCTACTTCACACTTGGCTTCAAACCATCCAGTATGTCCTCAGGGTCCAGTGGCGGGCCGTGCATTTTATACCTGGGCCTTCTGTGCTGTCCTACTGAGCTACGCTTATCTGTTTCTAGGGGTGTAACATCACGTATTCGTATTATACCGTTCGGTACGAGGCTTACGAACCGAACAATACGTTTGAATAATACTAGTGCATTTGGAAAATGCAGAAGCTTAAATTGTGGGTTCTGTGGTCCTGATTCAAACAGAGAATCAATGTCCAAAATAACCCCGCGATGATGGGATGCTTCGTCATTAACGGACAAGTCAGAATCAATGTAATTAACACAACGACAAGAACAAACTCACAAGAACCAGTCACATATATTTATATGACAACATAAAATGTCAAGCATGACAAATCAATCCAGCAACACTGCAGCGCTAGAGCACGAGCCATTCATATTATTCATAAAAACGACACCATAGACACATGAACACAGTAGTAGCGCTACTGCAGATGTAAAAAAACAAAAGCAGTTGACTTACCAAAGCTGCTGTTCCCTTAAAGACAAAGTCCATCCTCCTTTCTTTGTTAACAAAGTCAGTAACTCCCAAATCCATTTCTCTGCAAAGTCTCTCTAGCGGGCATCAGGCCTCTCTCCTTACAGAGAGACATAGGGGCTGAATCTGATTGGATAAAAGCTCTACTTAAAACAAGCTGTGCTGGAAGCAGCGCAACAGAGGAAGACAGGAGCTGTGCAATGAGAAAATCAGATAATGGGAAAAAAATTACAATACATGTAGTGTATTTATGAAAAATTATTAAATTATAAAATAGCTATAACTTTACCTGGCCCTGATGGCCCACCATTGTCAGGGTCACAGTGTAAACATTATAAACCAATGGAGTGGATTGGTCACAGTGTGAACAGATTAATAAACCAAAGGAGCAGATTGGTCACATTGTGAACAGATTAATAAACCAATGGAGCGGATTGGTCACATTGTGAACAGATTAATAAACCAAAGGAGCGGATTGGTCACAGTGTGAACAGATTAATAAACCAAAGGAGCAGATTGGTCACATTGTGAACAGATTAATAAACCAAAGGAGCGGATTGGTCACATTGTGAACAGATTAATAAACCAAAGGAGCGGATTGGTCACATTGTGAACAGATTAATAAACCAATGGAGCGGATTGGTCACATTGTGAACAGATTAATAAACCAAAGGAGCGGATTGGTCACATTGTGAACAGATTAATAAACCAAAGGAGCGGATTGGTCACAGTGTGAACAGATTAATAAACCAAAGGAGCGGATTGGTCACATTGTGAACAGATTAATAAACCAATGGAGCGGATTGGTCACATTGTGAACAGATTAATAAACCAAAGGAGCGGATTGGTCACAGTGTGAACAGATTAATAAACCAAAGGAGCAGATTGGTCACATTGTGAACAGATTAATAAACCAAAGGAGCGGATTGGTCACAGTGTGAACAGATTAATAAACCAAAGGAGCAGATTGGTCACATTGTGAACAGATTAATAAACCAATGGAGCGGATTGGTCACAGTGTGAACAGATTAATAAACCAAAGGAGCAGATTGGTCACATTGTGAACAGATTAATAAACCAAAGGAGCGGATTGGTCACAGTGTGAACAGATTAATAAACCAAAGGAGCAGATTGGTCACAGTGTGAACAGATTAATAAACCAAAGGAGCGGATTGGTCACATTGTGAACAGATTAATAAACCAAAGGAGCGGATTGGTCACATTGTGAACAGATTAATAAACCAAAGGAGCGGATTGGTCACATTGTGAACAGATTAATAAACCAATGGAGCGGATTGGTCACAGTGTGAACAGATTAATAAACCAAAGGAGCAGATTGGTCACAGTGTGAACAGATTAATAAACCAATGGAGCGGATTGGTCACAGTGTGAACAGATTAATAAACCATCACTGCAGATTGTTAAACGTTAATTTTTTTTTAACATCTGGCAGGGCTGAGCATGGGCTGAACACGCATTATTACTTGGCAGTTAAATATTTAACATGTATTCCAACGCGAAAACAATCAGTAAATAACACTTATATAATATAATATAACATGTTTATTTATTGAGATGCCCCTATGGACCTTGTTATAGGAGGTAAAGATCAGGAGAAGTAAACATGAAGTGTAATTATGAATACTGATGTTAAATTGAGCTATGATGAGTTCTCACTGTTAATTTAACATCTCTATTACATGTTGATGCCTCCATGACCAAGTTAAGCAGATGAGACTGAGGACAGCTATGTAGAAGAAAAGATGTTCACTTTGTCTAATATGTAGCTTGACAGAGTTCTCATGTGTGTCCTGGTGTTCTCATGTTTCCTTACTTCCTCATCCCTCACTCTTGTAACTGTCCGTGCTGGATCCGTCCCCGTTGTTTTAAAAAGCGAAATAAGTTATTAGCATGACGTCATCCAGCTAGCCAAACCTGTCTGGTGTACAGCTAGTACAGAAGCTTCATGTACTGCTTCCCTTTCCCGCTAGTCTGCTGTCTGATTGTGAGGTCAGGCTGATCTGATATCAGCTCTTTGGCTGCAGAATCGCCGCCAAAGTTCTCCTCTCAAACGGGTCTTGGAGGAGGAGTGCTCGCGCGGGCGCCTGTAGAGACTTCTCCTGACGAGAACGCGCAGCGAGGGGGGCCTGATCGTTCTGGCCCCAAGCTGAATCTATTTGAGGGCGCTGATTGGCTAAATTGTATGTCACTCATTCATATCTTGAATCAGCAATTGGCTAAACTGCTTCATAGACCCGCCTCTTTTGGGCCAAAACGATTAGGCCCCCCAAGCTGCGCGCTCTGAGAGTGTCGTGCACACAGGCGGAGAGCACGACCAGAGAGCACACAGGGGGAGAGGACGAGCAGGAAAAGCATATATTTTGCGCAGATATCATATTTTACACACATTACTGGGTACATTCCATAGTTCAAAAACACAAATATTTTTTTTTTTCATTTTTTGTGTGGCTCATGGTGGGGCCATGCCCCATGGCCCTCTATTGACCAGCCGCCACTGCCCACAGGTCTTCCAGTAAATCAAAACTGATTTTTGGTTCCAGTATGACAAACATATTTTGGCTTTATTGCATGCTCCTTAATCAACAGTTGTATACTGGCCCTCTTAAATTCAGCTTCATGTTACATCAAATGATATTCAACGTCATCAATTTTCTCTGTGAATGCGCAGATCCCCTGACACTGTTATCTCCACGCAGATGTGTTTTATATCTGAACAGCTAATCTATCACCGCCGCTTTCATGCTTTGATTCCCACTCCACACATACACACACCCACACAGTTACACACTGACAGAGGTGCAGGGTCCCATGGGTATCGTAAAGCTCTGCAGGCTGACTCCCTGCGCCATCAGGAGCCTAATGGTGATGATGCTAATGGCCATGACTTAATCAGACAGGCCCTGCCACCAGTAAAGATCTGTGAAATGTGTTCAGTAATAAACAGTCAGCGCTTCGAACCGCGTGCTGTTAACATGTGGGGTGATGGGAATGAAAGAAATACTTAACATTAAACGGCCATTAAATTTGACTATTACCCGTCTAAACTGCTGCTTCCAGCCCACAAGTGAGGCTGTGATTACTCCTCCCTGCTCCCAACTGCACAGTAAATGATTCTGTATGATGATCATGAAGATATCATTTGTTTTAATGTAATAAGGGAAGATCGGGCGGGCGATTTCTTTTAAAGGTTTGCATGCATAATGCAGAAAACTGTAAAATGACCTTAATATAATTTTCCCCCTCACCTGTTAACTGACTTATCGTAGTCATCCTAGCTATTATTGCTTTTTTTTTTGCTTTTCTCAATAACTTAAAGCTCCACTTGGACAGTTTTTTGTTTGATTTCAACATTTTCGGTCCATGTTCATCGACATACTCTGTGTGGTTGATCCCCGGACTCTCAGGGTAGTAACCCATTGTATTACCATTTTCATTTTCTTCATTAAAAATTTAAAATTGCACCAACAAAACATGTCATGGAGGCAACATATACATTCATTTATTTTTATTTTTTAATAACCCATTCTTCCACACAGCCACAAAACAAAGGAAAACCTGAGGAATACAAAAAAAAAAGGATATTTTTCTTGGAGCTAGTTATGGATCCATTAGTTGTTCTGGGTTTGGACCAGAAGACCAGACTGTTGTTGTCAATGGACAAAAGAAACATGGCCGATTTGAGCCTTAGATTCAAGAGGAGCAATGCTGATTCCGTCCATGTCAAGGGACAGTAGACCTCTTCAGTTTTAGCTGCTCCACTGACATATTTCTCTTGCAAGGATGCAATGAGGGTTCATGAAGTTTGCCAACCCAGTGTGCAAGTGGACGAGGAGTATGCCTTTTTAAGTATCTTGGAGTCTCGTTCACAAGCTAGGGTTGGTTGCAGTACAAGATTAACAGGAAGATAGGTGCACCACCAGAAGTCACACAGGCATAGTGGCTCTCAATTGACTGGTCCATCTACGATACAATCCTCACCTATGGTCATGAGGTTTGGAAAAGAATGATACAACTTGCAAGGTGACTGGGCTCAGCCTTAGAGATAGGATGATCAGGCAACGAGTCAGTTGAGGGGGTTCGGCTTGGTCAGGATCAACACTACACACATCCCTGTGGATGTATTCACATCACATCCAACTGGTAGGAGACCACGGGGAAGAGAGGCTGAGGGACTATGAATCCTTTCTTGCCGGGGAATGTTTTGTGATCCCCTGGAACTGGAGGACAAGGCTAGGGAAACTGACTGCTGGACTACCTGACTGACTTCCTCGACCTAGATAAGTGTGGATAGATGGAAATGACAAGTACTTTCATGAGATTATCAAAATACTATATGCATGTTTAATACATTTTAAAACCTTTCCTTTTTAATTGTTGAAAAGATTTCAATGGATCACCTTGGTAAATATCTCAAAGGTCAGTAACCCTAGCAGCCTTCTACTCCCCTAACCCACATGTTTTCAGTCAGAACTAGTGGCAATAAAGAATGCATTTTAATGACTTGCATGTTTCTAACAGCAGATTTGTATTCCATCTTAGCTTTCTGAAACAAACAAAATGAAGATCTCACACAAAACTGTATTGCAACTTATACAGCAATTTACAAAGGACCATCTCCATCAACTGTCACACGAGAACAACCAGATGGCACTCAAAGAGCCCAAATAACCACCAATAATGTTCTGTGAACAGTTCTCCAACTTAACCAGGACATATTTGACATTACATTACTGCCATTACCAATGTATACAGGGTTTTTCACCCTTGCAAACGAAAGTTACGAACGTAACTACGGTTCTATGAATCCTGGATGACCGCCAGAGGCAGTGCTTAACACTGGATATCTTCCGTCGCGCGCATGCGCAGGTCGAATATTTATATCAACAAAGTCACGTGTGACCTCGGATGACCACCGTCGTCTATAAGTTCCGGTGTCATCCTGAGCTCAGTCCTATGGAATCTTCTCGCGAGTTCACGGGATTCCGAGTGACCAAGAACTCTGGCGGTCATCCAGGATTCATAGAACCGTAGTTACGTTCGTAACTTTCGTTCTATTTCATCCTTACTGACCGCCAGAGGCAGTGCTTAACACTGGATGACTTATACCAAAAGAGTCACAAGGAAGCACAGTAACTACCCCTTATAGCTCCGGCAGAGAAAATTGGCCAAGAACCCTCCCCAGTGGGTGAGGGTTGGCAACGTTAACTCTGTAGTGTTTGGTGAATGTGCTCAGTGATGCCCATGAGGCCGCCGCACATATATCCCCCACAGGCACACCACTCAGGCTTGCCCCCGGTGTGGAGACACTCTTGGTAGTGACCCTTCACCCCGGATGGCCGAGCGCAGCCGCTCGCCTTGTATGTATCGGCAATGGCCTCCACTATCCAGTGGGACAGGTGCTGTTTTTCCTTTTTTTTTTTTTTTTAAAAAGGAGCACAGCCCTTCTTAGGCTCACCATAACTGACTATGCAGGCGGTGGCTTCCATATAAGCTCTGAGGGCCCACACTGGGCACAGCAGCCTTGACCTCTCCTCTCCCGATGGGGGAGGGGGGGGTCAACTTTGCCAGCTGGATAGGCCGGTTTATATGTGAACGTATCCACCCCCTTGGGAGAAACACTGCCTTAGGCCAGAAAGTGACACCCAAGCCATCTGAGTTCCACCTCAGACATGATTCTTCCACTGATAGGGCATGCAGCTCGCCCCCACATTGAGCTGAACTGACAGCAAGGAGAAAACCGTCTTGCTGATAGCCATCTAGGCTCCGCCTGTGCCAGGGGTTCAAAAGGACCAGCATAAGGTGTCCAGTACCAAGGGTAGGTCCCATGCAGGGGAGACCGGCCCTTATCCAGGAGGGACTGTAGAAACTCAGTACAGCAGGCACGGGGCGCTGTACTGGGACCTTGTTCTGAGCCGCACACTAGTCGGAGAACAGCTTCCACCTGTTTCTTGTACTGCAGGCAGGTAGACGCGCACTGGCATTCAGAATAGTCCGTCAGACTGGTTCTATGCAGCCACTCAGCATCCGGTCGGGCCCTCCCGTGACCCCTAATTGAAGGCGGCAGGGATTGGAATGCCAAATCCGACCCTCTAGTTGCGACAGGAGATCCCTCCTGTCGGGGAAGAACTCTGACAAGCTTATAGCAAAAGCAGAGGGACTGGTGGAAAGGCATAAAGAAGATCCTCTGGCCACGTGTGAGCCAGGGCATCTTGACCCAGAGGGCTGGTCCTCTCCGTCAGGGAGACCCAGTGGGGGCAGTGGGTCGACACGTCTGGATGCAGCCGCCACTCCCCCGGTGGAGGCTTGTAACGGAACAGGAAAACCACAACCTTGTTCCATTCTCCTGGTGGGTACATTGCCCACAGGCTGGTCACGCGATGGGCCTCCCAAGTCAGAAGGCCACGGTGATCCCCGTAGCAACTTCTGCAGATCTGGTGCCCCATCGATAGTTCATGGGAAATCACAGCAGAGGTGCTGTCCACCGGACAAGCACATGCTTTCCCTTCAAACATGGAAGGAAGTGCTCGAGCGCTAGCTCTAGAACCTGGACCTGCGGTCTTTCAGCAGACAACTGCCCCCAGGCTGTCCTGTTCTGTCACCCTGCACCCCGCCTTGAGAGGCAGGTATCTGTTGTGACAATCTCCTGGTGGAATGGAACCGAGCCCCTGGGGCTCGGTTCCTGGGACACTGTTCGCCAGATATGCACTCCCTCCATGGGGATAGTGAATAGATGAATAGACACTGTTTCGATAATATTATTGCCCTGTATCTGTGCCACTTGGCATCCAAGTGAAGGCTGTTCAGCCATCCGCACTGGGGCGACAGACAGGCCCTCATAGGGCCACACTAATGAAGGTTATGCTCTGAGAAGGGCTCAGGTAGCTCCTCTCCATGTTCACCTTGAGGCCCACCGGGCCACGTGAGAGAAGGCGAGCAGTGTCCTGTGGCGCCTGAAGCCGGGACGGCGCCTAGGTCAGCCAGTCGTCTAAGTACGGCAGTATGTTCACGCCCTGCGATTGCAGGGGGAAAGGACAGCAGTAACACACTGTGGACACCCATGGGGAGATGGGAGAGTCCGAATGGAAGCACCCAGGACTGAAAGTTGTGGTGATGCACCATGGGAACAGGCGTCGATAGACGTGAACCACTCTCCCTTGGAAATCCGCTGATGGGAGAAAGAACCCCGACAGCCGGCCTGGAGACATCTCCTGGCACCCCTGCCGGGGGGGACGGGGACGTAAGTAGGGTTGTATAGGTAGCGGTCTGGCCTCTCAGCAGGACGCCGAGGCCTGTTGCGGCTACTAGGGTAAGCTGGAGGCTGAGAAAACGGCCTTGTGGGGCCAAAAATGGGACCCCTAGGTCTGGGGGTGCAGGCATGTCCCTGCAAAGACCAGAGAACTGCTGCCTGGTCTGGCTAGCTCTAACAGTCCGCTGAAGCGCCTGTACAGCAGCTGACTCGAACAGCTCACCAGGCTCCACTGGGACAGTATGGAGGGTCCTCCTACATGTCTCAGATAGGGGTGACTGCGCCAGCCAAACCTGGCGGCGAGTCTGAACCAGGGTGGACATCATACATCCACGTTCCCTCGATATGAGCGCAAACGCCTGCAATGAAGCATCACTGAGCAGAAGCGTCGAAGTAGCCCGCTGCAGAGAATCTGCGAGGGAAAGCATGAGGTGGGAGAGGGAGTTGTCGATACGGTGCACAGCGCTGCTGTGTCCTAAGCCCTGGATAGCAGGTCATCTTTGACCCGACATTGGGTCGAGGGCACCTGGCATCGGGCCTCAGAGTCTCCTCAGGGGAAACTGATGGACGCCATAGTCATCTAACTGGCTGGCATACGTGCAAGGCCAGATTTGCCACCTCCTGCATGGTCTGATGTAAGGCGGGAGAGAGCCCTGGTGTCTCCACCATGCACGCAACTCCCTCAGATATTCCTCGGAGGGAGGAACAGAAAAGGTGGTGAGGGCGGGAAGGTGCCTGAAGAAGGCACTCACAGGTGGATGTTCCAGCTGCTGTGTATGCCCGGCGTGCAAGCGCCATACAAATGACCAGGGTAGGTTGGTCTGGATTCAGCTGCCCTGACAGGGGGAGGTAGACCTCCCGCATCAGGTGTTCCACTTCGGCCAGCCTAGCAGACCTTACTGCTCAAGGCGTGATGCCGCAGGTCCTGCCTGGGTTCTCCCTGCTAGGGCAAAAGGTCAGGGCCGTCCTCCGGCTGAAGAGGAGCTATACAGGTCCTACAGCCGGGAGAGTTTAACATGGCCGCGATTCTGGTGGAACCCTTGTCCCACTAGTTTATGCGGAATTCCAAATCAGTCCGAGCGGGAGCGCTCTGCTGAATGTTGAGAGAACAGGCAGGGGGCAGTCAGTGGCGAGTGATCCTTCGGACACTCTTCCCTTGGCCAGCCGCTGCGGATATTGGTGACCCACCAGTTAGCCTGAGCGAGAGCACTCTGCAACTGTGGAAACAGGTCAGGCAAAGTCCTTATAGTGAGAGGGGCGAGGACACTCTCTAAGCTCACTCTCTTCACTAAGATAGTTGCTGCAGATATTAGTGTCCCCCCAGTTAGCTTGAGCGAGAGCACTCTGCTACCGTAAAAAACGGACAAAACAGAACACAGTCCGTACAGTGAGAGGGGAGCGAGGCCACTCTTCACTAAGATAGTTGCTGCCGATATTGGTGTCCCACCAGTTAGCTTGAGCGAGAGCACTCTGCCACTGTGGAAACAGGTCAGGCAAAGTCCTTATAGTGAGAGGGGCGAGGACACTCTTCACTAAACTAGTTGCTGCAGATATTGGTGTCCCACCAGTTAGCTTGAGCGAGAGCACTCTACCACTGTGGAAACAGGCCAGGCAAGTCCTTATAGTGAGAGGGGAGCGAGGACACTCTTCACTAAGCTAGTTGCTGCAGATATTGGTGTCCCACCAGTTAGCTTGAGCGAGAGCACTCTGCTACTGTGAAAAACGGACAAAAAGAACACAGTCCTTACAGTGAGAGGGGAGCGAGGACACTCTTCACTAAGACAGCTGCTGCAGATATTGGTGTCCCACCAGTTAGCTTGAGCGAGAGCACTCTGCCACTGTGGAACAGGTCAGGAAAACAGTTCTCATAGTGAGAGGGGAGCGAGGACACTCTCTTCACTCGGATAGTTGCTGCGGATATTGGTGCCCCACCAGTTAGCTTGAGCGAGAGCACTCTGCTACTGTGAACTGTGACAGCCGTAAGGATACAAAGTTAATGGCCACAGCCCCAGTATCAGCTTTGTTCAGCTAGTTTCCCACTGAGTTAACCTGAGCGAGGACGCTCTGTTAACTGACAGCTGTAAGGATACAAAGTTGATGGCTACAGCCCTAGTATCAGCTTTGTTTAGCTAGTTTCCCACTGAGTTAACCTGAGCGAGGACGCTCTGTTAACTGTGACAGCTCTGTTAACTGTGACAGCCGTAAGGATACAAAGTTGATGGACGCAGTCCCAGTATCAGCTTTGTTTAGCTAGTTTCCCACTAAGTTAACCTGAGCGGGGACGCTCTGTTAACTGTGACAGCCGTAAGGATACAAAGTTGATGGCTACAGCCCCAGTATCAGCTCTGTTTAGCTAGCTTCCCACTGAGTTAACCTGAGCGGGGATGCTCTGTTAACTGTGACAGCCGTAAGGTTCACAAAGTTGATGGACGCAGTCCCAGCTAGCATCCAAGTTAGCCTGAGTGAAGACACTGCTAACTGCGAATTACGTCAGATGTAAAGATTAAATCTCCATGTACACAACGCCAATGCGGATCTAGTGTCTCACAAAGTTTGCCTGAGCAGGAACACTCTGCTAACTGTGATAGCCGTAACACTGTGAAGGGCGGGCCGACAGCGTAATTCTACGCTCTCGTTAGCGCGCCACTCGATTACTAGAGCGGAAGCGCTCTGCCAACCGTGGAACAAACAACTGTTATAGAAAACAATGTTAATCGATCTTACCGATTGCTGTCATCACGACTTAGCTGGCCCTTATCAGACTGGTGACGACCGATGATAGGGGCGTCCACCAGTCCGTGGCTCGATGTCCGAACGGCGAACATACCGTTCCCTCCGAAGAGGGACAGCTCGTCGCAGCCTTTGGAGGGCGAGAGAACCGCAACTCCGACCGGTAGTCACAAGGCTACAGCGACGAGCTCTAATATGTCTTGATCGTAGACACATCCTTGTTTATGCTACCATGGTAGCTAACCTGCGACGCGAGAAGAAAAAAAGGACTGAGCTCAGGATGACACCGGAACTTATAGACGACGGTGGTCATCCGAGGTCACACGTGACTTTGTTGATATAAATATTCGACCTGCGCATGCGCGCGACGGAAGATATCCAGTGTTAAGCACTGCCTCTGGCGGTCAGTAAGGATGAAATAGAACATACCTTTAGGACATTTGGCATCTGTTTCTACCAGCTTTATTGAAAGCATGCCTGGTTTCCTTTGCTCTTTTATTAGACTTGTACACACCATGCACAAACTTTGATTACTTTTCTGCTGAGCCTCATGTGGTAACTCTTACTAAGCAGTGCTGAGCATGGAACCTATTTTGTCTGGCTACTGGTTATCTTATTTCAGGTAATAATTTCAGGCTGTAGCTTTTCTTCACACCACAACAGTGTGTACCAGGTTACAACCAGCAACAATGTATTGAGGCAGTAGTGACGAGCCATTTTACCATTGCTACCTTTGTGTTTCATTTGGCCCTAATGAGGTTCCATCATCACTGGTACATCACTGAGGAGGGTGAACCCCTGTCAAGTGTCTTAGCTAATCTTATCCTGTATGTTATGGTATCCGGGATATGATGTTAACATGGAACCTGATATTGTTGTGTACATGTTTCTAACACTACCCAGGGAGTCTACTGTGTTGGATTCATGTCAAAACCAAAACTGGACAAACCCAGTTTGTTTTTTCTTCCAGGTAGTCATCATAGCACTGTTTATCATGTGTTTTGTGTTACTCACTAGTACAAAGTGATGTGGTGACATGCTCATGAACCCCTCGTCACACCGGAAAGTGGCCCAGTGATGTTAATTCAACATGCTTGTGAAATAGATGGTAACAGAAGCTCGGTGATGTAGTAAAACTGGCAGGACTAGTTGGTGAACTAATGCCACCAGCGAGTTTAGCGCTAATGTGCGGGTCGCCTGGTAATATGCTAGCGAAGATCACAATAGCTCTCCAAGCTGACCAGACAAGAAGTTCACAGTTTAATCAGGACATGTACCGGTATTTGTACAACATATTGTACATACATATATCGTATAACTGTCTGCAATCCCTGCCACTGTTGTGGAGCTTTTTTAGAATACTTCTGCTTAGCGAGTTTATGGATGCTTCAACACAGCTAAAATAAGCTACGCTAGCTCCCCCTGTTTTGGACCCTCTGGCTCTTGTAATTGGCTAACCCTACAAATGAATGTGTCAAAATTGTGTGACTTCGCCTTAAACTAAAACACTCAACCAGGATACTCTGTAGCTCGCCTGTAAACAGTCAGTGAGGAGTTATGATGTAAGCAGTGGAATTCAACCTGCAGCATATGTCTGCTTGCACTCCCTCAATCATTACTCAGCACATCTTCAAAATGTCAAACAATATTTCTATCTGCTTAGCCTCTCCTTCCATAGGGCAGTGGGAAAAGCAATATGAAGCATGTTAAACACAAGTTATCTGTTCAACAGAACAAATACACAGAATTCCTTCATTGCTGTGTGTTTAGTAATCGCACTCCTTCGTCCTGTGTTTAGTTATTACAGCCTAGAAGACATCAGCCACGAGTCCGTTAACAAGTACCTTTCCAACCTGGTGGAGAAAAGCCTGCGGGAGCTGGAATGCTCTTTCTGCATAGAGATAAAGGAGGTGAGTGAGTGTATTATTTTGATGTTATTTTATAGTCTGTGAAATGACACAAAGCTGTTTAACATGGGATCTGGTTGTGGTTTGTCAAATTGTTCCATTAATGCTCCAGGATGATCGGACCATTGAGCCACTGACCTACGGTCGCATCGCCTCCTATTACTACCTGAGGCATCAGACCATTGGCACCTTTAAAGAGCGACTGAAGGCGGAGCTGCCCATCCACGAGCTGCTCTCCGTCCTGACGGTGAGCTTCACACTGCCAACATACGGCTGTGGTTGTTATGCAGTGGTGGGGGGACGTCAGGGCCAGCAGGGCCTTCTCTGCTGGCCTAAACAGAATCACAAAGCTATCTATTTTATAATTTAATAATTTTTCTTAAATACACTACATGTATTATAATTTATAAAAATATTTTTCCCATTATCTTATGTTCTCATTGCACAGTTACTGTCTTCCTCAGTTGCTCTGCTTCCAGTGCAGCTTGTTTTAAGTAGAGCTTTTATCCAATCAGATCTCACCTCTGTGTCTCCAGGTAAGAACAGAGACCGAGGCCTGCAGACGGAGGCCTGCATCCATTTGCAGTTGAAGTGAATGGGGACGATATTGTTGATTGTCATATTCTTCAACCAATCAGATCTTTAGTTTGACATGTTGGGCGTATTCTTTGACGTATCAGCGCCTGCTCGCCGGCCTATAATGACGTCAGCATTACGTGCAGCTCAGTGAATGCCGTGAGGTGCAGAGTGCGCTGTGATTGAGGATGATGGGTAGTGAATCACATCATGTGATGCAGCTCAGCCAATCAAATATGGGAATTCTGACTGAGTGAGATGCACCATGACATGGGGCTGAGACGAGGAAAGACACTGCAGAGCAGTATGTTCAATGCTCAAGTTGTGAAAGTAAAATCATAGACGATCTCTTTGGGCCATGACGTGTCATTAAGGAATGATGGTGGGTCCCACAGCCAGACCAGCTGAGAACCACTGTCCTCCATGAGCGCAGAAAACATTATATTCTCCTGAATATAAGCTTCTGCATTTTCCAGATGCTCTAGTACTATTCAAACGTATTGCAAGTCTCGTACCGCACGTGACGTATGTTTAATACGTACATAGTTACAGCCTTAGAAACTGATAATATATGTGGCGCCATCATGTGGTTATAAGGTGGTATTTCAGCTGCAGGACAACAGTGAAGGCCCAGGTATAAAATGCACAGCCCGCCACTGTTGTTGTGTCACCACTGTTGGGAATCTAAAGGAGCGTTTTTGGGTTATCAGCATTTAAGAAACTGAATTCTTGACATCAATAGAATTATTAATGTATGTAACAATTATTAATGATTATTAATAACAACGGGGCACCACCCTGCGAACAGGGACCAATAACCAAACGATAAAACTAAGTCTCATAATTAGTGGTCACTCATAATGTCGATAATCGGGTGCGACTACACATTCAGTGATGTCCACAGTGACGGGTTAAGTTCGTACACAGGGCTACTACATACAGTTTCATTACATACATATGCACAAGTAATCACAGACGACTGCTCCTTAAAGTGTAACAGAGTTTATTAAATCAAAATAGAAAATTATCAAATCAATTAATATTGCAACCAACAAACGTCATCACACAATCTTATATTCCTAATACCTAAAGTCAAATGAATAAAATGGATGAGGGTGTGTGTGTGTGTGTGTGTGTGTAGGTGTGTGTGTGTGTGTGAGAGCAAAAGGGGGGGGGGAACGAGGGAACAGCTCAGTGACGTGTGACGTAGTTAGGACGTGGTGACGTCTCATGCGTGCGACCCAAAATGGCGGTTAGCCAACAGGGGACCCGGCGTCTACATGTGGTGGCTGTTCAGCACGTAGCTAGATTAGCTCAAAGCTATATGTGTGTGTGAGGCACCCGAGGGCACGGGGTTACCCAAGGGCTGCTGACTATGTGTGTGCAGGTTAGTGAGAGAGAGGGAGCAGAGAGAGAGCTAGAGGAGGGGGGTCATGGATCAAACTCTGTGTGCGGTCCGCGTTGTAGTGAGAATGGAGAGCGCTGGCCGTATCGTACACAAAGTGATGCTGTCGGTAGAACTGCCGGCAGTTGTGTACGATAGCCGAGATTCCACATTTCACTCACAGAGCTGATTTAATGAGGAGAGAATATCACACTGAGTGTGATAAAACAAATGAAAATAAATCCCAAACAAAACAGATCTTCATCACTGCGGTGAGATGAGGATTGTTTTCCTATCACCCCGAAACTCGGTCGGCGAGACGAAGGTCCAGCCACCATAGGTTCAGTCTTTCAGTGATAATACACAAACTCTCCATTCACTAGCAGCGATGGACCTAATTGCAGACAGTTACAGCAGGCAATACACAATATAGCGGGGGTCCGTGGTCCGCGTTGATTGCGCGATGGCGCGGTGTAACAAGACAGTGATTTAACACAACAGGATGCGGGAAGAATAACACATAAATGAATAAGCTATGCTAAGCTATGCTAAGCTATGCTAAGCTAAGCCCAGATACCATGAATCTTACTGTGAGAAGCTTCATTCGATGGGGCTCGTTCCCGTGATGGGAATTGATCAGACCTCGAGTGTTGACTCGGGAGCGCAGCTCTCGGAGCGGGCGCATACTGTGAGTAGCTCGGTCCTCAGGAGTCGGTCGCACCCGGTAGCGTGGCTCGCTCTGGAGTGGACGCAGGCGTTTGAGCTGGCGCGGATGCAGGCTCGGCTGGGCATCGGCGCGGCGTTTGAGCTGGCGCGGATGCAGGCTCGGCTGGGCATCGGCGCGGCGTTTGAGCTGGCGCGGATGCAGGCTCGGCTGGACATCGGCACGGCGTTTGAGCTGGCGCGGATTCGGGCTCCTCGCTGCAGAGGGGAGGCCTGTGGGTTAACGTCGGTGGGGTACGTCGTTCGTACCTCCCGGTAATCATCGGCTGAGGAAGGGGGTTCGTCCTTGTCTTCCTGCCGGAGGATTTGATGAGGCCTGTGGTCCTCATGGGCCTTCCGTCGTCAGCGTGGTGCTGGGGGGGGGGGGGGGGGGGAGACGAGCCCGATGCATCTTTTGTTCCAGGACGAAGTCCAGAGGGAAGAGAGCGCTTGCGTGCCTCCTTCTACCCCGGAGGGATTGGTGGAAAAAGCCGTGAGGTGTGAGCTGCAGGCAGTTTTGTAGAAACAGTGGCTGAACCACAGGGGTCCTGGTGCTGTCTTGGCTCTCGGCCAATGAGATTGCAGCGGTGCATTCAGGTGACTTCAGGAACCATAGTTTTTTGGAGGGGGGAAATTTACACCCTAGTGTGAAATTCCTTCAGAGGAGGTTTGCTCTCATCAAACCACAATCAGGATGAAACCTTTGCTTGCAAAAGGGAAGGCCTGATTCTCTTTGTTCACAGCACATGTTGCAGCCATATGGTCAGACCCCAACACCACTTACGATGTTTTCTTATCAATTCACACATATGCCCTCTTTTAGAGGTGTGTGCAGTTACATAGAGAGATCTGTTGAGGTTCTTAATGTAGATCTTGTGCCGTGAGATGTTGCAGCTGTTGCTCTCTTGCTATGGTTGAAAGTGCTGGTAAATACAATGCATAAATATTCACAACTCTAGATTGGGACGTTGGAGGCTACTGGCTAAGTCGAGACTTTATTGTCTTCTCAGGCCAGTGATAGAAATGATCCCAGCGATGCACAATAGGGCTGTCGAAATAGGCCAGATATTGTTTTTGCATTATGTCCATGACACAGAGTCTGGATTCCATCCTTTTCTATGAACTTTTGTTGGACGCCCTGTTTCTGTTTATTGCTGTCACTCGCTTCTAAAGCTCACGATAGACAAGAAATGAGTATCTCTGGTATCTACGATACCTCCTCATTTCACTACAGAGACCTAGATAAGGGCAGTTGACTGGAGGGAGATCGCGTGAAAGTTTCCTACTTTCTGTTGGCTATGTTGTATGTCATTTCTATTGAATATCACAATGTAAAACGTGTTTTCTGTTTAAACGTAGAAAGATGCAGAACTCACCCATCTTTTAGTTAAGGGCGCACGTCTCCGGTCTGATGTGGAGCTCACAGCTGATTAGGGTTGGGTATCGTTTGGGGTTTTTCCGATACCGGTGCTAAAACGATACTTTTAAAACGATACCGGTGCCTAAACGGTGCCTGAACCGCTACTTCTTTCTTCAAATTGAACAATATATTAACTGTTTAAAGTATACTATAAATATAAATAAATACAAAACACTTGGCTTCAAACTACAGCTTCAAACTTTTTAACTATGAACAATATGTTAACTGTTAACAGTTTACAGTGTACTTAAATAAATATAAATAAATACAAAACACACACTCTGTACACACACTGCAGCTTCAAACTTCAGCAATTATTTTGCAGAAATATGAGCATATTTTCCATCTCTGGCAAAATACGACACGTCTCATGACTTATTTTATTGTACCAGTTGGTGGCGGAAATGCGCCAATTCATCGTTTGCCAACCGCCAGTTGGTCTCAAAGAAGAAGAAGAAGCTTCCGCGTGCCTGTGTTGTTGTGCTTATGAGCGGCAGCGCTAAGTACCCCATTGTAATAATACTATGAGTGAGGAGCGGAGGACCGAGTCCTGCTGCCAGGACAGAGTCATCAGAGTCGTGTAAAAAAAGTATTTCAATCGGCTCAGGCACCGAAAGGAGGCACCGAAAGGAGGCACCGAAATCTGCATTGTGTTTCGGTCCGGTAGGTACCGGACGTATAGGAACCGGTGCCATATTGGCACAGAGTTTCGGTACCCAACCCTACAGCTGATATGTATGTGGTTTGTTTGCATGACGAACAACGAAGAATAGAATATAGAAAAGAATGCCTACAGAGCAGGAGAACATCCACAAATGCTCTGCAACCTGATTCTAGACCAGGACAGAACCTGATTCGCTTGTAAGAGCCTGCCTTGATTTCTAATCAATACATCCAGTTATTGTAGCACTCACAGCTCCATGCACTGTACCTTTGTGTACACAGTCCGGGTTGCACATTTCTCTCATGCCATGAGATATCATTGAACGTTGTCCATGCACAGGTGTGTTTGTTCCAAGTGAAAGTCAATCAAAGAGTTCTGTCTCTCACATACTGTTTTCCAATTCAATTTCCATACACAAAAAAACATGAATTGTAAAAGTAACAGAAAAGTCAGACTACACTTGTCTTTAGTGCAATACTCTTTCTGTTGGATCGAAACAAGAGCTGAGTGTTTAGTGTAGCATTGCATCCCTGCCTTCAGTATCCGTCAGCAGGAGGTTTTTACATGAAGGCTGCTGTTTGAAAGACGTGTGATGCAGCTCTGTAGAATACCACTGAGACTCTGTGATAGGACAGAAGACACACCTGATTAGAAGAAGAGATTTACACTCTACTCCTATCAAATTAGCACCTTTGTCTGAGCTTCATTAACTCTGCTATTCTGCAGCTGTGGTGTGGTTTGTCGCCCTCTTCCTGTCACTGATTGACCTCGTGCATCCCAGCGGCTCTGGCTTGTGATTGGTGGGGTCAACACGAGACATGGCGGAGTCACACCTGTCGGTGGTGGGGATGGGTTTTTAGGTTTTTACTACTGCTTCTTATGGGTTTATATATTTGTGTATGTATATATATATATATATATATATATATATATATATATATATATATATATATATATATATATATATATATATATATATATATATATATATACTGTATATCTGTAACTATTCATATATTCATAGTGCAGTTCATCAATTCTTTTTAGACCAACATTGAGTCCTTAAATCACATTTTCTTTCAGGAACATGTAAATGAAAATCAAGTAATATTTTTGGTTTAAGTGCATTGTTCAAGAGACTGACACTTAATAATTAATTAGTTAAGAAGGTAATGTCTGATGGGCAAGATATCTAAAAAAGACAATTAAATAAGCAATTGAATATTATTTTGTATAGAATTAGGCCAAGGAACAAAAGATCATCTGTTCCAGGAACTTATATTTGTCTAACAAAGTCCTGCAGGAATATGAAAGGAATGAATGCCACATGTATTCCTTGATCATCTGTCCCCAGGGCTGAGGTCCAATAGTCCTCTTTGCTTAGGAAGGTTCTGAGTGAAATGACATAAAGTCTCTAAGAGGCCGCCATGATAAGAGCTGTTAGACATCTTGAATGCTAAGGAAAGGTGCTTCAATGCTTCCTTCATTAGCTCCTTTAGCATAGGAAACACTGGACCTTCCTGTAGCATCTTCTCAAGGCTCAGTAATAATGTAGTCTTTAGCAAACATTACTCAAACAGGAGGAAAATGTGCATTAGGACTATTTTCATCAGGTTCATACACATTTGATGCTCAAGTAATGCTGCATTCCCACTACATGGTACGCCTTGACTCGACTCGCTAGGAACTGGGTTTCTTTGGTAATTCCTGGTTTGTTTGCTTGCTTGCTTATTTAGATCCCCAGTAGCTACTGTATTGCAACAGTAAATACTACATTTGTATTTATACTTCAATCCTCAGAAAATACATCATTACACATCCATAACATTCATACTCACCAACTCAAAGCTTTTCCAAGAGTTCTATTAATAATAAGTTCATCTTTAACATGATTGAGAAAAGAAATCACAGCCAGCATAACCAGGCTGTGGTCAGACGTTCCTCAGTTTGGTTGGTGATGAAAGGATCCAGTGAGAGAACACGCTGGAGACACGGTCACGCAGCGGCGCTGTGACCATCAGCTCAGCATCCCGCCTACCTCGAGGGGTTGCTCTGTGAAATAGAACCAGAAGCAAGTTGAGCCCATGCTTTGGACGGCGCTAATAGTTTTTGGACAGCAATGGAGCTCTATGGGCCAGAGGAACAAGATACATTCGGCTTTGATACACTCACAATACAAGTTAATAGATTCATGTTTGGATTGCACATGGGAAAAATAGAATGTTTCCTGTTGTAGGAATTTCAAGACTGCGTTAGTTCAGCTGGAAGTCCAGTCAGTGAGCTCAGTGGTTGAACCTGATTTCAATAATGATGCTAACACATGGTGGGGAGGGTCCTCATCACTCTCCTCTGCACACATGTAGTTGGAAGCAGACCAAAGCATGCCATGCTTAGCCGCCTCCCTCCCCAACAGGCTGCGATACAATAGGCTAGTCACCCCGCCGTCCTGCCACTCCCCCTCTGTTAGCTACAAAGCACTGGCATGCTCCTCCAGTTCCCCCTGATTGTTGCAGTGTGGCCACTAATGAGCAACACCCACACCACCTCCCACCCCCACCCCCTCCTCACACACTTATTTTGCTCTCTGAGCACTGCGCTGCCACTCAGCCTGTCTTTGTCTCTGTTTTCTTTCCTACTGTGTTTGTCCTCTGCTTCCCAAGGTTCATCAAACGTGTTGTCTTCTACAGATGTACACACCAGGTCCATGAGGAAAACCTGATATGATGGTGACTCGTAGAAAAGAACTGAGAGAGCTAAGAGGCATCCCATAGAATCCTGCCATTACTACATGTATCTGTAATACTAATAACGCTAACAACACCAGATTATCAGACATGTTGGAAACAAATCCTTTCAGTGATTTCGAGGAGAAAACAAATGGGAATATTGCTGTTATTACCCATACTACCCTTTGTAGACATAGTTACAAACCCCCTTACTGCTTGAACTTTGACCTCCCATACTTGCTGTAGTCAGTCACTAAATTGTAATTTGGTTTAGCGTAATATTTGCCACGTAAAGTGAAGATATAAGCTGATTTACAGATGGTTCTTTCTGTACAGCTGCTTCCATCTCATCAACTCTTACTGTCATTTTTTATGGCCATTTTATATTTGCTGTTTTTCTGGCTCTGGCACAGGAAGTTGTTGATCCTGCCTCTGATTGGCTCTGTTGGTCGAGACATTCAGACGTAATGAATCACATGTTGGCTAGGATCTAGGGGCTGGAAGCAGATGAGCTTTCTGTTGCGATTAGGTATTATTACATTAATTACCGGTGCACTCATTCTCAGCTCTCCCTCCAAATGAAGTGTTTAATAATCTGGATGAACTGCTGGTTTACATCTCGTCAGCTCATCTGACTTCTTCTCTCTTGGACTCAGATCTAGTGATATTGTCGTGTTCTCAACAGAGTGCGACTATCAAAAGAAGAGCCTCGTTGTAATATCAAACCCAACATAAAACAATTCAATGTGTGATATTTTGGATAAATTGCAGGATGCAGACAACACAAGTGGCAGCGTTCAGTAAATTAACTACTTTGAACAGCAAGCCAGTTGACAAAGTCTGTGTCTTTTCTTTATCATATCATTTTGTAAAAGTTGTAATAATGTGTTTGTAGCAGTTGATCTGTGGACCTGACCCCCACAGTTTGTCTCAGCTGTGTATCCCGCCCCTCTTTCTGTTTTCTCCCCCTCTGTTCCTGTGAACGCTACTATGAGCGGGTGTGGAGTAGTCGGTGATGATGTCTGCTTAAAGATCTATAGTCTCTATCTCCAGCACATCCATATGCAGACACAATGGCACTGAAAGATAGATCACTACTCCTATCCCTCATCCTAGCCCCCGCCCAGCTCAGGTCTGTTTTCAGGCCCTAGCTTTTGAAACACTGGCTTCAGTCAGTGATGGATGGAGCCTTAACAGTCCAGGCCGGGGGGAGGCTGTGACAAATGCCTCCAGCACAGCATGTTGATGGGGCTACATTCGCCCAAGTTGAACTGAAGTGAATTAGCGGAGAGGACCCATGCGTGTCTGTGCATCTCTCCGTATCCCAACCACAAACAAGGCACAACACGCAGCCTCAGCACAGAGGAGTTGGATGGACCATCATCATCAATTCCATCATCTGCAGTCTTTATGATTCACTGTTGAGCATTCTCAGAAACTCCCTTCAAAGAGTTTGGTAGATTTTTAAAAGCAGGTGTCCTGGATCTTTCGGTCATCGGGTCTGGTAGAATGATTCCTCTGCGGTCTCTGTGGGAAGGGGAACAGTTGGTTTTCCAAACCAGAAGAGTGGGGAGGCAAATGCAGCTGTAAAATGTTGGATTGTCCTGGAAAAGGATTTCAACATTCTCCGATTTCCCTTTAGAATGAACTACGAGGCTATCTAACAGAGTGGTTAACACTGGCATCTGAGAGAGTTACGTTTTGTTCAGGATCATATTGTTAGATCCTGGGATTCTCTGGCCCGATACGGGGCTACCTACTGACTCAGCTCTCTATTAAAAGATTGGCGAGCTGGTGTTCTTGCGAGGAAACTCGCCTGGCTCTGCTAACTACCGTTACTCCTGACGTCTACCCTGCTTCCTCCGGTAAACACGCACTCGGCCGAGGGGCCACCCTGGCCCCGGGCGCTCCTACCGGTCGCGTCAGTTATGGTAGCTTCCTCTTTTGGATCCGTGCTCTTGGTAAATTGCCAGGTTTGGTTTTAACGGCTAGGATTACATCTTCAATGCCGTAAGGGATTGTTCAGTGGAGAGGACATTAGGATAACCATTCAGAACTCAGTTGTTAGACATACAATAGATTAAACTTTTTACTGTCACGAGGAACTTTTACTACTTAAGCAAATGAATGCACTTGAGAAATTTACTTTAAATGCAGATCAGATATTTATTGCAGAATATATTTAGCAGGGCCAAAGCTACAGCTCACATAAAATAATAATACTACACATGATTCCATACCTTCAATTCTCTGATTATACTCATTTGTTTTGGTGCCGAGTCGGCTCAGTTGGAGCTGGATTTCAAAGGTGTGATGAAAAGTTATTTTTTGGAGTTGTCAGGGGCGAGGGTCTGGCCAGACCCTCCTCGCTCCTTCCTGCGCGGCAAACGAAGTCCGTTCAGCGATCCTCTAGGCTCAGTACAAAGTCTCTAGGGTAGCTGTGGTTCTTTCGTTGTCCAGTTGTTAAAGTTGAGCAGGGGGGATAGGTGATTCTCCGTCTTTCAATCTTTGCTCACGAAGGGCCGTCTTCTTCTTCCTTCTCTCTTGCTTCTCTCTTGCTTCTTTCTTGCTTCTTTCTTGCTTCTTTCTTGCTTCTTTCTTGGTTCTTTCTTGATCAGAGACGAAGTCCACCGATGCGTCTGTCGAGCGAAGTCCAGGTTCTTCTCCGGTGGAGTACTAGGGTGGCTCCTACGACGTTATCCCGCTGGCTGTTTGCGAGTCACTTCTTTTATAATACCGTTGGGTTATCTTGACCCCCCCCCCCCCCTCTCCTCACTCGGCACCTGATCCATTCTTCATCATAATTATGTGTGTGTGCTTTTGCTGTGGATGTGTGGAAATCACCTTGCCTTCCATAAGCCTGGTCTTGCAATCCTAACGTCTCTGCTTCTTCACTTCCCCTTTTCCCACACACACTTTCTGACACAGATTAGTTATCTTCATCACAGTTACAGTTGTTAATCACTTTATTTAGTACACGCTTGCTTATAAAATGATTATTGATCTCATCCTTCATCATTATTATGCGTTGTGTCTTCTCTACTCAACCGCCGTTATTTCCCCATCCCTTGAAGCCAACACCCTGCTTACTTCCTCTTTCTCCGCACTTTCGACACACACACACACTGCACTCTACTCAGTCACACCTATTATTTTAATCATCAGGTTGACATTTGTTAAAATCACTTTACATTTGTTATGTAATACATGCTTGCTTTAAAATGATTATCAGATTTCATCTTTTAGAGAAAAAATAGAGAAACGAGAGTGTCGGAAAGCTGAGCGCAGGTGGCGAAAAACTAATCTCCAGGTTCACTGTGACATCTATAAAGAGAGACTTCGCAATTATAATTTGGAACTTAGAAATGCAAGGCAGTCATTCTTCTCTGACATCATAACGAAAAACAAGAACAATACACGCGCCTTATTTGCTACCGTCGACAGGCTAACAAACCCTCCAGTGTCGGTAGCTGCTGAAGTCCAATCCACCTGGGCATGCAATCAATTTGCCTCCTTTTTTACGGCCAAAATTCAGAAAATTAGACAAGCAGTCAGTGCCTCCACATCAACCACAGGATATGTGTTGTCCCGATCTAACATCCATTCAAATATCATGACACAATTTCATTCAATCGACCGTAGAAGCCTAGAAGACATCATACAACATCTGAAGTCATCCTCCTGCTGCTTGGATATTCTACCAACACACTTTTTCAAAAATATTTCAAACTGTATGACCACTGATCTTTTACAAATTGTAAACACATCCCTTCTCTCAGGTGTTTTCCCACAAACCCTAAAAACTGCAGTTATTAAACCACTCCTAAAGAAAGCTAGTTTAGACTCCGCAACGATGAAAAATTATAGGCCAATATCAAACCTCCCATTTTTAAGTAAAATAATTGAAAAGCGGTTTTCCAACAGCTGACCGACTTCTTGGCCGTAAATAACTGCTTTGATGTTTTCCAGTCAGGCTTTCGACAGCACCACAGCACTGAAACTGCTCTTGTTAAGGTTTTCAACGACATCCACTTAAACATAGACAATGGCAGAAGTTCAGTCTTAGTCTTACTAGATCTCAGTGCTGCATTCGACACGGTCGACCATGCCATACTCCCAGAAAGACTAAAAATCTGGGTGGGACTCTCTGGCACAGCACTTAACTGGTTTGAATCCTACTTGAAGGGCCGAGAATACTTTGTGTCTCTAGCTGATTACACATCAGAGCTGACTAAAATGACATGTGGTGTTCCCCAAGGTTCAATACTGGGGCCTCTTCTGTTCAACATCTACATGCTTCCACTAGCTCAGATTATGGAAAACAACAAAGTGTGTTATCATAATTATGCAGACGACACACAAATCTACATAACTATGTCACCAGGGGACTATAATCCCATACAAGGGCTGGGTAACTGCATTGAACAAATCAACAACTGGATGTGCCAGAATTTTCTTCAATTAAACAAAGATAAAACAGAAGTAATTGTTTTTGGTACCAAGGACGAACAATTGAAAATCACCGCTCAGCTTCAGTCACTGATGTTAAAACCCACAAACCAAGCCAGAAATCTAGGTGTAGTTATGGATTCAGACCTCAACCTGAACAGCCATATCAAGACAATTACAAAATCAGCCTACTATCACCTGAAGAATATATCAAGGATTAGAGGACTTATGTCTCAACAGGATTTGGAAAAACTTGTCCATGCATTTATCTTCAGCAGACTGGACTACTGTAACGGTGTGTTTACAGGTCTCTGTAAAAAATCCGTCAGAAAGCTGCAGCTGATTCAGAACGCTGCAGCTCGAGTCCTCACTAAGACCAGGAGGGTGGACCACATCACTCCAGTTCTGAGGTCTTTGCACTGGCTTCCTGTCCAACAAAGAATTGACTTTAAAATCCTGCTGTTGGTTTACAAAGCACTGAATGGTTCAGGGCCAAAATACATCTCTGATCTGCTGCTACCTTGTGAACCATCCCGACCCCTCAGGTCGTCTGGGACCGGTCTACTTTCTGTTCCCAGAGTCAGAACTAAACATGGAGAAGCAGCTTTCAGTTTTTCTGCTCCACATATCTGGAACAAAGTCCCAGAAAGCTGCAGGTCTGCTGAGACCCTCAGCTCATTTAAATCAAGATTGAATACCTTTCTGTTTGCTGCTGCCTTTAATTTAACCACGTTCAATGAATATATTAATCAATTTCCTGCATTTCTGCATTTTACTACTGCATTTTATTTCTTACACTGTTTTTTAATTGTTTTTGAAATCTCCATTTCTTTTGCCCTGTGTTTTGATGCTTTTAATGGTTTTATGTGAAGCACTTTGAATTACCTTGGTGTTGAAATGTGCTATACAAATAAACTTGCCTTGCCTTGCCTTTTAACTCTTAATTTTACACTTTGTGTCCCTTTAACCTAATTTACAGGCAGACCATATATTCCTCATTTAAGGCAGCTCTCCTGGGATCTCAACTCTTTTTGACAATATTAACATTCAAATGGCAGTTTATGGGCCCCAGTGTTTTAAAAACTTCAACTTCATTACAATCGTCATTTACATTCGGTACATATATGAAATTTGACCTCTGCTTTGATTCGGCTGCTCTCGGTTATGTTATGGAACACTGTGAACACAACCCCCAAGTCACGTCACATGGTGGCACATGCAGGTTGGATGCACATGGCATAACCAAGAACCTCAACCTCTTTCAAATCCCGAGAGGAGCATGGATCATCACTGGAAATATCCTTGAAAATGATCTCTAGAAAAGAGTGTTAACCCTGTAATTCCACAACAGGCTTTAGACTTCCTGTTTAACTTTGGATCTCTGTCCCGCAGGATGCAGAGGAGTATGCCGAGCTGCCCGTCAGACACAATGAGGACCAGCTGAACAGTCAGCTGGCTCAGCAGCTCCCCCTGCAGGTCAACCCCCACTCATACGACAGCGCCCACACCAAGACCCATCTGCTGCTGCAGGCCCACTTCAGCCACGCCCCGCTGCCCTGCAGCGACTACACCACCGATACCAAGACGGTACTGGACAACACCATCCGAATCTGTCAGGTAGGATTCACTGGGCAGCTGATACTGCAACAAATGCAGTGGTGTATAGTAACGAAGTAGAAATACTTCGTTACTGTACTTAAGTAGTTTTTTTGGATATCTGTACTTTACTTTACTACTTATATTTCTGTTTACTTTTACTTTTACTTCACTACATTTTGCAAAGAAAACTGATACTTTTACTCCGATACATTTCCTCTGAAACCTTCGTTACTCGCTACAAAATCAAATCTATCTTTAGAAACAAAATGAATCATGAGAGCAGCGTCGGGGACTGTGGTGGAACACAGACTGCAAGCAGGTTTGGTGAATCAGTGGTCCGAGCAGCAAGTTAAATCATTGGTTAATCACGTTGATGCACAATTGCAAACAAGTGCTCTCAAAGCTGCGGTGTTTTGATTCCCAGTGATGCTACATGCTATAAGCTAGCGGGCGACTACCTGAGTAGAATTCCACTCTACGATGACTGATTTCATGATGGAAGCAGAAATGGAAGCACCTGCTACTCCCGCAACAAACGACGGTGGTGACGAAGACCAACACCAGTGGATCGCTAGCGAGTTAGTGAGCTGACGAAGTGTTGACAGTTGTGCAGCACTAGTTGGCTAATGTTAGCTGTAGCTATATACACGGATTGACAGGAGCCGCGAGAGCGCAGCATTCGGGGAATCCTTCGCAGCTGTGTGCAAGCTGTCTGTGAAGCTGAACACACCTCTACCTGCCTCAGCGGCCTGTGAAAGGCTATTTAGCATCGCAGGACTAGTCTTCAGCCCAAGAAGAGTGAGACGGAATTCTCGCAATTTTGAAAACCAACTTCTTTTGAAGATGAACAGGACATGTTTCAGTTTCAAGTAATGACTGGGTTACTTTCGGTGCTGCTTTAGCATTGATCATGTTTTGATATTTGAGTCATGTTGTGGATGATCAGATGGAGTTATGATGGTAGCAGTCGCCCAATTGCAGATTCATCTTGAGCAAAACCTTTGTCTGTTGTGTTCAAATCAGGCCCACAGGAGTTTACAAGGCAGGCGTCCTTTCTCTAAACACTGACCTGATGCATCAAGTGGATATGTTTTGCTGAACATAATATTATGCATTGGCCTCTACATCCTCTAGTCTAATGAGCAGACTTATAAACGCACTGTTACAACTCCTTCATAGTGTCATATTGCTTTTCGGAGAATTATGATGATAAGTTCATAGTAGATGCAAAAGTACACTTATGTACAATATATTATGTTGAACATTGTTGCTCCTGGATGGATCACAGCCAACCCAATTATGTTCAACATAGCTCCATGTCCTTGGTCATGGTGCCACAGCACTTAAAAGAATAAACTTCATAATTCTCAAAATTCTGACCCTTTGCTTTTTTATTAACAGCATTTACTTGTACTTTTACTTTCAATGAACAGGTTATGATGTTCATTTAATGTTCAGGTTATGATGTACATTTAATATCAGAAAATTACTTTTGATACTTCAGTACTTTTGTACTTAAGTACAATAAATATCAGATACTTTCAGACTTTTACTCAAGTAGTATTCTAATAGGTGACTTTTTACTTTTACTTGAGTAGTTTTCCAGTAAGGTATCTTTACTTTTACTCAAGTATGGCTTTTGAGTACTTTATACACCACTGAACAAATGACCAATGTGATAACAATATATTCATTTAGCTGACACTTTTATCCAAAGCAACTTCCAAGATGTGGATACAACACAACATTACAAGAATCATGCAAGTACATGAACTGCTTCGAGTGCTTGTTTCGAGACAACAAGGTTGAAAGAATGAGTTTGGGTTTTTTTGTGGGGCAAGGTTTAGTCTGAACAAATTAGTTCTCAGTCTCTGATAGAAGATGTGTATTGTTTCTGCTGTCCTGATGTCAACGGGGAGTTCATTCCACCATTGTGAGACTAGCACGGCAAACAGTTGAGACTTGGTAGAGCAGTAGCTGCTCCGTCGTAGTGAGGGAACAGCAAGCTGATTGGCTGGAGCAGAGCGCAGTGGACGGGCTGGGTGGACGGTTTGACCATGTTCTGACCTGGATTCACAAATGTAGGCAAGTACCAGTGTTTAGAATCGCACTGGAGCAGCCACCCCGAGCCAGCCCACGGGGCAGAGGAGCGGTGTAGAGCGGAGGACTTGTGTAGATGGAGGACCGTTGCATTCAGGGTGAGCTGCAGAGGTCGGATGGCATGTGCAGGCTTTGAGTTAACAGAGCGCAGTGACTTGATGGAACGAGAAAATAAGAAGGGAACCCAGAACAGAACCCTGAGGGACACCAATAGTGTGGCTCCAAGGTTTCTCTCCAAGTGACCCTCTGTGTGTGGTGCTTGAGGTCGAATGTGAGCAGGGACAGACTCCCAGCTCGTATTCAATGCAAGTATGTAGGCTACACATGTTATTCTAGTTTGTCAGATACATATATAGTGATTTTTATGAGACTATTTTGATTAGTTTTCTTATTAATTTGTGATACTGGTAGTAATAATATCTGTAAGATTTGGACAGAGTTTGAGTTTAAAACATTAAAAAAATTAACTCACATTATCAACAGAATGTGAAGAGGTGACCGTGCTGACAGCATGTATTGTGTTGTAGAGATATCTACTGAAATGACCAGAGCCGGCACTCCCCACCGGATCAGCAGACCTTTTCTTGCAGCCCTGACACAGACGGGGGTTTGCGCTGGCTGAATTGGAGTTGCTGCAGTTAACCGCTAACTGAATGGCTGCTGCCACTCCTCTCCTCCCGGCGTTGTAGTTTCCTGGCGATGAAGTGAAAATATGAATAGTTTTCTGTTTTTTTGCAACTTTCGATTGAATCCAATAAAGAAAGTATCAAAGCGTACACGTTTAGCGGTTTGAATTTGGGCAGTTTAATTGAATTTGTCCTTTCTTGCCTTGCTGCTTGTTAGTAGTTGCCGTTCCTTTGCATTCATAACTGATGATTGTACATTTAGATCGTGTGGACCCAGTCGTAGAGGTGAACTGCTGCCCACTATTTGTTTGGAGCATTTCCATGGTCATTAGAAGTTTTACTCACGAGAATCCCTTCCCAGGTTGTGATCATAGCAAGAATCATACAAACACTGGCTAACCTGGTGACGCGTGTGGAGGAATGCATTGTTCACACAGTAGAACTAGTTCTCTCTTAAACACATTGATACGAATATGGATTAAGTCTCCTGGTGTCATAAAAGTTCCACTGTACATTCAGAAGTACAGTGTTTTATCAGAACAGTAAAAGAAGTTCCGAAGCATAAACACGAACTTGTTGAAATGAATGTAATGATATCAATATGAGGGAAACACAGCTCATAGATCTGAGTTATGTACTGCACATGAGCAGAGAGCACGGTGCTGTGCTGTACATGAAGCAGAAGAAGTGGATGTTCATCATTAGCAGGTGATTTGTTGCTGAACTTGCTGATCCATCTCATGAATATCATGATGCTCACAGGTTAGATCTGACACCCACAAGAGGTCGGACTCAAGGTTTTAAACAACCGGATACTTGAATGAATGAATTTTATTTACAGAGTGCTTTTCACAGACATAACATCACAAAGTGCTTAACAGAGCAGACATTTAAAAGCATAAAAAACACAATGTGACCCTAGGGTCAATACATTACATACACAGAGAAAAATAAAAATAAAATATAAAATAAAATAAAATAAAAATGTAAAACATATTTTAAGAGCAGGTCTAGGACATGGGTTTACCTTTTACTCAAACGCCAGCCTAAACAGGTGGGTTTTGAGCTGGTTTTTAAAAGTATTCACAGTATCTGCGAGGCGCAGAGTTGCAGGCAGAGCATTCCAGAGCCTCGGGGCCACTGCCTCAAAGGCTCGGTCACCACGGCTCTTACATCGTGTGCGTGGGACAGAAGACCTAGAGCGTTTGACCTGAGAGTGCGGGCGGGTGAATAGGGGCGAAGTAGATCAGCTACATAAGTCGGAGCCTGACCGTGAAGTGCTCTGTAAGTGATGAGTACTTAGCAGCTGGTCAGCTGACCAGAGTCAGGAACACAATAACATTCCTACAACTTCAAACTGTATCTCAGGTGTGTTTATGTAGGTTTGTTGTGTGTACTGTTTGAAGCTAGAACCCTGTCTTAACGTCTGTAAGCCATTGTCCACAGCTGTGTGTGTGTGTGTGTGTGTACACTTGTGCTTGTGATTTTCCATGCTGTGTATCTGGCAGTGCTATTGCATGGCTCATGGATGTGGGTACTTTTCTGGTGTCCTGCTGCTACCGTTTACTCATATGATTCTGGTCTTCTGGTTTCTTTCTGGTGTTTTTATTGAACAAATGTATATATTTTTATTGATGTTTTCAGTGTACATACAGTGAATGTGACGGACTGACACTAGGTCTCAGGTTGGTCCCTTATCATCCATGACCACCAGCTAGCCTCACATTGGCTACACTCTGTCTCTCCAGCATTGCAACACATGAACTCAGATGATTGTCACAGTCGGAGAGTGAAAGAGCAAAATGTGTTGAGAAGCTTTACGTAACAAAACCTGCTGTCAGTTGAAAGCCTGCTCGGTGACTGAGCTTGAGATGTCATCAAAAATATGATTGTCTATCATGATAAGTCCTTTGTTCTCCTCAGGCAATGCTGGACGTAGCTGCCAACGAAGGCTGGCTCATCACGGCCATTAGTATCTGCAACCTGTTGCAGATGATCGTCCAGGGCCGCTGGCTGCACGACTCGTCATTACTGACTCTACCACATGTTGAACAACAACACCTCTATCTGTTCAGGTACACATCACCTCACCACCGGTGCAGCTGAAGGCCTGTACGATGATTGGCAGGCAGTAGACCTACCCTCGTTGGTTTCGCAGCCGTGCTGACAGTCAGTGAACGTTACGTCTCCTCGTGTTCCATTAATGTCTGAACAGCTTCTTCACCTGCCGTCTAAAGCAGTCACAGAGATGATCAGGCTCGTCCAATGCTAAATGTCTTCTATGGTTTATTGAACATGTATATCTGTAGTACACATTTGGGCCACATGAGGGAGCCTGCATGTTTGTGTGGTTCTGATAATTGTACTTCTAACATAGAAACTGATATAAAAGGCTGCGGTACAGTCTGTTAACTCTGCCCAAATGCATTGATTTGGTCTCATTCCAAATATTTATCATGTGTGTACATATATGTATATATATGTATATACATATATATATATATATACATATATGTATATATATATATATATATATATATGTATATACATATACATATACATATATGTATATATATATATATGTATATATATATATATACATATATGTATATATATATATATATGTATATATATACATATACATATATGTATATATATATATATGTATATATATATATATATGTATATATATATATATGTATATATATATATGTATATATATATATATATATATGTATATATATATATGTATATATATATACATATATATATATATATACATATATGTATATATATATACATATATGTATATATATATACATATATATATATATATATATATATATATGTATATATATATACATATATGTATATATATACATATATGTATATATATAGAAATAGCTGGTTGACCTATTCCATTGAATGTAAGGTGATGTGGAAATGGTCAGGAACATTCATTACGCACAAATTTGCTCTCACCATTTATAGATGAGGTGCTCTGGTGGTTTGTCATTTTTTAAAAGTGGGTCCCCAGAAAAACAGTAACAACAAACAGGACTCCGTATTGTTTTTCTGATTAAAAGTTTCTCAAACGCATAAACATCAACATAATAGACCTGGTGAGTTAATGTTCAGATCACACCATACAGTGTGGAATCATTTAGTTCAAACTTAATAGAAATGGAAAGAGAGGGATGAGAAAGGAAGGCCTCAAAGTCCCTGTGGTGAGAGACAACAGGAAGCAGGCGTAGGGTTTTTGTGAAGTCTCCCTCTCTTACTCCATAGGAAATGGTCAAACAGGAAGGGGAGGAGCAACGTGGGAGGCTTCTACTTGCCAATCGAAGGACTTCCCGAACTGATTGCTGCGTGCAATGGAAAGGAAAGTGTTTTCGCTGCTATCGTCGGTCAAGAGCTTCAATCAAGTGAGATTGCCCAGGTAAGATCCCAAATATTATCACACCAAGAGCACAACATCATCAGAATGTGTACTTTGGAGAACAGAAACAACACAACTGCAAGATTGCAAGGACTTAAATATGATCTTCAAAATGGATCTAATTCCACATTTAGCGCATGTGGATGGCAGACTGTCTCACACACACACCATTGTCAGTGACGAGCTCCATAGACGGGGTTTACAGCTCCAATTCAAGTGCTAATTGCAGCAGTAATGACTGTCCGGCCACGGCGGCAGGTCCTGTGGCTTCACCCAATCACTGTCCCTGCTTCTCTCTTCCCCACCTCTTACTCCCCCCACAGTGTGGCGGCCTCTCTAATTAAATAATTAGATGTGCAGCAGCGTTCCTGTCTGACTTGCCCAGGGAGAGTAATCCTCACATGAATAGCTTTTGCCGGGTGAACCAGCCCAGCCCTCAATACACGCACGCGCGCACACGTTTTCCTGCCACTTTCTCTGTGCCTTTATCTGTGTAATGTCTTATGGGGGGGGGGGGGGCTTTTGAGCCAAATGTTAACTCTCCATGAAAGCACTTAAGATGCACATAAGACCAGGGAGCAGCGTGTTGGAGTCTTTCTGACCACTTTCATGTCAGGAGAACATTTTAAGAACAGAGCGATCATCTTCACCTGTGAGCTATTCATGTCCAGAGTGGCACTATTATGTTAATGATAATAATGAATGTTATTTTCTTGCCAGAAGTCCAGATAGAAGAACATAATGTATAATGTAAATTATATATAATGTATAATGTAAATGAGTGTTGCATAATAATATGACAGTGTATTCACCTCAGGGCACCATATTCATTTCTGAGCACGATCACACCAATTTGTTATTATTATGCAGATATATATATATATATATACAAGACTTCCATAACAATAAGTACACAAAACCAAACAATGTTGACAACAACATGTATTTACAATAACACACCAAGTAAATGGCTCACAGGAGAGACGAGAGAGAAAACAGAAAGCAGAATCAGCTTTTAGCCGAGTATGTTTACACATACAAGGAATAGATGAATACAAAATCAATGGTAGAAACCACTCTATACAATGCATAACAGTTCATTGGTCCATATAGTAGGATACAGTGTGACTTTAACATAAGCTGGACTACTGTTAAATACATGACGATCACTGGACACCACAGCTCTATGTGTTTATGGAAGATGATGCGGTGACCATGGTAACACATCGGCTGGTAAGTTGAACAGTATAATAGATATGAGATATGATATAAATGGCAGTCTTCACTCGCTCTCATCAGGCCTGGTCCTTCCTGAGTCACCTCCCAGTGCTGGAGGTCCACATGAGCGTGAAGGGCTGGTGGGAGCAGAGCCAGCAGCAGACGGAGCGTCCGCTGCCGGCAGCAGGAGCGAACCCGAAGGAGGGCAGCAGCTGGCTGGATGTCCACGCGGACCAGGAGTACGTCCTGCAGGTGTCTCTGAGACGCATCAACCTGGGCCAGCAGAGGGTCAGTATGCCCAGTGACAGTGAGGAGCCAAGACAGAGGTTAACATAGAGGAACACAAGATAATAGATAACGTTAAGCTACACGCAACCATTTCCAACTCTCACACACCTCTCCAGCGCTGTCTCACATGACCATAACACACAGGAAGCGAGGTCAAGAAGAGCGTGTTATTTCTCTGGGGGGTTCTTGTGGGGCACTTTCAGTGGACGTACATTGAAGTTGAGTGATTACATTACAGCCTGTTTAGCAGCTGGTAGGACCTGTCTGGAATGTGGCTGTGCCCATTAGTCACTTAGACACACCGCCATGTGGAAACACCGAAGTTACACTTTCATTCTGGAACTCATTCAGTGAGAGAAGTATTTAGTTGAATTTGAAAATAGATATAATGTGTATACATTGAAAGATTTAAATCGAAACTACTTTATTCTCAGACCTTCTATTCTATTATTCCTTCTTATGTTTTCTACAATAACTAGATATACAGAAAGAGGACACTCTTGTTTTAAATATGCTCATCTATGACATCGAGATTTGCCACCAAATGAATGATGGGAATCACTATGATCAGTTCTTTTATCTCTTGGCTCTTCGTAGTACAGCATTCTTTGTCCGGGTTGCTTTGCATGTTGGCTGCAGATGCAGCTCTGTCTGACAGAGACATACTGATCGTCAGATGCTGAGGACACTTAAAGTGTTTTAGTATTGTGCTTCAACAAGCTCAGGTGCTGCTTTATGAAAATCTCTCCAGGCCTGAGAAAGTTAGCTGCAGGTTGGTGCTGGGATGCAGACTGTTCTCGGATCAGCTGGATATGAAAGACATTTAAACTGGTCTCATGTGCAGACTGATTCAAAGGAAGAGAATGTACTCATTCTGTGGCCTGTTGGTTAAACAACTATGATACGGTGATCAAAACAGCACAAACTCACTTTCTGTAATAAATCAGATGTATTATTATGTGTAGCAGAGCTTCATACAGTTTTAACTGTGTTAATTCACTTGATCTTGTTATGGTTATCGTGTCTGCCTCTGTGGCCCAGTGTGTCTGTGCAGTGTGTCTGCGTCTGTACAGACACACTGTACAGACACAGACACACTGTACAGACGCACTGCACAGACACACTGTACAGACGCACTGCACAGACACACTGTATAGACACAGACACACTGTACAGACGCACTGCACAGACACACTGTATAGACACAGACACACTGTACAGACGCACTGCACAGACACACTGTACAGACACACTGTACAGTGTGTCTGTACAGTGTGTCTGCGTCTGTACAGTGTGTCTGCGTCTGTACAGACACACTGTACAGACGCAGACACACTGTACAGACGCACTGCACAGACACACTGTACAGACGCACTGCACAGACACACTGTATAGACACAGACACACTGTACAGACGCACTGCACAGACACACTGTATAGACACAGACACACTGTACAGACGCACTGCACAGACACACTGTACAGACACACTGTACAGTGTGTCTGTACAGTGTGTCTGCGTCTGTACAGTGTGTCTGTGTCTATACAGTGTGTCTGTGCAGTGCGTCTGTACAGTGTGTCTGTGCAGTGCGTCTGTACAGTGTGTCTGTGCAGTGTGTCTGCGTCTGTACAGTGTGTCTGTGCAGTGCGTCTGTACAGTGTGTCTGTGCAGTGTGTCTGCGTCTGTACAGTGTGTCTGTGCAGTGTGTCTGCGTCTGTACAGTGTGTCTGTACAGTGTGTCTGTGCAGTGCGTCTGTACAGTGTGTCTGTGCAGTGTGTCTGCGTCTGTACAGTGTGTCTGCGTCTGTATAGTGTGTCTGTGCAGTGCGTCTGTACAGTGTGTCTGTGCAGTGTGTCTGCGTCTGTACAGTGTGTCTGTACAGTGCGTCTGTACAGTGTGTCTGTGCAGTGTGTCTGCGTCTGTACAGTGTGTCTGCGTCTGTACAGTGTGTCTGTGCAGTGCGTCTGTGCAGTGTGTCTGCGTCTGTACAGTGTGTCTGCGTCTGTATAGTGTGTCTGTGCAGTGCGTCTGTACAGTGTCTGTGCAGTGTGTCTGCGTCTGTACAGTGCGTCTGTACAGTGTGTCTGTACAGTGCGTCTGTACAGTGTGTCTGCGTCTGTACAGTGTGTCTGTACAGTGTGTCTGTACAGTGTGTCTGTACAGTGCGTCTGTACAGTGTGTCTGTACAGTGTGTCTGCGTCTGTACAGTGCGTCTGTACAGTGTGTCTGTACAGTGCGTCTGTACAGTGTGTCTGCGTCTGTACAGTGTGTCTGTACAGTGCGTCTGTACAGTGTGTCTGCGTCTGTACAGTGTGTCTGTACAGTGTGTCTGTACAGTGCGTCTGTACAGTGTGTCTGTACAGTGCGTCTGTACAGTGTGTCTGTACAGTGTGTCTGTACAGTGCGTCTGTACAGTGTGTCTGCGTCTGTACAGTGTGTCTGCGTCTGTACAGTGTGTCTGTACAGTGTGTCTGTACAGTGCGTCTGTACAGTGTGTCTGTACAGTGCGTCTGTACAGTGTGTCTGTACAGTGTGTCTGCGTCTGTACAGTGTGTCTGCGTCTGTATAGTGTGTCTGTACAGTGCGTCTGTACAGTGCGTCTGTACAGTGCGTCTGTGCAGTGTGTCTGTGCAGTGTGTCTGCGCCTGTACAGTGCGTCTGTACAGTGCGTCTGTACAGTGCGTCTGTGCAGTGTGTCTGTACAGTGCGTCTGTACAGTGTGTCTGTACAGTGCGTCTGTGCAGTGCGTCTGTACAGTGCGTCTGTACAGTGCGTCTGTACAGTGCGTCTGTAAAGTGCGTCTGTTATTCCAGAGGAAGCAGGACAGTAAGGCCCAGGCTTCCAGGTTCCCCAAGGCGAAGGATGAAGGCTGGTTCCTGGTCATGGGAGAGGTGGACCGCAGGGAGCTGCTGGCTATCAAACGCGTGGGATATGTGCGCCACCACACGGCCGTGTCGGTGGCCTTCTTCACACCAGAGAGGACTGGAAAGTAAGCAGCTGTACTAGGAGGATTTAAGGGGACACATGACACACAAAGACAACGTTGGTTATGCAATTTTGAGATTTCTTCCTTAATGTGTCTTCTTCCACACTAATGGGAAGAATCCAAATTTTACTTCTTTGCCTCATTTACATTTTAACATAATATTTTACGAAACTTGTAATAAAAGGAATAATTGTCATAATGTAAGTAATCAACTGGTGAAGTTTAATGGTGATATCTATGAGTACATTTTTTTTACCCTCTTCACCTGTAGTTTCCTCAAAATGTCTGGAATTCCACACATTTGACATCGTTTTAAAGACTATTTCCTCCGAATATCTTTTTTCTATACTTACACCCACCAAACCTTACAGTTTCATTCCTCTCTATATTCTGAAGCTTTGTACAGAGGGGTTTGTTCATCGAGCCTGATTTATGCAGCATTATATTACTAATGAAACAAAGAAAGCGTAGATTCCCTCTGTAAAAACCTTTGACTCTTCATTTGTCAACAAAATAAAAACCTGGCTTTATCCAATGTTCAGATCTCTGTTCTGGAAAGGCATGCAAATTAGAACATATTTAATAAGATACATGTAATACAAAAAATAATTGTCTCAATGTAAGTTATCCATTAGGGACGTTTCATGGTGATATCTACTTGTTAACATCTTTACCCTCCTGCAGGTACATAAACATTATACAGCGATTGAAAGCAAAAACCTCAGTTCTCCAGTTTCCCTTCAGAAAGTTTAACTGCATCATTATCAGGACAGACATTCTGGATTAGTAGCAGAAATAGTTTTAGAGTCAAATACTTTCACATGTATGTGAGTTGTAACCTGGTCCTTACTGGTCAGAGAACTCATGACGTTTGATGAGATGTTTCACTTCTCAGGGGATGACATTATACACATAGAAGGTTGCTTCCATTCAAATAGAAACTAGTCCGTGTGAAGTGACCGAATCCCATGAAGACTGAGACATTGTGTTAGTCCATCTCTCAGTACTTTCTCTACCTGTCTGTGGCTCTCAGCCCAGTGGTTCCTACTAAAGATCTACATCTTTATAAAGGGCTCACAAATGTATACTTTCAAATTCTGTCATTTCCTAAAACAGCTGGCCCCTGTAGCTTTAACAAACATCCCTCGTTGGTGCTTTAGTGAGTATTTTGGCCAGCAGGATTGAGTCCAGTGGGATTTATATAGAATCCAGAGTATCACACAGAGACTCGTCTTCAAACCGAACAGAGAGAAAGAATGTTTCACATGGAACCAAACAGAAAGTGCAGGTTGCCAGCCTGTGTATCCACGCTTATCTTCTAACTACCGATCCATGTGCCTTGTGCTTCCAGGTGTATCTACACACTGTACCTGATGAGTGACAGCTATCTGGGCCTGGACCAGCAGTATGACATCCACCTGAATGTAACGCCGGCCAGCATCACTGCTCAGGTCAACACAGAGGTGTCCGACTCAGTGACTGACCGGTCCCGACACTAAACCTCCTCATCCTGTGTCACTGATCGGTGGAGCACTCTCCTCTACGTGTGCTTAGTTGGTCATGGTTAACGTTGACAGTGACTCTTACTTTCTGCATTGCATTCTGATCAATTAAAGCTACTGTTGTCAAAAGAAATAATTGATGTCTCTCCTACGATTGCTTTCTCTCATCATGTAATATCAGTGGGAAATGGTCTAGAAGAATCTTGTGATGCTTTAAAGGAAAAAGGTTTTATGTTTTCATGTTATTGATTTAACACAGACTTCCGGCAATAGTTATGTCCCATAGATAAGGTGTCTCCTTCAAAGGCTGTCCCTCTCTCTTCACATGGTCGTGAAATAAAGCTTTCTTTTGCCAAAACACAACCAGTCTCCAGGACCTGAGAATTCTCTAAAAGTCATGTCTCAGTGAGTGAAGGCTTCCGTGTGCTTCATCCGATCACGTCTAAAGGCTGAGTGGTTTCTACATGGTGACATCTTCTGTGTGTCTTTGCAGTCTCAACACCATGAAGTGTACGAAATGGAAATAAACGCTCACACTTTCAGACCGTCTCTGCTCGTAGACTTTGATGTTGTTCCACTTGGTTGTATGCACAAAAACTGACCGTAGTTCTGTGAGGAATACAAGAAAGAGAGCATGAGAACGTTCACACGCAGCAAGTCGTTAGCCGGCTGTCCGGCTCCATGAAGCCCGTTACCCAGAGATTCTACCGCTGAAGGTTTCGTACGCTGTCAGATGATCCGACAGCTCACAGTTGCAAAGTGTCTTTCTAATTTGTGGAGAAGGTTCCGCTTCAGTCTACTTGCTTCCACCCCCCCAGAGACTACATCTATTGATCTATTGTAGGGGGCCGCCCTGAACAAGGACAGAGCTTGTGCCAGTGGAACGTTCACTTCATTTTGTATGCAACTGAAGTTTGTCCGGACAAACTGGGCTCCCTAAGATTTACTACAAAAATCAATTCCTGTCAACATCCAATATGAAACAGGCTTCTGTAGAGCTGTGTATACAAGTCATGTGTTGCCCTTTCATTGGCTGAGGAGGAGAAGAAGACCTAAGCATCCCACAAAAAAGAAATATGTATCTGGCAAAAAATACACAAGTATATATCTAAACATAGCACAAAAAATGAGTGTTTGTTAGATTATCTTTGTTGTAACAATGCTTCTTGGCAATAAATGTCATACCTGTTTATTTCCCTTTTAAATGGAGCCACATTTGTGGGATGAGCAGCAGAGTATGTGGGTTGCGCCCATGAACAATTTGCCAAATCTTCTCTGCCAATGCCAAACAGAGCGGTTTATCAGAGACTACCTCCAGAATGTGGGAGTAGAGAGGATGGAATGGCCTGCCAACAGTCCTGACCTCAACCCAAGTGAACACTTGTGGGATCAGCTGTTCGTGCCAGAGTGACCAACTCAACCACGTTGGCTGACTTGCAACAAATGCTTTTTGAAGAATGGGATGCCATCCCACAGCAGTGTGTGAGCAGCATGAGGAGGAGGAGCCAGGCTGTTGTGGATGTGGTTGGTTCCTCCACACACTACTGAGGCTCCTGTTTGTTAAATGAATAAATTGTAAAATTGCCAATATGAATGAATGAATGAATGAAATTTTTTTTTGCTGATCCATCTCATGAATATCATGATGCTCACAGGTTAGATCTGACACCCACAAGAGGTCGGACTCAAGGTTTTAAACAACCGGATACTTGAATGAATGAATTTTATTTATAGAGTGCTTTTCACAGACATAACATCACAAAGTGCTTAACAGAGTAGACATTTAAAAGCATAAAAAACACAATGTGACCCTAGGGTCAATAAATTACATACACAGAGAAAAATAAACAATAAAAATTTAAAACATATTTTAAGAGCAGGTCTAGGACATGGGTTTTTTCTCAAACGCCAGCCTAAAAGGTGGGTTTTGAGGTGTTTTTTAAAAGTATTCACAATATCTGCGAGGCGTAGAGCTGCAGGCAGAGCATTCCAGAGCCTCGGGGCCACTGCCTCATAGGCTCGGTCACCACGGGTCTTAAATCGTGTGCGTGGGACTGACAGAAGACCTAGAGCGTTTGACCTGAGAGTGCGGGCGGGTGAATATGGGTGAAGTAGATCAGCTACATAAGTAGGAGCCTGTATTACGTATTAAGTATTACGCGCATTGTGTGAGCTGGGCGTTGCCGCTCTAGTCGCCCAAGAGCCCGGTATTTGCATAACACCGTCTCTGCGCCACCCCTCGGGGGTGATCGTAAAGATCTTACTTTTTTCCTTCGTCCTGGCGCCGGTGTGGCCGAAGGCGTCCAGAGCCGTGATGTTATACAGAAGATTCATGCCTCGTGCGCCAGCTTCTGTTGGCACCGGGCAAGCTCATGTATTGGGACGGTTGGATCACAGAACACATCCTCGATTAACAGGCGCCAGGAAGTAAGCTCCCAGGGCCCCATCCAGCCCTGGGTTATTGCCATTTCTAAGCGGCAATCTGGTAAGCCTGCAGCGACGGTGGTGTACCCTGGTTCGTCAGGGTCGCGGTCAACCCTGAAGGCCGATGGGATTTGTACTGAAGCGAGGGGCGGGTAGGTAACCTCACTGCCTTCCATGTCTTGGGGCTGGCAGGATCAGGATACAGTCTGTAGGCTAGAGAACACATACTGAGAAGCCTTGACTGTTCTTTTACACTTGACAAAATTACATTTCTTAATCCTTACACCCTAAAATCCCCTTATAACCCAATTAAACAAAAAATAAAATCTCAAAATACTCATCCAAAACAATCCGTCTATTTCTCAAATTTCCAATATCTCACCGGATGTTTTAGAAGTCCATCTGGGCCTTCATCAGGTCCTTCAGGATCTCAGAGAGGATGGTCAGGAACCGCTTGTGAAGTCCCTCTGGTGGCCTCATCTAGACTGTGGCCATCAGAAGCTCCAATTCGTCCTCATCCTCGACACATAACTGGTTGCCCTGGACTGGTGTCTGGCTCATCGTTGAAGCAGTAAACCCCTGTAGAAGTCCACGGATGCAAGGGAACCCCCATCCACAGACGACTAGGAGGCCTACGACGACAGCACACAGAGTAATTACGATTGACAAAAATGTATGTTTCCACTTGCCAAACATACTTTCCAACCAGTCGGTGAATGGATTCGTGACACCAGAGTTCTCTGCTAGCTCTTGGCTGAGTGCTGTCAGTCCCTCCAGAGCCCTGGTCACCGACCCATCAGGAGCTGTGTTATTTGGAATGAAAGTACAGCAAGCAGTCCCAAACATCTGGCAAACGCCACCTTTCTCTGCTAAATCATATCTAATGCCATTCTGTTCTGCAAGGTCATTAAACTAGTCTTCGTCAGCTGTGCATGCAGTCCTGATATGGCGTCCCTGGTGAAGTTTACAAAACGCTGTTGGTTATAGTAAATGTAGTTGATCCAATCGACATTTTTATTAATCGTCACCCTCTAAGAGAAAACAGATTCTAAATCTGCTGCTATTTGATTTCTGGCTTGTAAGTTGCTAGACACACCCCTTGGCACTCTTATGACATCTTATGGACACTTGGTCATCAAAAGCTCCCTTTGGGCCACCGGCATCTCTTTTGGATCTTCTGTTAGCATGTGGGCGTGGAGAGATGAGTTAGAGATGATAAGTTGCATCATTGACAGGCAAGATATAGAATGACAATATAAGTTGCACCAACGCACATCTACCTGTCCAATCTTTAGGCAGGATTGGATATATGGTTCTTCCTCCACACCACCACCATAAATCAGCTCTAGATGCTGTCTGTCTTAACACACTGTTATATAGATAGTCGCTAGCATTGTGACAAAGTGTCATCAGTAAACAGAGTTAAAATACAACTAAATTCAGGACTTAGGGGTCTGAATCTTGAAGGAACTGGTGTTGCTAGGGGTCTAGGTCCTGAACACACAATACAATCTGTACTTCTGACTTGAAGCCGTATATTGTACCCACCATAAATTCCCATCTGCCATTCCAGTTTCCACCCCGGTACCTCATTCTCTGAGTCAGTCGTATGTCGAACCTGATCCTCCATGATCGTTTTGGCTGGCTTAACAATAATCCTAATGAGCCCTTGTGGGGCAGGACTATCAGTAGTTGCCTTTCCCTGTACTACGTCAAGGCCTCCGTCAGTCAATTTTGGGTCTGTTAAGGTAAGTCTTAAAGGATTACATCTACCCACACATCTACACATGTGATAAGAAGCTGGGGCATTTAACATCTTTAGTCGGTCTTTAAGGCCTGGGTTGGGGTCTTCTCCTAAACCCTCGCCGCCTGTGTTCATCGTTGCCCATCCCCAGTCTTCACAATCAGTCATAATATGATAACAGCTTCCCATACACAGACAGGAACCGTCCGTCCGTCGTTGTGGCGGGCCCACACTCGTCAGTTATGATGCACAAGGTTTTGGTCATCCAACCGTAGGTGTGTTCATACTTGGGACAGGAAACTACTTCTCAGAAGTAGAACTGGACCGTTGATGTTGTACCTTCTTTGAACATAAGAGTGAGAGTTACATTTTCATAGGTGAGTGTCGTAGATACTGCTGATGTTGTGGTGGGAACGGAGCATGTTGTGGTGCTGCACTGATCGGTCCTCCTGCTCTTTTATAAGGGCAATCTCTCACCCAATGACCTTCTCTCCCACATACGTAGCACACTCCTTTACTTACAAGACCTTCATGCCCCCCTTTATCGTTACCTCTCCCTCTGTTGGATGCACCACTTCTGCATCGTGGTGGAGGCTGATGGTACACCACCGTGGGGGCTGGTACTGCTGGATTTTGTTGCTGCTGGGCTTCTGCTGCTATCATCTGTTTCTTGGCCTGAAATTTTCTATTTTGCTCTCTGTCGACCTCTGCTACTTGAAGTTTCAGCAGCCGCCGCTGCATTGTCTTTATCTCCTCGTCTTCTTTACTTTCTGCTCGTCTTTCCTCTATCTGCTGTTGCAAATCTTTTCTGATGCGTTCTACTTCTCTTACTTCACATTTTAGTCTTCCCACCAGTTCTCCTACTTCCTTCCTTCACATCTTAGTTTTCTTACCAGTTCTCCTACTTCCTTCCTCTGCTTCTTTAATGTAAACATTATGCAGCCTAGGAGTATTCAAATGTGTGTATTAAATGTGCACGCTTGTCATCACATGAATCAAAGTCAACTCACCCTCTGTGCTGTATTGTGTATCGTTGACTCCAAAACTGGGATCCACTGCTCCACTTCCCAGATCTGGATCCACTCAACCACGCACCTTGACTAAAACAAACACAAAACTGCCCAAAGTTCAGCAGTAAATGTTAGCATACGTCTGTAGTGTATGAGAGGTCAACGATCTCTCAAATATGTTTGCGCCGTCCGTGTCAAAATTGATTCTTAGGAACGATGTAAAACAGTAAATGTACCAAAATTAGTCAATACTGGATATGTGAAGGAATCTCGAATCCAAAATTGAAGTTAGAATTCCTAAATGAAACTCAACATCTAAATCAGAATCAAAATCAAGATCACAATCCAGTTCCAAATCAGAATTCAAAAGGTTTAAAATTGGAAGTAAAATGAAATTAAAAAACAATGAATAATTAATCAATTAAATATTAAATTCAACTTCAAAAAATCAATAACTGTATTCAAAGATATTCAATCAGAAATACCAATGCAAGTCAAACTGTTGAACTGCACTTACACTCTGGTCTGCACAATAATGAATCTCATTTACTAACGAATCACAATTAAGTTCAAGAATTGAAGAAGCACAACTGAAACCATTAATCTTTGTTAAAATGCTGTATTAGAACCAAGTCAACAACTAAAGTTGTAATGCTTAATTAACACTAAAGTCAGGATGTAAGCTTACAGCTCTTAGACAATGAATCTCTAAAAAATTCACAGATTCTAAACACTAGGTTTGTTATTATCTAGCAGTTACTCCTCCTCACCGCTAGGTAATGGAGTTGCTTTTCTGGCATTGTGTTCTTCTTCTACTATCTTTTCGCCGACAGGAAGTTATCCTGATGTTATGCTAACGGATATGCTAACAGCTATGCTAACGACAAAAACGGAGCTTCTAATAAAGCATACGCACACACAAGTTTCACCAAAATCCCACACTTTAATTCCACTGGTACGACCTCTGTCTCCTCTCACAATCCACTGGTTATTTTCTTTTATAAGCACTTTTATTTTACATACAGAGTACCGCAAAACCGGCGCTACACGTAGCTAGCGTTAGCTCCTCACAGCGCGTGTTATTCATCATTTTAAACGTATTTCCACGCTGCTAAAACACAGACTAGTCACACGTATTATTGGACTTATTGTCCGGTTTTATTTAACCTCAAATCCTCCGGTTTAACAGGCTATTAGCTCCTCCAGACCCGAGTTCATTGTTACGTTATGAAGCGAGTTATACACTACCAGCGTTTACACAACCACTCCCCCAGTCCGCCTAGTACCCCCAAAAGCCCATTATTCTACTTCTTCCGAATCACCCACACGATCTCTATGCACGGCCAAAGCAAGCGAGATAGTCTTCCAGGATCTGTGTTTCATCACCCGTGAACCGCAGCCTCAGAAGCTGACTCCCGCTAGCCTAGCTTCTCTACACAGCTTATGCAACGAGACCCAAAATTCGTGGTCTAACCCGCAATGGATTGCACCCCGAAGCCCATGAAAGCCACGATATTTCAGTTCGCCAAGCTACATAACTGCTTTTAAACTAGTTATCTGCAGACCTAGCAATGCTCACGCTGAGCCGAGGAGTCTCCCAGAATAAGCAAAGCCCGTCCGCCAAACAGACAACTGTTTGATTCCAATGTGGTGATTTAATTACAGCGCTGTCTGCCTTTAATTTCTTTATTCTCAGGATCCTCTGTATACACTGGACTAGTCCCTTAGTTCACCATACTTCAGACAGTAAAACCTAGCTTACCTCAGCGGAATTCGGCCTTCTCCGTGGAACGTCCTTATCGGCACCGCAGAGCTAGCTGTTAGCAACGCTTAGCCATGCAGACCTCCCCTAAGATCCTAGAAGCTACCTCACAGAGTTCATGAAACGGCTCTGCTTACCGATATTATGGGCCCAGGATGTCTGCTTGACCAACGCTGCCTTCAGCACACACAGCGAGGCCGGTAAGGGTGTCCCTTCGTGGTTGCCAAATTTGTCGAGGCTGAAACTCACACCCCACAGAGAGAACGCCGGAGCACGTGTGTCCGGCTGCTTTGTGCAGTCGACACGCTCCAATAAGAAATCTACCAAGACTGGTTTACAATTATAAGGAATTTAATTCCACTGATGCAAGTACGATCACAGTTAAACATTGGAGTACATACTCCTATGAAATATTAAATCAATAAAACCCCATTTGCAAAAAACTCAACTCAGCTTCTCAGGTATAAAAAACACGTCCGTCGTCTGAGAGCCTTCACGCGAGAGAGAAAAAGACTTAATTCAAACCTCCCACGAATTCGTTCGCGACTCCTCCCCTTCCGTCTATCTCAATTGCTATTGGCCAATTTCCCTACGCATTCTGTAAACGCCTATCTCACATCTCTCTCTCCCTGAGTAGCTAACACATTCAAATCCTGTCAGTTATGACTTACTCCCTTCTATGATAGTCCTTCAGTATATAAGCTAGACTTCTGCAACTTGGCAGAAGCTTCATTTCTTTTAGCTCCTAATCTTACAACACTTTATGTTTATCTTAATTATGCATTCCCCAAACCCTTATGATTATGACTAATTATGAATTCTTAATTATGAATTATTAAACACTTTTATTATATCTACTAACTACAGTTTTTTGCTCAAATTTCTTACAGAAGGTGCAGATAGAAGCCTTGCTGTAGAGCAGATCATCACCATCATCATCCAGCTCTTTTTTAGCTCTAGTTTTGGTCTCCACCAACTCCTGATAAGAAGATCTGTCCCTTGAGCTTCTAAATGCTCCTCTCTGCTCACCAGCTGTGTCTGTCTGCTGTGTGCTGCTGAGCAGATAGTGCACATTGGTTTAGCTGAACATCTGAGAATGACGTCATGAGAGCGGTGAGAGGGAATCCAAACAGTGAATGTGTGCCGGACAGCTAAACCAGATGATAGGTTCTGTAGTTCATCGCTACGAGCGACCACTGTCACATTATTTTCACGTTGTCATTTTATACATTGTTAATATCAAAATATAGATCACGACCATGTTAACACTGGAGCAGATCATGTTCATCCATTCTGTAATAACTTGGATTATGTTCAACATTTGATGTATTTATTTTGACAACAATCACGCATGGCTGCATCGGTATTAAAGGAAAACTTCACAAACGTTCAACATCAAAGCGTGTTTACAGAAAAGTGCTGTAAAGCCTTTGGTGTCTCCAGAGGGAGCTGTGTCCTCAGGTGATGTCTCTAGAGTCAGCGTGGTTTGGGGCTGAAGACTACAAGTTGCATAATGAGAAGGATCTGGAAGCATGGAGTCCCCCTTCAGACGGGGAGAGTGGCTCCACCTGACATTAGCCAGCACTAGCATAACACACCTGAAGAATCAACCAAACTCTCAGTGGTGGAGGTGTATTGTGGGTAATGGCGGTTTCGTCAAGGAAGAAGAAAGGAGAGTATCTCTGGTTGTGCTACATGGATTTTGATCCTTCTTAATCTGACCATTCCATTGCACTTTTTTTCCGAGTACAATGGATTGCATCATATGACCACAAAGAAAGTTCACATTACTTCATATTCTTTCACAGCAGACATTTTGTCTTGTCATAATAGGGGAAGCACAGGTATTACCAACAACATTAACAATGACTTTGCTCTATTCAAGTGTTCCAGTAAGCCATGGCAGTGTTACAGGGATTCAACTCGAAGAAATAACCGCATTGACGTCCGATCTGCTTTAAAATGTGGGCTCTAATCCAGGATCCTGTGTTGCCGCTCACAATAACCAGTATTAAATTACAGAGGAAGGCTGAGTCACTGTCTTCACCGGGCTTAAACAGCACAGCCAGTGATAGCTGAGGAGAGCTGGAACAAGGAACAGAAGATTCCAAAGATCCATCCAAGTCCGACAGCAGCAGCAGCAGCATGTACAGGAGGTCCGCTGGTACGACTCATGACGTTTGGGAGGTTTATTGAGCTGAGGAGGAGTTGATAATCTGTGATCACAAACATATGGTACAAATGTTGGATTTTTAGGGGAACTGCTGTGTTATGCGCAACCAAATATGTTTAAAGTTTGACCGTTTAAAGCCAACATTATAATGAAGGGATCCTCACAGCCTTCTGTGGCAGTGGAGAAGGACTTCAAATTGCATGTTCGGAGGTTTGGAGATAACATTTACAAACAACATAACGAATATAATGAATTGTGAAATGTCATGTTTTTTTTGTGTTTTTCATTCCCAGAAGGTTTTCATTCTTCATTCAGTGGTCAGTCAAAGATGAATCTGTGGGCTGAACCATCTGAATTTATGACCTTGGTATTTCTAAAATGTGATTTCTTTTAGAGTTAGACAGATCTAACCAAACCACAGTCTTTCACCCTGATGTTGTTTAACAAACTGTGTCTGACCCCCCCAGGATCTGTATCGGGGTACGGGTTCTGTAGTGCTTCGATCAGATTGAGAGAATAGCGCTGAAGCCCACGTTGGGCCGCGTGTTGTGATCTGGACTGGCTTGGTCCTTCATCATCAGCAGTCACGACTATTTTGGAGCGTCATATTTTCCACAGTCGCAGTCTAATCACCAGTCCTACATGTGGAGTTGAAGCAGAGGTTAAACCATTCCGTGCGCCTACAGCACACCGGATGATTTCCTCACCGCAGGCTGGATCCAATTACCGACCAGGCCGCTCAGGTCCTGACACAACCGGGAGAGAGAGGGAGAGTCCTGCCGACGTGCCCGCTCTGCCATCATCATCATCGTAGTCATCATCATAGTCATCATAAATATATATATATATATATATATATATATTAGGGGCGTAACGGTTCACAAAATTCACGGTTGGGTTGGGTACGATACAGTGGAGCCACAGTTCGGTACGTTTCGGTACAGTCGAAAACTATAAATGCAGAGAAATGTACTTGATTTTAAAATATATTTATTCATTACAACTAACATCATGAAGTTATTCTTTGACTTTGAACAATGATGGAACTATACCTGAGTGACCCATCTTCTGGGGTGTCTTCTTAGCAACACATAAGCATCAAAAACAAAAACTGCTCCTTAATGTTATGTAGTGTTGTTCCTTACATCTTGCAATGGGACTACCTGGTTAAATAAAGGTTTTAAAAAAAGTTTTTTTTTAATTTTTATTCAAACGTAATCGGTTCGTCATACATACCGAACCGTGAGCCTCGTACCAAACGGTTCAATACGAATACGCGTACAGTTACACCCCTAATATATATATATATATATATATATAAATTTTCATACTGTATATATATATACAGTATATACCTATATATAGATAGATAGAAATATATATTTATATATAGCCTACCTATATATATATATATATATATTTAGATAGAAATATATATTTATATATACCTATATATATATTATGTATAATTTTCCAACTCCAACTGCTAAGATGAACAACGTCTTAGACAATAAGCTTAACATCAAAAAAGTGGAAAACAAACACTTTGATTTTAGGCCCAGAGCACGTGCTGTAGTACACACACTGAAGAAATAACACATCAGCACCAGCGGCACCGCTGAACTGCGCATGTTCTGGATCTTCTGCAGGTTTAGCACGCCTCTCTCGCCACAGGAATATAATAACCATAACTCCTTTCAAATGTGGCACATCATCCACACAATATAGGTCGTGACTTTCTTGTGGAAAATTGTTTCAATCTGCTGGTAAAATTGATATTTCTGAACGACATATTAAAATACACTGCTTGCCACCGTTAACAATTGTAAACGTTGTGTTGGATGTGAGAAGCGGTAATAATATTGGACACATTGTGAAAATGAAAATATATAATTCTAGTCAGGCCAATGTGTGCCAAGTGAAAGAGAATCCCCACAGATTGTTAAATGGCTGTCAAGCAATCTTTACTAAACATGTACTTTTTTTGATGGCCTTTACATTTTTCAAAATACATATTTTTTGAGCTCTATATATATGTATATATATATGTGTATATATATATATATATATATATATATATATATATATATATATATATATATATATATATATATATATATATACGTTGAGTGAACGGACTCTGGGGGATTTTTCATTCCAGTTTGTGCCAGAGGTGAATGTTTTCACCAGCCAATCCCCGTTCCTTCTGAGGGGCGTCATTATACGGGCTAGCCAATAGACAGGTCAATAGGGTATCCCATCGTCCAATAGGGGAAGTGTTGCCTGCAGTGGGCGGGTCTTCGAGCCCGCAGCAATGAGAAGGCTCTGGATGCTCTGCTGTCCGGAGAAGCACACAGGATGGAGACATTCTGCCGGGACACTTTGAAGCCCAACGGGCGTCAGTTTAGCTAACTGTCGGCCTTCTGCGCGGAGGTAGCATGTAGTCAAATGTGAATTTTAAAAGTAGCGCCACCACATTGTGTAGAGGGACTCAAACGAGTGTCCTTGGTAGTTGGACGTAGTGACTTAGTATCGTGTTTTATAGACGGACCAAGTGATGGCTCACCCAGATAATGTCTCTATCCCACATGTGTCCTCCTCCAGGGCCCAATGACCCCAGCGGCTCTCGACACCAGGTGTGATGGATCCAAGTGTGCGGTGAGGCCCCCAGTGGGCTGACCAGAGCGCCACAAGAACCCTCAGAAAGCCAGGAATTAGCCGCCTCCCGCTCGTCGCAAACCACTGGAACACCTGGAAATATGGGAGTGTGTTCACGCGCCGACAGCTGTGGATTTTAGGTGGACCAGAGGGACACATCTAGTTCTATGCGTGGAGACGGATATGAGACACCTGGACACTGAGTGAGCGCAGCGGGACCGACAGTGGACGAGCAGAGGCGACACCATGAAGGAGAAGTCGAAGAACGCCGCGCGGACCCGGCGGGAGAAGGAGAACAGTGAGTTTTATGAACTGGCCAAACTGTTGCCGCTTCCGTCCGCCATCACCTCCCAGCTGGACAAAGCGTCCATCATCCGGCTGACCACGAGCTACCTGAAGATGAGAGTGGTGTTTCCTGAAGGTGAGAGAGCCTAACTCATGAGCATTATTCTATACAGAGCATAACTCATGAGCATTATTCTATACAGAGCATAACTCATGAGCATTATTCTATACAGAGCATAACTCATGAGCATTATTCTATACAGAGCATAACTCATGAGCATTATTCTATACAGAGCATAACTCATGAGCATTATTCTATACAGAGCATAACTCATGAGCATTATTCTATACAGAGCATAACTCATGAGCATTATTCTATACAGAGCATAACTCATGAGCATTATTCTATACAGAGCATAACTCATGAGCATTATTCTATACAGAGCATAACTCATGAGCATTATTCTATACAGAGCATAACTCATGAGCATTATTCTATACAGAGCATAACTCATGAGCATTATTCTATACAGAGCATAACTCATGAGCATTATTCTATACAGAGCATAACTCATGAGCATTATTCTATACAGAGCATAACTCATGAGCATTATTCTATACAGAGCATAACTCATGAGCATTATTCTATACAGAGCATAACTCATGAGCATTATTCTATACAGAGCATAACTCATGAGCATTATTCTATACAGAGCATAACTCATGAGCATTATTCTATACAGAGCATAACTCATGAGCATTATTCTATACAGAGCATAACTCATGAGCATTATTCTATACAGAGCATAACTCATGAGCATTATTATATACAGAGCATAACTCATGAGCATTATTCTATACAGAGCATAACTCATGAGCATTATTCTATACAGAGCATAACTCATGAGCATTATTCTATACAGAGCATAACTCATGAGCATTATTCTATACAGAGCATAACTCATGAGCATTATTATATACAGAGCATAACTCATGAGCATTATTCTATACAGAGCATAACTCATGAGCATTATTATATACAGAGCATAACTCATGAGCATTATTATATACAGAGCATAACTCATGAGCATTATTAACAATGCAACAAAAAGAAGAACCTTTGGCCTTCATCGAAATACAAGCACAAGATCAAAATGATATAAACAAGAACATAATAATTACTACGGTGTCATATTGTATATATAATTATAGATACAATTATATGAATCAATGTGAAAATAAGCTGCTGATCTTATTCCTATACATATGGTTGATATTTCATTATCACAGGCTATATAGTAATAGTAGCATCTGCATGCTTTTTCTTCAGTATTTTCTTTATTTTAAATAATTCGGTTTGAACACTAAATCATTTTATTTCCCGTTGTCCTTTTTAATAAGTGGCTAAAAGTAATTTCTTAGATGGTAATTTGTAACTTAACAGTTTTTTTCATCAGTTTAAATAAATGAAAAGTTTCTCTCCGGTTTAAATGTGACTTAGCTATCAAACACAGCCGCGGTACAGTAGTCTGTGCATGAATAAGAGCTGTCGGGAGGCTGCGCTTAATCCCTGAAATAGCGTTATTAAAGGAAATAGAAACATTTTGAATAATGTCTTTTTTATTACATCTGTCCTGATCGCGTGGTATTAAAACATCTCTCCCTGGAGTGGCAGTAGTATCTGTCTCATAATACAGTATATATTATATATACATGAGTCAGTTCATTTATGGAGGCAGCAGCAGAAGTCTCCTGTGTCCGTCCCTCCGTCCGTCCGCCCGTCCGGGGCCCATGACGGCCGCTGCTTGCAGATGAGATGAGGCTCCATCCTGCGTGACTGCTGCAGAGCCGCGGATATTAGTGCATGCGCGTGTGATCCTCCACATATGGAGCTCCTTGTAACAGTAGAGGACAAAGGAACCAGGACGCATGACAAGCACCTGTGTTCTTACTCTAAATCTGTGATGAACACGATGACATGATTCATTATATTACCACAGTCAACTTAGAGGTAACAAACACAGGGAAGAAGGATCAGCTGGATAGTTGTATTATACTTTTATATTCATGACAATCTCTTTTATATCTCCACTATAAAAATATAACCAGATATTACTGCAAATACACACAACACGGACTGTGAGGCAGGTGGATCCAGTTATTTGATCATCTCCAATCAGCTTGAAATCAAAGTATTATTATTTACATGGCTGGGTGAAGAGAGAAAGTGAGATAGAAATACTGCAGGTTCCACATGTAACGCACACAACACCATGTAGGCTTGTTGAAAGAGACTTCTTATGATTGGACCACAGCAGGATTCCAAAAACAGACCGGAACATGAGCTGAAATATTTGGTGTAGAATCCGGATGGATTGGACTGATGGCTGGGGTCTGGGGGTCTGGGGGCCACAGGCAGATCAGATTCCCTAGTCAGGACATTGTGATGGTCCACTCTTCTTCTCTCCTGTACTGCAGAGCGAGATCCATGGTACAGAGTGTCTGCATGAATGTGTTCTGTGTCTGCAGAGCTTCAGGAAGATGTCTGCTGCTTCACAGTGGCAACAAGCTCTCAGAATTATTGAAGGAGCATGTAGCTCACAGGCAGCAGGTTGTGTTAAACCCTTCTGCTGGTTTAAAGCAGTGGGAGGGGGGGGGGGGTGGGGTGGGTTAGTACACTCAGAGTGGTCACTAGTGTGATTCTTGACCTCATGTTGTCCATGGGTTAAATTACATGACGCCCCACACACACACATCTGGATCCCTCCAGAGAGCTTGTACTGTGTATTACAGTCATTTATACAAAAACTCAAATCATAACTCCAGCTCACGGTTCCTCCGGTTGGACGGGACTGTGTGGCTGCTGTTCTATGACGGGACTTCGTCCACGCGGAGCTTTTTGTTTGCATCATGTTCTCAACACGTCAGAATCTCACCTCACTGTTACTCTTTAGACTTATTTTCAATCAACACAAATGCTTTAATTTTGATCAATATAATTATTATCATTACATTTGAATTATGTTTTACAATGTGTTAACTTTAATGATTGTAATTATATGCCACTGCTGACCTGAACGGATTTTTCAATGTTGAATTAATTGTGCAAATTATTTATGCTCTCAAATTGTGATCGATTTACTAAATGTATTTATATAATTTAGTTATTTGAACACGTTTCTTCCAAATGAATTTCGTATGTGTGTATATGTCTATAGATCTATATCTATAATTTTTCACATCGATATCTATATATGTAGATATTGATATGAAAAAGAATGTGTTTAATTGAACGTTCTCCTTCTTAATGTACCCGCCTCACTGTGCGTCCATGCGTATAATCACGTATAACAAGCGGACACTTCTAATAACGATGCTCAATAATGACAACAACAATAATGATTAAAAACACAATAATAACCATTCGAGGTAGGCTTGTTGGTAAATGACATAATGGAGATAATGGCGTAATGAAAATGATTAGTGAGTAACATGTTGTGTGGATGTATATTAATAGAGGAATATGTGCAGACTGCTGACTCCTGCAGCCTGCAAACCAACTTCACAATAAAAGTCCCTCACGTCATCAACACACGCGCGTTTTATTGGGTTTACAGGCAGCAGAACCCTCCTGCCTGTGATAATGGATGTATGGACATCATAGATGTATAGATGTATATCACTGTAGCCTCACTATTCTCTATAACAGCGCTGCTGTGAAGCACGCTCCAGACATAGCTACATGTGCTGCGTGCCGCTGGTTATTTGTGTCGCTGGTTATTTGCAGCAACATGCTTTTCATTTTCTGTCGTTTGAGTTTTTTTTAACCAATCCAATATAAGCTGCATATGAACGGCATTTGTATTTATTGTATGTTTTCGTTTCTTCCGGTTGGGAATTCATTGACTCGTTTTTTTCACAATCACAGCACTTTTTCAATAACAACTAATAATTATTATAATGATTTGGTCTATTATAATTATTATGGAGGCCTAATTGAAGCATTACGGGCGCGTGAGAGCCAGCTGATGACATCATATACACTCGTTATTAGGCCCTGTCTTTATATGTAGGCCCGGCTTATGAGCCATCATGTTCCTCCATGTGGCTGCTTGATGGGCTCATCTCATCGGGTCGCTTTATACCGACGTGAAGTCCATATGAGCCCCGTATGAAGCGCGAGTCGGCGGGATGTGCACGTGAACGGCTCCGGTGCGCTCCGTCTGCGTGGCTCCGTGCCTCGCGCCGTCTCACGGCTTATTTCCCCGCATATATTTTAATGCTACATTTACAATAACTCGATTAATTTCTAGAGCTGCCCATCAACACAGCGGGCTGACTTTACACTGGTGCTGGTTCTACTGTACACATCTGTGAAACACGCGGCAAGGTATTTATAATAAGCTGCTAGCTGCGCGGGACAAGAGCTTTATTGTTTAATACAAATAACAAGGGCAACGAATCTGGACAAATAAAGACAGGATACATATATACATAATGTCTATTATATATATATATATATATATATATATATATATTAGGGGTGTAACAATACGCGTATTCGTATTGAACCGTTTGGTACGAGGCTCACGGTTCGGTATGCATGAATACGTTTGAATAAAAAATATATATATATAAATTTAAAAACCTTTATTTAACAGGTCGTCCCATTGAGATTAAAAATCTCTTTTGCAAGATGTAAGTAACAATACTACATAACATTAAGGAGCAGTTTTTGTTTTTGATGCTTATGTGTTGCTAAGAAGACACCCCAGAAGATGGGTCACTCAGGTATAGTTCCATCATTGTTCAAAGTCAAAGAATAACTTCATGATGTTAGTTGTAATGAATAAATATATTTTAAAATCAAGTACATTTCTCTGGCATTTATAGTTTTCTACTGTACCGAAACGTACCGAACCGTGGCTCCACTGTATCGTACCGAACCCAACCGTGAGTTTTGTGAACCGTTACACCCCTAATATATATATATAAATATGTATGTCTACATATTTATATATAGAGAGAGAAACACCACCAATGACCAGTAACATCAACAAAAATACAAAATATGTGTTTTTGTAAGTTGCAAACAATATAAATAGTACAAATAAATACATTTAATGTATACAGCATATGGATATGCATATATATGCATGTTTATTATTTATTTACATTATACAGTAGATACAGTTTGTAGGATTTATGTTTGTATTAAATTGACACAAAAACTGTGTTAATCTTTTATTCTTGTTATTGACCCAATGTTTCTCTTTTTGATCATATGATGCAGTTAACTGTGTTAAAATGATATTCAATAATTGTGTGCTAAATAATAAATGAAAAAGGGCCTCAGTGTGTAAAATCAGTGTCTTACCAGTGTTTGTTTTTCTGTAATTAAAGCCTCATCTTTTGTAGTGATAATGCCCTGACAATAAAAGGACTAATCATGAATCTACTGCTCTTGTTAACAGCAGACATACAGGCTAACCCTCTCTGCATTGTTTCCCCTCATTGTAAACTCTCACATCTAGTGTCTTGATGTCTTCCCGTGCATGTGATTTGTTTGCAGGCCTCGGGGGGTCCTGGGGTCATGTGAGCCGCAGCTCTGTGGATGGAGTCAACCAGGAACTGGGCGCCCATCTCTTACAGGTGAACAGTGAACACTGCTTGTTCTCAGCTCTGCACTTTCAAAACAACTGGAAGAAAAGATGTAGGCTCTGGGCTCTGGTCACTTACAGTGAAATGTTCAGTAGAAGAAGCATTAGAACATGCTGAGCCCTTTGTAACATTTGCCCTGACAAGAAATGTATGTTTTTATTATTATTATAGCTAGACTGTGTGTGTGTGTGTGTGTGGGGGGGGGGGGGGGGGGGTGTTGTGTGTGTGTTGTGTGAGTGTGTGTGTGTGTGTGAGAGTGAGTGTGGTTTAGTGTCGTCTGCCTCCTGCTGCCGTCATTCTTGTGCTCTAAGAGTGAAATGAGCTGAACACATTCCTGGTCACGCACAGAGCCTCAGTCTGTCCTAAAGCCGCTCGAACATCAGCAGCAACACAGTGGAGCAGGACTGCAGGGCTACAAGCCTACAGGGCTGCAGGGCTGCAGGGCTACGGGGCTACAGGGCTACAGGCCTACAGGGCTGCAGGGCTACAGGGCTGCAGGGCTCCAAGCCTACAGGGCTGCAGGCCTACAGGCCTGCAGGGCTACAAGCCTACAGGGATGCAGGCCTACAGGACTGCAGGGCTACAAGCCTACAGGGCTGCAGGGCTACAGGGCTACAGGACTGCAGGGCTACAAGCCTACAGGGCTGCAGGCCTACAAGCCTACAGGGCTGCAGGCTACAAGCCTACAGGGCTGCAGGCTACAAGCCTACAGGGCTGCAGGGCTACGGGGCTACAGGGCTACAATTCTACAGGGCTACAGGCCTACAGGGCTGCAGGGCTACAGGGCTGCAGGGCTCCAAGCCTACAGGGCTGCAGGGCTACAAGCCTACAGGGCTGCAGGGCTACGGGGCTACAGGGCTGCAGGGCTACAAGCCTACAGGGCTACAGGCCTACAGGGCTGCAGGGCTACAAGCCTACAGGGCTGCAGGGCTACGGGGCTACAGGGTTGCAGGGCTACAAGCCTACAGGGCTACAGGCCTACAGGGCTGCAGGGCTACGGGGCTACAGGACTGCAGGCCTACAAGCCTACAGGGCTACAGGGCTGCAGGGCTACAAGGCTTCAGGTCTACAGGCCTACAGGGCTGCAGGCTGGCCACAGAGACCACAGAGAACCACAGAGACCACAGGTTGGCTTGCTCTGGTCACACAGACATAGATGGGATCCAAACTGAGCTACATGTAAGCCATCAGGTCTACAGGACTGTCAAACGTTCCAAACCACGAGGCTACATGCTTTCAAACAGGTCTACAGGATAGTCATCTCGGGTTGTAGGTCAGCTGATGAATATGACTGTGTGCTGTCCAAAGACCAAAGTCCAAAGTCCAAAGACCACTACAGAGTAAGGACAAGTGGCTACCAATGCCCCAGGAAGAGCACCGGGCTTTGAAGCAGATTTTACACAGTGGCCAAACGGTGGAATTACAGGTCCCAGGTCTGTCACGTGACGCCAGCCCAGAAAGACTTTCCCCCATAGACTTACATTGAAAAGAGACATCTGTAACTTAGTGGACCATTTTTATTAAAGAGAGTCAACTTCCCAGTACGAACACTTGAACATTATTATATTATTTAAATCATTGGGTTCTAAAAGCTGAATCCAGAGTTGTTTTCCTTCCTGTGTTCCTGTGAATGAGACCGAGGCTGGAGCCAGGGTTTGGAAGCGGGGTGAAAGGAAACACTCGAGCATGCTCTATGGGCCCATGGACGCTGAAGATTTGTATTTTGCTTCATGCACAATGACTGCATCCAGTTCTCTTCATGGTAGCTACAAGAGGGGGCTAGAGCTACAAGCTAGCAGCTAGGGAACACGCTGCTGCTTAAATCAGCGCTTCATTTCTCCAGAGACTCCATTTATCAGTTAATATTACAAATGCTGATCATAGTATAGTCTTCCTCTGACCTGCTAGTAGTTTAGGTAGGCTACACCTAGCTAAGGTGGAGGAAGTCCATGTTGTACTGCAGGGCTGTAGTAGCAGGCAGCATTAGTGTGAGCTGACCGTATCAACTGCTATGAACTGTGTACTTCAGCTGTTCCTTCAGAGCTACATTGTTATTTTTGTTCATTTCATGTCTTCAAACATTCTTCATGATGTTGTTACAACAATCAGTCTGCTGTGACAGTTTGATGATGTAATCATAAGAATTAGACAGGATAGTTTATACACGTTATCCATGGAAATGGACTCAACACAATAACATTGATTTTATTAAAGGATCATTATTTTCTGCCCTTTGTTGATATTAAATATATATTCATATTTGTTGTTGCTGTTTCTTTCAGACATTAGATGGCTTCATCTTCGTGGTTGCTCCGGATGGTAAAATAATGTACATTTCAGAAACAGCATCGGTCCACCTGGGCCTGTCGCAGGTTGGTTTGACGAACTGTGTGCGATGTCCTCATTATACAACATCTGAAGTCATCCTCCTGCTGCTTGGATATTCTACCAACACACTTTTTCAAAAATATTTCAAACTGCATGACCACTGATCTTTTACAAATTGTAAACACATCCCTTCTCTCAGGTGTCTTCCCACAAGCCCTAAAAACTGCAGTTATTAAACCGCTCCTAAAGAAGGCTAGTTTAGACTCTGCAGCAATGAAAAATTATAGGCCAATATCAAACCTCCCATTTTTAAGAAAAATAATTGAAAAAGCGGTTTTCCAACAGCTGACCAACTTCTTGGTCATAAATAACTGCTTTGATGTTTTCCAGTCAGGCTTTCGACAGCACTACAGTGCTGAAACTGCTCTTGTTAAGGTTTTCAACGACATCCACTTAAACATAGACAATGGCAGAAGTTCAGTCTTAGTGTGACTGGATCTCAGTGCTGCATTCGACACGGTCGACCATGCCATACTCCTAGAAAGACTAAACATCTGGGTGGGACTCTCTGGCACAGCACTTAACTGGTTTGAATCCTACTTGAAGGACCCAGAATACTTTGTGTCTGTAGCTGATTACACATCAGAGCTGACTAAAATTACATGTGGTGTTCCCCAAGGTTCAATAATGGGGCCTCTTCTGTTCAACATCTACATGCTTCCACTAGCTCAGATTATGGAAAACAACAAAGTGTGTTATCATAATTATGCAGACGACACACAAATCTACATAACTATGTCACCAGGGGACTATAATCCCATACAAGGGCTGGGTAACTGCATTGAACAAATCAACAACTGGATGTGCCAGAATTTTCTTCAATTAAACAAAGATAAAACAGAAGTAATTGTTTTTGGTACCAAGGACGAACAATTGAAAATCACCGCTCAGCTTCAGTCACTGATGTTAAAACCCACAAACCAAGCCAGAAATCTAGGTGTAGTTATGGATTCAGACCTCAACCTGAACAGCCATATCAAGACAATTACAAAATCAGCCTACTATCACCTGAAGAATATATCAAGGATTAGAGGACTTATGTCTCAACAGGATTTGGAAAAACGTGTCCACGCATTTATCTTCAGCAGACTGGACTACTGTAACGGTGTGTTTACAGGTCTCTGTAAAAAGTCCGTCAGAAAGCTACAGCTCGAGTCCTCACTAAGACCAGGAGGGTGGATCACATCACTCCAGTTCTGATGTCTTTGCACTGGCTTCCTGTCCAACAAAGAATTTACTTTAAAATCCTGCTGTTGGTTTACAAAGCACTGAATGGTTCAGGGCCAAAATACATCTCTGATCTGCTGCTACCTTATGAACCATCCCGACCCCTCAGGTCGTCTGGGACCGGTCTACTTTCTGTTCCCAGAGTCAGAACTAAACATGGAGAAGCAGCGTTCAGTTGTTCTGCTCCACATATCTGGAACAAAGTCCCAGAAAGCTGCAGGTCTGCTGAGACCCTCAGCTCATTTAAATCAAGATTGAAGACTTTTCTGTTTGCTGCTGCCTTTAATTGAACCACATTCAATTAATATATTAATCAATTTCCTGCATTTCTGCATTTTACAACTGCATTTTATTTCTTACAGTTTTTTAATGTTTTAATGAATGTTCTTAATTGTTTTTAAATCTCCTTTTCTTTTGCCTTCTGTTTTGATGCTTTTAATGGTTTTATGTGAAGCACTTTGAATTACCTTGTTGTTGAAATGTGCTATACAAATAAACTTGCCTTGCCTTGCCTTGCCTTGGTGTGTTGATGAGTCACAGTTCTGAGGGGAATGTTCATTTCAACAGGTAGAGCTGACTGGAAACAGCATTTATGAATACATCCATCCAGCAGACCACGATGAAATGACAGCCGTCCTCACAGCACACCAGCCTTACCACTCACACTTCATCCACGGTAAGCGACCCCCCAGGCGTGTTGCTCTGCATATGACAAGGACCCATCAAGCAGCATAATGACATGCGTGTCTTTTAACTCTGCAGAGTATGAGATGGAACGCTCCTTCTTTCTGAGAATGAAATGTGTCCTTGCTAAAAGAAATGCTGGTCTGACCTGTGGAGGCTACAAGGTAGGAGGGCTGTGCACCTGTCTTGTGATTTCAGTGGTCAGAAGACTAGAAGAGAGCTATACAAGTCCATTCCATTGACCAACATACAACGAGGTCATCCTCAGCAAACAGGATTCATTGCACTTTTCTGCTAAGATGACATGCTTTCTTGTGTGTCACATGTTGTCCTGGAGGTGGTGCTAGTAGTGTCTCCAGACTGCAGAGGGATCACCCTCTAGGGAGCATGCATGTGACAAGTCAATTTCAGAGCAACAAGCCTGTTGAAATTTCATTGTCATTTATTTCTATAAAAATGGAATATTTTACCTAATGGCGTTGACAAGTTGAAAGGTTAAGTCACCAACATCATGAGGGTTCATCCTCTGGAGACATAATATCCATAGCATGTTGACAGGGCTCATGGACACTAGGAGATGATTCTTCTTCTTCTTGGATCCAGAGCCTCTGATGGTTTCACATGATCCTCAGCAGCACATGGAGTTTTCTCACTTGTCATGGAACTGTAGATGTTCAAACCTTTTTCATTTATGTGAGCAGGAATTCTCCACGTTGGCCTCAAGGTTGAACCGTTTGTCTGCTGATACAGACTGTGTGATATAGTTTAAAGCTCACGTGCAGGGAAGTGGTCCTAGAGTTACTAAAGCAGAAAAATGTATCGAACTCTGAAGCCATGTTCAATTTTCCATTTCCCTTTTTCAAAAAGATGACAAAATGCCCACACACTCATCGAGTCCCTCTTTCTCCTACATGACAACCTTTGAAACACAGATGGGCCTCTCCACTCCAGGGGACAAACTAGCATCACAGGGAAGCAGAACACAAGATGCAGAGTAGTGTCTGGGTTCACAATGCTGTGGATGTGTTGTATGTTTGGTTCAGAGTGACATACTTCACACAAAGAACCCGTAACTTATTTCCTACTGGAGTAAAACTAAGGCTGAGAATGTCTTTTTAAAAAGGAAGAACAGGAACAGAACTTGGTAGTCATTCATGTTCATTGATGAATTACTAATAGTGGCAGATCAAACGCTAAAGGGCAACAGTAAAGCTGTATGGATTGATCCGTCTGTCAACTCCTGGTCCAGGTGATCCACTGTAGTGGCTACCTGAAGATCCGTCAGTACAGCCTGGACATGTCTCCGTTTGACGGCTGCTATCAGAACGTGGGGCTGGTGGCTGTCGGCCACTCGCTGCCGCCCAGTGCCGTCACGGAGATCAAACTGCACAGCAACATGTTCATGTTCAGAGCCAGCCTGGACATGAAGCTCATCTTCCTGGACTCACGGTACGTTCTGTGTGACAGTGGTCTGTGGTCTGGCTGAGATTTCTTCTGCTTGTTTGTGTGTTACATATGTTGTGCGTGTGGTTCGTGTGTGTAAAAGTGGGAAGGCTTAGTGAACCCTGTGAATGTGTGTGTGTGTGTGTGTGTGTTGCTCAGGGTTGCAGAGCTGACGGGCTACGAGCCTCAGGATCTCATTGAGAAGACTCTCTATCACCACGTCCACAGCTGTGACTCCTTCCATCTGCGATGTGCTCATCACTTGTGTGAGTTAGGTTTGTTTTACCTTACTACAAAATCTCTCTCTACACACACACACTGTTCCAGAGCAGACACAGCATGATACAATGTCATAGAGTGCGACACGGATGACATGGTTTGTTTCAGGCCAACCCAGAAGTTAGCATGGTTCCTGGGTTAGGGTTAGGGTTAGGGTTCGGGTTCCTGGTTCCATTTTACTGCAGCAATTGGAATTGTCTGAAACAGGAAGAGGAACTGTGGGAGGATTATCATTTGAATTGTATACATTTCCCACCTGTTCAGGTCACAGACCTTATTGAAGGTCTCGAACCAAGGACCTATTAAGAACAGCCTGTTGAGTTTGAGACGAAGGGCAAACATGCTGGTTTTAGGATCCATTCCTGCAGCACTCGATAGTGTATTATGTTCACTATATGATGTTACTTCATATTTCCTAGTTGTGTGATATGATGTTATCTTGTGTTAGGCCAGGTCATGTGATGTTCATATGCAACATTACCTCATATTATTCTTTAAACCATTAGGCAATAGATACATACATTCATATGAAGCTGTTCTTACACCTATTGACAGAACCATTTCAGTCATTCACATGTGTCATTTAGTAAATGCTATGATATACATTTGTTTTGCCCCCAGTAATCCTCTGCTGTAATTCCTTTCCCCTCTTGTTCTAGTACTGGTCAAAGGTCAGGTCACTACTAAGTACTACCGTTTCTTGGCCAAGCCAGGTGGCTGGGTCTGGGTTCAGAGTTATGCAACCATTGTACACAACAGCCGCTCATCTCGACCTCACTGCATCGTCAGTGTCAACTATGTTCTCACGTGAGTATCTGTCTCTGTGTCTGACAACTTGACCGTCACGGTCACTAACAGAGTGTGTGACACAAGGAGCTGTCTCAACTGTTTGCAGTGATATATTCACATACGGTTGGCGATCTAGTGAGCGACAGCTACAGTTAGAAACTTTAATACGAATAACTTTTTTAACCGATTTGTTCAAACGGTCCCTGTATCCACTGACAGAAGAACATGAGAGAGACAGTCTGTTTTCATCATGTTCCTCTGACTCCTTTTACTGGTCCTCATGGCATTTGAAAGGATCCACCACACCTGAAGAAAATCAACCAATCAGAGCCGAGGAGTCTTCTCGTTTTCTAAGCCCAGTGGCTGAACGGACGTGAACACAGCTGTTAGTATTTTAGGTATTTACTTTGGAGGTTCTCCCTCCCCCCTTTACAGATTGATTGCAGACTAATGACATGTTCTGGTCAAATCATTCAATACAAACAAATCCAACAAATCTCCATCTCCATTGATGAGCTGAGCCACTGTTACTTCTCACATGGTAATGCTCTTATTTTGACAGAGCACCAAATGTGCCCAACAGGTGTACTCTGTCCTCCTGTCTGAGTAACATTGCTTTTAAACTAGTGTCCTCTGTGTTAGGAAACGAGTGAGCTTATAGAATAAAGAAAGATTATATCTGGGTCCTTTTCTAAGATGAGTCTTCAGGAGGAGCCAACAGGCTTTGGTTGGAACGTCACCGACAGTGTAGAGAAGTCAGAACGTATCGAGAGTCACACCAACAAGTTGTTGTTTTTGTTGTTTTACGTTGTCTTCTTTGGCCGTACAGTGACGGCAGCATGGTTATGAAGGCTGAAACATGTCCAGGGTGTGACCCCTTTTGAAAAAATTAAAGAGAAGTGATGGATGCATGGAAGACGCCCACTGCTGACCATCCAGCCCTTTTGACCTAACAGCAGCGTATAGACACATCCCAGTTATGTCAAGTTTGAGTGTTGGAACTGGAAACATGTAAAAGTCTTTGACACAAACTCACTATCGGTTGTTTATCACTAGAATAGCTGAGAATGTTGGGGAGTCCTCCGCACACGTGGATCAGAGGTGAGCTCAGTTCTCTCTTATACTGTCAGTGTGAGCGTTGAGAAGACAATGAGTGTTGGTCCTCGAGATTAAAGCAAACAGTTGCTGTGAAGCAATTAACGGGCGGTTAATTGGAAGTATGATATGATATATGTTTGCAAAATCTGACAATGAAGAAAGTTTTGAAGTCATATTCAGTTTTTTACTCTTTATTGTTGTGAGTTTGAAACAAAGGAAGGGTGATGATGATTTATTTGAGGAGAAGCAGAAGTCTCCCGCTCTTTCTTCTGACATTGCTGCTCTGTGGCTGAGCCCTTAGTTTGCTAAGTGTGCTCATGTGCTGGCTGTTACCTGTGGAGGCCTCTCTGGTGGAGTTTATCTAAGACTGAAGCAGGCACTGAAGCTTATCGAAAACAGTCCGACAGCACTGGGTCGCCTCTAAAATCTTCGTCACAAGCTGCTACTTTTCAATCCCTTCCAATAAAATCAAACTGTAATCATTACGCTCTTATTAATAACTGAGGGATACTGTTTACTGCCCATTATCTAATTTTTCTATTACCCCTGATGTGCATATTTCACAGATGTACAAGTGAGCGTGTGAATGAATCGGCCCATAAAGAGCAGCTCCCTCCTACATCACATCCACAGCAGCTCTGTGTTTATGGCCATCTAATTGATGGGTGCTGTAGCTGAGGGTGATAATCACCATTATTTTGGTCAATATTGAGATCACGATCATGTATTGCGATTATTCATTTCACATTTAAATCAGCAGAGCACTGCTTTCACTTCCATGCTATCCACCCCTTTGCATCACAATAACAATCTTCCAGAATGATCTTTCATCAAAACCCAAAATGAAATAAACAGCACTGCTTTCCCTTTCATGTCCCGTTACATTCCTGCTAATTGACACATCTTTGCATCAAAATAAGACTTCAAATAAAGTTCTTCTTCACCTGAATTCAGTGCATTTTCCTTTGGCTATCGACAGTATATTAGTCTTCTACTCTGGACTTCTGCTCACACAGCAGCATGACAGCTCCCCAACAGTGAAGCCCAAACATCTCCATGTCCCCTGTCCCCCGGCTGTTAGTTTAGGAAGCGCTTGATTTGATATACAGCAGTTTTCTCTGAGAGGAGCATTTCAAACACAACACTCAACCATGATCATTTTATTGTAGGAAGCCAAAATTACGATGAACATTTGATCAACTGTGCAGCCCTACTGTACGGAATGAGCCAGCATGCTTCCTTTTCTGTTTTGCGTGATACGTGGGACAAAGGACAGACAAAGAAAGAGAATAGGGCTCTATGTGTTGCTCTTCCCCCTGGGGATGAATAAAGTGTACATCTATCTATCTATCTATCTTTTACATTAAGTCATGTAGAGCACTAGTGGTCAGCCTCGGAGGTGGGACTCCTCAACGTGTCACAGAAGAAATCGCGAAATAATTAACAGGATAAGACAGACCATTTGACTTCTCTCTTATCTGTTCTTCTTGGTCATTTTACCTCATCAGGCCTCTAAACGTTTCATTTCAAGGGGTGTATGATAAAAAACGTTGGGGACCAATGCTTTACATTGCAACCATTTCTTTCTATTAAATCAATGGAATCCACTCACACAGTATCATCACTGTGTGGTTCTGAATCAATGTTTGCATGAACCAATGGGCACTCGTACATATACATAATAGGCTAGAGCTGAAACAAATAAACACTCAATTGGAATTTTTCAAACAGATATGCAGAACATTGTCTGACTTAAGCTTGTGCACTGTGAGGATTATCAGCTTTTCTCTGTCCTGTATGATGGTGGACTGAAGACGTGGTAATGGACTGGTTGTTGGACTAAACATGCATTTTGAAGAACTGATGCTCTGGGAAATTATATTTCCAAGGCAAACCTGAGCCAGCCCTAACCATAAACCTGAGCCAGCCCTAACTAGTGTTGTGGAATATTTCCTTGACAAGTTCAGGAGTGAAGTTGGTTTTATCCAAAGTGTTTACCATAAAAACAGAGTCTTGATGAATGATCAAAGTTTCAAAAAGTCAATTTAATGTTTGCAAACAGAGAACACAAAACACAACCACGTATTGCAGTGAACTGTGAATATGCTCTAAAGACACAGAATCAAAACAAGATATTTATACCGGCCGGCAGAGAGGAACAGATAAAACACAGGAGACTACGGCAGAAATGTTTAGTCTAACCAGAAGCAGCTGATATAGAGAAAGAACACGTCGGCTGTTTGTCCCGACTAAGATAGAAAAGTGACCCTTGTACCAGACCAAATAGGTCAATGTGTTCAGACATCCAGACGCCTGTACAAATGAACTTTCTAAACAGCAATATGTCTCACAGAAAATATGATGAGGAGGTTAAAACATTTTTTATCATTACACTCCACTCTTTTGGTTATACCATAACCACAATTAACATAATAAAAAAATGTTAAAATACTAACTAGAGAACAAAGGGTGGACTGCCTTTGTCTCAACAGACCCCAGAGGATTATTCTGCATCTGTCTTGAGAGGTCTGTTCCTAGCTAGATCATGCTTCATGATGAAAGGGCCGTTACGAGCCCTGCTTCTCAGGAACACGTTGAGGTTGTGATGGGTAGCGGGTTGTTGTCCTTTTCTTTTCCCTCGTGGTATTGATGAGTTGTAGACAGTTAGCACAGATCACGACGTGTCTGTCGGCCACTGCCCGTTGTGATCCCGTCCGTGAATCACTGCTTGTCCCTGCCGCGTTGGTTCTTTCGGTGGTGCCTTTTGGCTGACACTTGATGCAGGTGTTTGCTCACCTGAAGCTTCTCCTGGGTCTGGAACCTTTTTGCAGTGTGACGCGTGGACCCAAGTGGCTCTCTCAGCTACCTTTACTGCCATGTGGGTGATGAGGAGGATCTGGAACGGGCCCAACCAGCGCTGTGCTCTCCAGTTCTTCCGTCTGAAATCTTTCACCACTACGAAGTCACCGGGTTTCAGGTTGTGGAGCGGTCCCTCCGCTCGCCTCGGGAGGGCAGCTGCCACCTGTTGTCGTATGTTAGATAGAGCAGAGGACAGTTGTGCACAATATGTTAACATTTCATGTTCGCATAAGGCGGTGGATGGGAGCGGTGCCGTGGGTGCTTCCGTGCCTACATGAGGAGGAAAACCAAACAATATCTCAAAAGGACTCAGATTGCTGCGTGTTCGTTTCCTCATACGCATGTACATCAGCACTAGAGGCAGGGCTTTTGTCCATGGTAACCCAGTGTCAGCACAACATTTTGCTAACTTTGTTTTGAGGGTACCGTTCTCTCGTTCAACAGCGCCACCACTGGCAGGATGGTAAGCACAGTGTGTTCTTAAGTCGACACCCAAATAGGCGCTTAGTTCTGTAATGGCCTGGTTTACAAAATGAGAACCGTTGTCACTTGATATTTTAGTAGGAATGAGGAATGATTTCCGAAATCAATGCCTTTGCCACTGTTGCAGCGGTCTGTTTGCTTGATAGAAAAACTTCAACCCACTTTGACCACATGTCCACCATCACAAGACAGTGTTTCTTACCTTCAGATGGAGAGAGCTCAACAAAGTCCATCATAATGTGTTCAAAAGGCCGTGTTGGAGGCGGATGTGCAGCTTGGCTGGACACCGCTACAGGCCTGCCTACATTGTGAGTAGAACAGGTTACACATGCAGAACAACATTTTTGTGCATATGAGGTGAACCCCTTTGTGAACCACGTTTCATTTAATGCGCTCAACATTCCTCCTTTTGACACGTGGTCTAACCCATGTGTCAACTTAGCATAATGATTGAAATAGTGCTTAGGCAGACATGGCTTAGCATCAGGTCCCACCCAAAGTCCATCTGTGTAAGTACAACCTGAACTAGACCACAGCCGTCGCTCTTCCGGAGTGGAGAGAGTTTGCAGTGCTATAAGAGAAGAAGGAACTTGCACGCATGAAAACGCGAGAGCAGAGGAAGTGGGGACAGAGCAGCAGCTTTGGCAGCCGCATCTGCTCGTGCATTTCCTGTTGGTACGTCATCAGTCTGATTAGTGTGTGCTGCACACTTACATACTGCAATGGCTGTAGGCAAAAGAATGGCCTCCAACAGCTCAGCAATGAGAGTGTGATGAAGGACAGGCTTACCGTCAGACTTCAGGAATTTGCGATGTTTCCACAAAGCGCCAAAAGTGCACAACGCCGAAGGCGTAACGAGAGTCAGTGTGGATAGTAACGGTCTTACCTTTAGCGAGTTTACATGCTTTAGTGAGTGCAATGAGCTCAGCTGCCTGGGCTGAGAGGTGACATGGTAGGGAACCTGAACACAGCACATCAGAGTCAGAAACAACAGCAAACCCCACAAGATTAGTACCAGTCTGAGGATCGCGAGAGGCTGATCCGTCTACATACATTACCATCTCGCTGTTGGCCAGCGGAGTGTCCAACAGGTCAGGACGAGGAGTGCACTGAGCTTGGAGCTCAGCCAAACAGTTGTGCTCCTCACCATCCCCAGGAATAGGAAGTAACGATGCAGGGTTAAGGTTAGTACAGCGTTTGACAGTTACGTTCGGCATGTCTAGGAGACATGTGTGATAACGCAAATATCACGCTGCAGAGAGATGAGAGGACTTTTGTTCGAGGAGGATCAAAGAGACTGAGTGAGGTACGAGCAGTGTCAGCGGCGCGTAACCGACAATGTCACGTGATGCTGCGAGCGCTCTTTCGCACGCGGCCACAGCACGCAAACATTGTGGCAGGCCAGCAGCGACTGGATCGAGTTTTGCGGAGAAATACGCAACTGGTCTGAGTTTGTCGCCATGAGATTATAGCAACACGGAAGTCATGCAGCTCTGTCTTTCATCTACTGTTTGAGTGAACGGCTTATGCGGATCTGGCAACCCTAGAGTAGGAGGAGTTTGCAAAGCACATTTCATTTGTGTGAAAGCGTCATGGCCTTCTTTTGTCCAAATTATTTTGTCATGTGCTGTGAGATTTTTACTGTGGATCAAAGATGACAATGGCTGTTCCATTTGTGAGTAGTTAGGTATGAAAGACCGACAGTATGAACACATTCCTAGAAAGGACATCATCTGTTTTTTAGTGTTTGGTTGAGGCAACGAAATAATTGAAGCGATTCTTTTGGGGGAGAGAGTCTTACCTTTTCCTGAAATGTCATGGCCAAGAAAATGCACGTTTTGTGTTACAAACTAACTTTGAGAGACTGGCCTTGTGGCCTTCCTGTGCTAGGTGCTGTAGCAGCTTTAATGTATCCTTCTGACACTGTGCCTGAGTAGGAGCTGCGATAAGGCAGTCGTCGACATACTGAAGTAGGGCAGAGCCTGGTGAGAGAGTTAGACTTTCTAAACTTTCCCTAAGAGCGTCATTGTAGATTGTTGGTGATTCTGTATACCCCTGACACAGCCGTGTGAAGGTGTAAGGTTTCCCATTGAAGTTAAAGGCGAACCAAAATTGAGAATCTTTGTCGACTGGGACACTGAAAAAAGCATTTGACAGGTCAACAACAGAAAACCATTTAGCATCAGGTGGAATCTGAGCTAGAATAGTATATGGATTAGGCACATTCGAGGCGCGTGCGTGGACTGAAGCATTTACTGCTTTCAGATCCTGCACAAAACGGCACTCAGTGGGTTTGTCTTTGTCTCTGATCTTTTTCACAGGAAAAATTGGTGTTCGTACTGGCGAATCCGGACATGGAACGATCACTCCTGCTTTCAGGAGTGATTCAAACACTGGTGTAATACCGTCAATGGCCTCCTGTCGCAGAGGATATTGGTGTTTGTGGGGTCGGAAGTCAGAGCGTGGAGTAATGACGACCGGTTGGCAGTTCTTGATCAAACCCACTTCATATTTGTGCGCCGCCCAGATTGTCTGTGGAACAGAGGCAAGAGCGGGAGAAATAGAGACAGCGTTAGAGACGAACGTTTTAGCTTTGTTGTTATGTTCATAAAAAACATAGACAGAACGTGAAGCTGCCGTCAGGAGAACACAAAAACCACGATGGTACCCAGTCGACTTTGAGCGTAACACGAGTGGCTCATTTGTTGATTCCCAGTCAGTGAGCGCTTCACATTGTGCCACGAACGGTCCCAGATCTCGCCATTGGTCAGTTCGACCCTTGGACAGCGAGATGTGAGGAGACGAGTCTGCCACTCGAAATAGTTCTTTCTGTGTGGGAGAGAGAGACACAGAAACAGCAGATTTGTATGTTGACCAAAACAAGGTAGAACAAACAATCGCATCATTGATGCCTTCAAAAAACGTATCCTCATAGGATTCATCTGCACCCTCAGAGACATAGGAGGTGCAGTGGAGATGTTCTGGATTCATGCATTCTGCATGAGGCGAGACACGAGTGTCAACGTCTTGAACCAGTCGTGTGGCTTCCTTCACAGGAATCCACCACTGATAAACATGAAGTGGAACAGGAGCAGCCATCTGCATCATGTGTTGTATGGCTCTGTGTCTAGTCACTTTCAGTCCGTCAGGGGATGATGCCAAACAGATGCCATAAGCGCACATCAGGCCTCTGCCCATCAGATTAATGGGACAGATTTTTTATCATTACACTAGAAACCTGAACCAGTCCTAACTACAAACCTGAACCAGCCCTAACTATAAACCTGAGCCAGTCCTAACTATATACCTGAACCAGCCCGAACTATAAACCTGATCCAGCCCTAACTATAAACCTGAGCCAGTCCGAACTATATACCTGAGCCAGTCCGAACTATATACCTGAGCCAGCCCTAACTAGAAACCTGAACCAGCCCTAACTAGAAACCTGAACCAGTCCTAACTATAAACCTGATCCAGCCCTAACTAGAAACCTGAGCCAGTCCTAACTATAAACCTGAGCCAGTCCTAACTATAAACCTGAACCAGTCCTAACTATATACCTGATCCAGCCCTAACTATAAACCTGAGCCAGCCCTAACTAGAAACCTGAACCAGTCCTAACTAGAAACCTGAGCCAGTCCTAACTATATACCTGAGCCAGCCCTAACTATAAACCTGATCCAGCCCGAACTATAAACCTGAACCAGTCCGAACTATATCTGGCTGCCATCCTACTTTTTAAGACTCTAGGAACCACAAGTAACCCTGAATCACTGGATCGCAGCTCTCTAGTAGGGCAGTATGGTACTATAAGCTCTTTAAGATATGATGGAGCCTGACCAATTCGGGCTTTGTAGGTAAGTAAAAGGATTTTAAATTCTATTCTAGATTTTACAGGGAGCCAGTGCAGAGAAGCTCATACAGGAGTAATATGATCTCTTTTCTTAGTTCTTGTTAGTACACAAGCTGCAGCATTCTGAATCAGCTGGAGAGATTTAAGAGACTTATTAGAGCAGCCTGAAAATAAGGAATTGCAGTAATCTAGTCTAGAGGTAACAAATGTATGAACTAATTTCTCTGCATCGCTTTGAGATAGGATGTGCCTGATTTTTGAAATATTACGTAGGTGAAAAAAGGCAGTCCTAGAAATTAGTTTTATCTGAGAGTTAAAAGACAAATCCTGATCAAAGGTAACTCCAAGATTCTTTACGGTGCTGCTGGATGCCAGGGCAATGACATCTAGAGCACATGTGTCAAACTCAAGGCCCTCGGGCCGAATCCGCCCCGCGAATCCGCCAGCAAAAGAAAAAGAAAAAGAAAAAAAAGAAAAAAAGAAATAATAAAAAAAACCTTTTCTTTTTTTTTGGTAAAAATAATTAAAAGTTAGACTTGAAAATAAAAGTATCCCCATGGTCGAAATTATGAGATAGAAAGTTGAAATGATGAGATAGCATGTTGTCTGTGTACCGACATTAAAACTATCACAACAGGTGGACAGGAGAGGCAACAGCCCGAAAAGAGGTTTTCCAACGATTGAAAAAGATCGACAAATAATCCCAAAATGTCCACGAAGAGAAAAATTGATTCAGAGGGAAGAAAATGTAATGAAAGATGGGAAAGTGAATACATGTTTGTGCTTCAAGGAGAAAAAGGCGTGTCGGTCATGAAGGATACAATTCACGTCGGCATTTTGACACCAAACACGGAGCTAAATTTAGCCTCCAAGAAAAACATCAAATTGTCCAAGAATTAAAAGGCAGACTGCAATCACAGCAGAATATATTTACACAGCTACAGCCCAGTGCATGCTAAAGGTATGTGAGCAGTGCTCCGACCAGATACAGACTTTTACAAATGTCAGTTTGTGAAGAAACACCATCGCAGACCGAGTTGATGAACTAGCAGCAATCTAACAACACAGCTAGCTAAGAGACGAGCAGGTACTTGTGTTTGTAATGAACTGTTGATGAAAGCACAGACAACACGGATACATCATCTATCATGTTCATCAGACCTGACTCTCAGTGAGCAGCTCTTGGATGAAGCTGCCATGCACAGGACGACGACAGGGAGGAACATTAGTGATGCAGAGAGGTGACACAAACAGCTTTGAACAAAGTTAATGTCAGAACTTGTGTTTGATATTTGTCTTTGTTATTTTCTTTAATAGTTTGATCTTTGATAGAGTCATGTGGGTTTCTTAACCCTCAATTAAAATGATTTATGTTATAATAACAGAAATGTGTTTAAATATCATTTTTCATTTCTATAACTGCATGTACAATATTTGTACACTTAAATAAACAATAATCAAATGCAGAGAGAGTTATTTAACAATATGTTAGGGAGAAGTTAGTTATACAGTCTTACAGTTACAACCGGCCCTTTGAGGGCGACCGTGATGCTGATGTGGCCCAGAGTGAAAATGAGTTTGACACCCCTGATCTAGAGGAACGATATCATTAGTTAACTGATGTCGGAGGTGTTCTGGGCCTAGTAAAATAACTTCACTTTTGTCTGAGTTTACCATCAGGAAGTTGCAGGTCATCCAGGTTTTTATGTCCTTAAGGCATGCTTGAAGTTTAGCGAGCTGGTTGATTTCATCTGGCTTGATCTATATCAGTGGTTCTCAACTGGTCTGGCTGCGGGACCCACCATCACCCCTTAATGACAAGCCGCGACCCACCCCCATAATATCGTTGGTGTTCATCGATGTGTCATCGTTTACAAACTGAGATGGATCTGACAAATAGGACTTGAACCAGCTTAGTGTGGTTCCTTTGATGCCAATCAAATGTTCTAGTCTCTGCAACAGGATGTGATGGTCAATGGTGTCGAATGCAGCACTAAGGTCCAACATTTGTCACAGTTTGTCTCAACTAAACCTGTTCTCAAAATTAACTGGTCGTACGTGGTGAGATCTGTAGAACACTTTAGCAGGAAATCAATTCTCATTTCCCCGGAGTGAGACATCCCAGCTTCTCCTCTGGGCCTGATTTAGCCAGACATAGCCTTTAATCTCCCCGTGTATTTGATTGGACAGCTCTCCCGCTGTAGAGTGTTTGTTGAAGGCCTTGCTGCAATCCTTCTGGTAAAACAAGCATCCCAACAGCCGCTCCAGCCCCCTCAGCACACCCCCACCACTCCCACACACACAGGAACACAAACCCACTGCCCTCTCAGCACCATGATGAGGCTCTAATTGCTAAACAGATGTTAATGGTTTCTGCGCCAAGAGAAAACCCAAACACGCAGGTACACATGGGCTGTTTGTGTTCTTTAATAAACAGCCTTTCCAGGCAGCTGGGATCCCTCCTGGTGTAATTATGGAGCGTATTAAATCTATGACATGCAAATGAAAAACATAAATAATAGTACTGTGAATGCACCGCATGGACTTATGCTTTTGTCTTTAGGGAGACGGAGTATAAAGGCCTGCAGCTTTCTCTGGACCAGGCCTCGTCCAAGGCCTCCTTCCCCTACAGCAGCAGCACCGCCAGCCTTACGGAGAACTGCAGAACTCCCAAGAGCAGAGTCTCCCGGCCCAAGACCAAAGCTCGGCTCTCGCCATACACTCAGGTGAGGATTGAATGTCTTAAGCTGTCATTGTCACTGTCATTGTCACTGTCATTAAGCCTCACCACGATGCACTACATATGTCAGTAGCATCTCCTGTTGTAGCGCTTACTCATTCAGGTATGATGCCTTGTTTTGGCAATTTTAAGTTCCTCAGGTGAGGTACCTGTATGACAGACTTGGCTGTTGTTTTTGTAGTTTTGTCTGTCATTTCTATCGGTTATGATAACATTGATGAGATCTGGGAACAAGTATGACAGGTTAGCCAGATTATCTAAAGCACTTCATTTGTGTCATGACAGAATGCAGCCCACATGAGGTTCCTCCTCATGAGCTGTGTGGTCTTCCAACAGTGAAAGGAGTCAGTCGAGGTGGTTCTGGAGCTTTCTATCCTGTACAGCCTGGAAACACCTCCAGTTCTAAGAACTGGAGGATGTAGCTCTGAAAAGGGATGTCTAGCTTACTGATCCTGTTGCCACAGCAACCCTGAATGCACCACAGTAGAGAGCACTCGTGATGTTGGGAATAAACCCTCATTTCACAGGAAAACTATGTGCAACTAGTTTTAGTTAGTTGAGATAACCGCTATCTCAACTGTCCCAAATTTGACACAGAGTGTGGCCTTGTCCTGGGAACTTTTGATAGCCAGTAAGTATGCAGAGCTAACCGGTTTGGAAGATGTTGTAGGATGACTAGCTCTGTCTAGGGAACCAGTGGAAGTAGAAAGAATGCTAACATTAAAACAAGAAGCCTAATAATACTTGAATGAATACATTCATTCTATGAATGATGAGAAGGTGCTCAGATTATTTGTTATAGAGGCTTTCTATAATATATATTATTGTCTCCCTACACACTTTTCTCTGTGCAGTATCCTAGTTTCCAGACGGAGCGCTCAGAGTCGGACCAGGACAGTCCGTGGGGCAGCAGCCCCCTCACAGACTCCGCCTCCCCTCAGCTGCTGGAGCAGAGCGAGGGCCTGGAGGCCTCCTGTGTGTACAGGCAGGTCCCCGACCCCCGCACGCTCTGCTACAGCTTGTCCGAAGAGCATCATCACAGCGCCAGCGACGGCTACGGACAGCTCCACGCACAGCTCCACGCACACGGTCAAGGTCAGAGCTGTGAGCGGGGCCGATGTGAGGCAGGCCGCTATTTCCTAGGAGCTCCTCCCCCTGGCAGGGACAGGTGGTGGGGCACCGCCCGGTCCGTCCTGCCGCTGAGCAAAAGCTCCTCGGAGAACCACGAGGGATGTGACAGCAGTGCACCGCACATCACAGCCGTCCACAGCTACAATGGTGAGGACTAAGACCTGGGCAGTGTCCCCTGTAGAGACCCAACTGTATGAACGCCGTGACACTTTTAGACTGAAACTGCCAGCAGCCAGTACTCTGTGCTGATAGTCTTTAATCCAGGGCCCCTGAGAGATAGATTAAAGGTGCTTCCCGTGAAGTCTGTCGTCTCAATACAGTAAACAGTCTGAATGCATTCTGTGCTGCTGTTGTGCCTCATGTCATGTCCTCATATGTTGATACCAGAAAAGTCCTGAAGCGACACGGTGTTGCTCTCTATCTTTTCTACTCCTTTAATTGAGAGCATGTGTTTTTCCTTTGAATATGGAAGTCTCGATCTTCTAGAGATTTGATCCAGTTTGCAAGACCTCAAGCCTAAGTTGCTCAACACGTCCAGTGACTTCCAGCTTCCGCACCTATGAGCCCAGGACGTACGGTAGAAGGGCTGATGACACAAAGTGCAGTTGCAATCATTTACCGTATCTCGACAGCTGTTAATGTTTTCAATAGGGGTGTAACGATACGCGTATTCGTATTGAACCGTTCGTTTTTTTTCGTTTTTTTTTATTCGTTTTAAACGTTTTGGTCGGTTCGTCATGCGTGCCGAACCGAACAAAACATTTGAATAAAAAAAAATAAAATTGTTTTTTATTTTTATTTATTTTTTTTTAAACCTTTATTTAACCAGGTAGTCCCATTGAGATTAAAAATCTCTTTTGCAAGATGTAAGTAACAATACAAGATGTAAGCAAGATGTAAGTAACAACACTACATAACATTAAGGAGCAGTTTTTGTTTTTTATGCTTATGTGTTGGTAAGCAGAAGATGGGTCACTCAGGTATAGTGCCATCATTGTTCAAAGTCAAAGAATAACTTTATGATGTTAGTTGTAATGAATAAATATATTTTAAAATCAAGTACATTTCTCTGCATTTATAGTTGTCTACTGTACCGAAACGTACCGAACCGTGAATTTTGTGAACCGTTACACCCCTAGTTTTCAATGAGATTGGGGCCACGGCTTCTGACCCACATCACGCACACAGAAGGCTCAAACCCAGACTGTCATTTTGGTATTTGTGTTAACCATGTAAGCTGAAGAAAAGTACCTCTGAGTTAACACGGAGCAAGTCTTCACTGCCACGAGAGGTTGCCGGGAGACTCCGGGAGTTACAGTCTATCGTGACTCGGGACGCATTGATCCGACTTTTTCAGGACTGATACCGAGTACTAATCCGATAACTGGGATCCTTCTTTTATCTACAACAACATGTAACAAATAAGCAAATAGATATAAATTTACTGAAGTGTTATTTAGTACTAAAATAATAAATTGTACACCACCAACTTGGTAACGAATCTTGAAAACCAACAGGAATTACAATTCAAGTGTAAACCTTTTAGAAGCAGCAACAAATTGGTCAAAAGTTGAACAGGACTTGAAACTCCAGTCTATAATGTTTATGTTGAAACAGCGTTTAAGTATGGAATCTTTTGACTGTTGGCATCGTGTCCTCCTGCAGGCCGGGGCCACTGGGACGAGGACAGCGTGGTCAGCTCTCCAGATGGAGGCTCAGCCAGTGACTCGGGGGATCGGTACCAGGCTGACCAGTACCGGTGTAGCCCGCAGGAACCCAGCAAGATCGAGACTCTAATCCGGGCCACTCAGCAGATGATCAAGGAAGAAGAAAGTCGATTTCAGCTGCGCAAGGGCCCGCTGGGGCCGGCCAACGGGCTGCCCAAGGGCCTTGGACAATGCTTCACCCCTGAGTATACGCAGGAGCCGCTGCAGACCGTTGTGTGTCGAGGTTTGAGTCAGGTGATCAGCCCTGCTCCTAGTCCAGCCTCCCTGTCCAGACTCAGCAGTCCAAGTCCTGAGCACCACCATAAGCCCAAAGACTACCTCCAGACGGACCCATCCCCCCTTTCTCTGCCATTGCACCACCCGTTTGGTCGGCCGGGTCCGTGCTCGGCTTCCCCCGCCTCGGCCCTCTACCCCCCCCACACCCATCCGCGGCCCTACTTGGACAAGCATAAAGCCTACTCCCTGACGGGCTACGCTCTGGAGAACCTCTATGACCCAGAGAGCCTCCGGGGCTACTGAACCTCCACCAGCACGGGCCCCACCCTCTACGACGTCAGCCCTCACCTCCGCATCCCGGCAGAGCAGACCCCGGGACATAAAGGCACCTCTGTCATTATCAGCAACGGCAGCTAACACTCGTCTGACACACGCAGTCACACAGAGCTGGTTACTACACTACTAAGCCTTATTGTGGATCCTGTTGGCCCGTTTCTCCATCAGACCGATCTCTTTCTTCAAATAGATGCTTCATTATAGAGCTAAACCACAGCAACACAACGTGGATTCAGCTCAAATGGGCTGTCTGTTAAAAGGGGGAAAGAATGAGTAGGATGGAAACAGCTCTCACATCCTCCCAGTGTGTGTAACCTTTTGCACTGTGAGAGATGGAGATGTTGTGAAGAGGTCTCCTTGTTGGAGGAGAGACGACAGGGTTGGGTTCACAATGCGGAGCACAGCTTGGCCCTGAAATAAAGTCCTGTTAGCGTTCACAGACTAATATGCAAAGCCATTCTCTAGATGTGTCTTTTCTCTCACGTTTGGTATCTTGCAGTAAAGACAGACGCAGACCCATTGATGACTGCCACATGATGAATATGATTGTACAGTGAGAAGCATGATACCGTTGGACATATTTAATCGGGGACAAGGAAAGTCTGCTGCTTTGACATCTGATACAGTATTTGATTGGCAAGACGTTAGAACCACCTGATATACATTCTGCAGCATTTTGATTTTCTACCATAACCTGAGTATCATCTGAGGACATGTTCTATTGTTTCCATGATCATATCTGAGTGACTGCAGGAAGACCAACAGACCATATGCAATGTAACCCACTGGAGGCCGGTGAGGCAGCTTGATTGTGTTCACTATGACGGACTCCTGAAGCCATTGTTCATTATTGTTACGTGGCCGTGTTTGAACAACAGGATTCAGGTTTTCTCCTGGTGTCCTCCTCAGATGAACCTATATTTATACATATAAGTTTGGATTTACTTATTTTCCTTTTGTCAAAGCCTAAAATGTGCTCCATCTCGTGAAGTTATTTATGGTGTTCTGTAAATATGATGAGAAAAGAAAATCACACCACCACATTTATGGACATGGGCAAAATGTATTTATTAACTAAATGTTTCTTTATGACTTTTGAAATATAGCTGCAATCAAATCCAGTCTGCTTGTATGTTGAGTGTGTTTTTGACTGAAACCAAAATAAAATCCTTTTGCAGAGATGGGTCATGTTTTCTGAATGCAAGTCTTTATAATAATAATAATAATGCATTTTATTTGTAACGCACTTTTCATTTAAAAAAACCACAGAGCCAGTCCATAGTAAAAATCATCGTTAAAACATAGTTAAAGCATAGTTTAAAAAAAACCAAACTATAATAAAATAAAAACCAGTGAATGAACAGAAACACAAAAGAAATAACTGACAGTGACTTAGGTCAGAAAGGCTTTCCTGAATAAAAAGGTTTTTAGGCCGGTCTTAAAGAGACCAGTGTCTGTGTTGCCCTTAGGTGGTCAGGGATCTGGTCCATAGGCGTGGAGCTACCGAGCCAAAGGCCCGGTCACCCATGGTGCGGAGCTTGGTGCTGGGGACCCGGAGGAGCTGTTTGATGATCTGAGGGTGCGGGTGGAGATTTGGGGAGTGATGAGGTCTTGTAGGTAGGGAGGTGCATGTCCATTTATGCATTTATGTGTGAGTAGTAGGACTTTGTAGTCAATCCGGAATGAGACAGGGAGCCAGTCAGAATGGGTGTTATGTGCTCATACTTCCGGACTCTCATCAGGATCCTGGCAGCGCTGTTTTGGATGTATTGCAGCTTCTGGAGGTTCTTGGCAGTGATCCCAGTGAATAGTGAGTTGCAGTAGTCCAGTCTTGAGGATATAAAGGCGTGGACGAGCTTCTCTGCATCTGACAGGGTTAAAGTGGGGCGGAGTTTGGAGATGTTTTTGAGATGATAAAACGAGGTTTTGCACAGGTGTTTTATATGGTCATTAAAGGACAGGTGTGGGTCAAACCTAACTCCCAGATTAGTGACTGTGGAGGCGAGGGGGGTGACCTGACCATCGAAGGTGAGATGAGTTATGGAGGATGACTGAGCCTGGTGTGGAGTGCCAACAAGGAGGGCTTCGGTTTTGCTACTGTTTAACTGGAGAAAGTTGTTGCTCATCCACGCCTTTATCTCCCCAAGAGAGGAGGTGAGACATGACATGGCTGCAGAGGGGCTTGGGGCAGTTTTGATGTAGAGCTGTGTATCATCAGCATAACAGTGGAAAGACATCCTATGTCTGCTAATGACACGACTGAGGGGGAGCATGTAAATAATGAAGAGGATGGGGCCGAGGACCGACCCTTGCGGAACACCACAGGAGACAGGGAGCAGTCTGGACTTGTATCTTCCCAGTGACACATATTCAGTTCTGCCTGAAAGGTAGGACTGAAACCACTTGAGTGCAGAGTCTGATAGTCCAATGGTGGTATGGAGGCACTGTAGGAGGATCGTGTGATCCACTGTGTCAAATGCAGCAGTCAGGTCAAGGAGGATGAGGAGTGAGGATGATCCTGCATCGGCTGTCATCAGCAGGTCATTCGTCACCCTGAGCAAAGCTGTTTCAGTGCTGTGGGCTGAACGAAATCCTGACTGAAATTTTTCAAACAAGTTGTTGTGTTTGAGGTGGTCCTGAAGTTGAGAAGCAACTACCTTCTCTAACACTTTGGACATTAAAGTCTTTAATAACAGACATGGCTGTCTGATGGGGGTCTGATGGCTCTTCACTGTTTGCATTGATACCAGATGAAGCCAACGTTGAAGTGCTATTTGATTTCATGGCTGCTAAACCCAGAGACCCCCGTGTTAAAATGGCCACTCTACAGCCTGACACAAAACACGGCTTTGGGCTGTAGCTAATATCTCCATTTATTCATTTAACTCTATGGTGGACGGATCTTTATAGAACTCATCCGTTTAAAATTTGCACAGGTTACATTTAGCTATGAGAGTATTTTGCATGATGCATCATGCACACAGGCTTGGATGGTTATGTTCCAATACATCTGACGATATAGAGCAATCGTTTTAGGATGCTGAGCTCATTTATGCACCAACGTCTTTCCCACTTCCTGCATGTTCGGGATGTTTTTCCATTGTTATAATCCGCTCAACATCAGCTCCATCACCAAGAAGGCTCAGCAGAGGATGTACTTCTTGAGGCAGCTGAAGAAATTCAACCTGCCAAAGACAATGATGGTGCATTTCTACACAGCCATCATTGAGTCCATCCTCTGCTCCTCCATCACGGTCTGGCAGCCACTGCCAAGGACAAGGGCAGACTGCAGCGCATCATTCGCTCTGCTGAGAGGGTGATTGGCTGCAATCTGCCGTCCCTCCAGGACTTGTTCACTTTAAGAACCCTGAAGTGAGCAAGAAGGATTGTAGCTGACCCCTCTCACCCTGGACATGATCTGTTAGTGCCCCTTCCATCTGGTAGGAGGCTGAGGTCCATCAGGACCAAGACCTCACGCCACACAAACAGTTTCTTCCCGTCTGCAGTCGGGCTCATTAACAGAGCCCGGGACCCCCACTGACTCTGTCACCCCCAGGACAATTTTCCAACGGTCACTCCCCCGCACATCCCTTCTATCACACTCGACACTTTCACACTACACTTCATCTCACTGGTTTATAGTCCTGTTACCTGTTCGTTTGTGCACTTTGTTTTACATTTTATATTTCACTTTATTTATATTTTACATTATCTTATATTTTACTTTATTTTATATATCACTTTATTTATATTTTGCTTTATCTTATATTTTCTGTAAATTTAATTTGTTTCTACTTTGCATTGTTGATTGTTGTTGATTGTTGTTAAATGTTACGCATCTCCCGTCATGTCAAATTCCTTGTGTGTTCAACATACAATGGCAATAAACGGTTTCTGATTCTGATTCTGATTCTGACTCTGATTGAGGCTGGCTCACTAGATGCAAGACATTTTTTCAAATTGTGACATGTTAACATCAACATGTATGAAAAATGAATTTGCGATGCGTTTGTGAAAGCTTTAGAAAGAATATGATAATGGGAATGAGAAGGCCTGGATGAGCTCAGGCCCAACCAGACTGCCTTTAGCAAGGTGTTTATTCTTTTTGTTCTGGCCAGCTGTGGCCTGTACCAATGCCATGTCTTAGTTTTATGTTCTACTGAGGTTTTTGAATGTCTGTCATCATCATTTTTGATGTTGTAATTGCCCTAAAAAAGCAGAGAAAATGTCGTATTTGAAAGACTAAACAAATACTGATTGAAGCAGAATATGTCGTTACATAAAAAGCTGTTGTGAATTTGTGAAATGATTGCATCTTTTGGACTTTACAGCACTGTAGGCTGGAGGAAGTGTTTGGATCACACAAGTCTGAAACAATCTTACTTCCCCACTGGAATCTAGTGATAATCATGCTATTATTGTACTATTATACAACTGTGCAGAACTATTAGAAAAAAAGATGCACAACACTTGAATGAATTTAGAATTTGAATGTCAATGTGATGAATGATTGCTATGACAGCCTCGTGTTATTGGCTCTTTTCTGTAGATGCCATTCCTCTCTGTGTTGCTTTCACAAGCACCGCTCATACAAACAAAGACCATGTCTGACTACTCACAGTCAGAAACAGATTTATTATGATCTTTAGATATGAAAATATTGTACCCAGAAATAACTTGCAGATTCAGATTTGGCTCACAAAATAAAACAATTCAAATATGATGCTCCATTGTTCATAAAACTATCCAGCATTATATTAGAATTAGAATTCCCTCCATAACAGGTGTTAATTACACATTGTGCTGATAATGCCTCTCTTTCACACTTCACTTGTAATAAATATTTGAATGCAAGACTTTTACGGTGCGGTATGGTGGTATTGATACTCTACTCTTAATAGTAACTAGGGATGAGTATCGTTAGGATTTTATCGACACTACTAGTCCTAGCAATACTCCTTAGATGTTTAGTTCTTTATCAATACTAAATTATTGTTTTAATATAATATTTGTAAAATGACTACATTCACAACAGGATTATAATTTATTTATATTTTAGATAGAACTAAGTGTTTCTCGAGCAGCAACACAAGCAGTAAAGTCAGTATAAACTCAACAATATCTCACTGAAAACAAATCTAACATGTCTATGAAATAAATAATATTCCTGAAGTTTAGAAATAATGTCCTCTGTCCTCCTGTCCTCTGTCCTCCTGTTCTCCTTTCCTTCTGTCCTCTGTTCTCCTGTCCTCTGTCATCCTTTCCTCATGTCCTCCTGTTCTACTTTCCTCCTGTCCTCTGTTGTCCTTTCCTTCTGTCCTCTGTCGTCCTTTCCTCCTGTCCTCTGTCCTCCTGTCCTCTGTCAACCTTTCCTCCTGTCCTCCTGTCCTCCTGTCCTCTGTCCTCCTTTCCTCCTGTCCTCTGTCATCCTTTCCTCCTGTCCTCTGTCTTTGTCCTCTGTCCTATGTCCTCCTATCCTCCTGTCCTCCTTTCCTCCTGTCCTCCTGTCCTCTGTCCTCCTGTCCTCTGTCGTCCTTTCCTCCTGTCCTCTGTCCTATGTCCTCCTATCCTCTGTCCTCTGTCCGCTTGTCCTCCTGTCCTCCTTTCCTCCTGTCCTCTGTCTTTGTCCTCTGTCCTCCTGTTCTATGTCCTTCTGTCCTCCTGTCCTCTGTCCTCCTGTTCTATGTCCTCCTATCCCATGTCCTCCTGTCCTCTGTCTTTGACCTCTGTCCTCCTGTTCTATGTCCTTCTGTCCTCCTGTTCTATGTCCTCCTGTCCTCTGTCCACTTGTCCTCCTGTCTTCCTGTTCTCTGTCCTCCTGTCCTCTTGTCCTCCTGTACTCTTTTCCTCCTGTCCTCCGTCCTCTGTCCTCTTGTGTCTCGCCCACTGACCAATCACAGCACACGCTGCACCTCACTGCAGAGCTGCTCCTGAAAACTGAGCTGCCCGTAATGCTGACGTACTTGTAGGCCAGCTAGCAGCTCTGACACGTCAAAGAATACGCCCAACATGTCAAACTAAAGATCTGATTGGTTGAACACTATGACAATCAACAATATCGTCCCCATTCACTTAAAGTGCACATAGATGCACTTGTGAGTCTGCAGGCCTCTGCCTCTTTTCTTACCTAGAGACACAGAGGTGAAATCTGATTGGATAAAAGCTCTACTTAAAACAAGCTGCACTGGAAGCAGAGAAACTGAGGAAGACAGGAGCTGTGCAATGAGAAAATAAGATAATGGGAAAAATATTTGTATAAATTACAATACATGTGTATTTAAGAACAATGATTAAATTATAAAATAGATATAACTTTGTGATTCTGTTTAGGCCAGCAGACAAGGCCTTGCAGGCCCTGATGACCCACCACTGGCTTTGAGTGTTCCTCATTGAAACAGAATGTTAGAGCGGTGTACAGTTACAAAAGGGATATAAATCGAATAGTTTGTATTTTATTCGTCTGCTATAAAGTGTGTGGACGTAGAACGTCCGTAGAACTGGGGCTCCACGCGCTCCTCCCTTGTAGCTAAAGGTTGCAGATTGATTGATGGATGGAGGTCATGATGTTATTGGTGCTTAAGAGCACATGCCATATATTGTTTTCCAGGAAGTAGAGAATATCTGCACAAAATGAGTGACGATGTGATTTAAAAGGGTTAAAAATAATTTTTCATTTCATCTTTAGTTGATCCATTCAAGGTCAATGTCTAACCTCATCTCAGGAGAGTTGGGTAACTGGGTAACTGGGTTACTGGGTAACTGGGTAACTGGCTTACTGGGTAAATGGGTAACTGGCTTACTGGGTAACTGAGTTACTGTCTTCATTGATTCTTACCACGAACACAAAAAGAAGATTTTACGGGTTATGCGGAACCACAGTGTTCAAGCACCGGAAACTTTTTGCCGTACGCCGTTAGCAACAACTGCTGGTGTTAGAACAAGCTGATTGGCATGCAAGTCCAGTCACACTATGCAAATATAATGGTGGAGCTGGAAGACCTGGTCAGCTACAAGAGCAGCGGAGAGAGAGTTGGGAGATGGTGTGTCGGTGTGGAGGCTGTGAATGGAAACACATTCAACATGTTAACACACATTCAAATTGACGGCATCACCCAGATGTGTCGATCACCAGGACAAAGAAAATCAAACTGAATCCCAACTCCTTATCCCCGCTGCTTTCAAGCAGCCTTCAAAAGCAGAGGCACAATGGAATAAAACAATTACAGACGTCATTTTTAAACTTTTTTTTTGGAGCACATTGCGTACAGTCGCAGTTCAGTGTGAAAATAGGAACATCTACATATAGAATATGATTAAAAGATAATACAATGAACATAAATGAAACGGTAAGCAATACAATTCAAAGATAAGCAATCCAACAGAAAATATACCATTAAATGGAATAAGAATTTTGTTAAATCATAGTAGCTCAATCATATAGGCCATGGGTATTTAATTAAATTCAATGAGCTCCATTTAGAGAGTTTCCTCATGCAAAGGTCCAGAAAATAAGGGCTGCATTTAAGAATAAATTGCAAAACAGAAACCTTTGAAAAATGTGACAGTTAAAATAAAGAACTGCATTTTAGATATGATATCATCCTCATCTTGTGTGTCTGTGGTTATTAAACCACTTGTTTCAGCTCTATTCTCTCTGGTAACATCATTGTTGGTCAGTGAATTCATGTGTTAGGATTCTGATCATATTGGACTCTTAGGTTGTTTATTATCTGTCACTTCATTTCAGATATGAGTGGGTACGTTTGCTCTAAAGAGTTGTTCTTTGTCTCTTAGTGGCGCTTCACATTACTGCTTTTAATAATCATCACGGTCTCTGAACATGTGAGACATCCTGGTTTTAAACTGCCAGTGGGGAGAATGAACCTATAGCAGTCTGTCCATTCTTGGTGAAAGACTCTGGTCTCTCTGACCCCTCTTCTCTTTTTGCAGAACTTCATGTGAAATAACTTCTCTGGGAAGTTTATCAGAATACACATATTTGATTGGCTGAGCAGCATCAAATGACGTGATTTACAACGCATGTAATTGGTCGTTGTGTTTCCTGCATCGCTGAACGAGTGCCGTGAAGGTTGAAGTAGAAGCTCTCCGTCAAAATGTAGTAATTCTCAACTATCTATCGGTTGTAGGTCCAGGGTCCAGATACAACAGCGTCTGGGTCTAGATCCGGACCGCGGTCCGCCTATTAGTGCCCCCTGATCTATTAGTGACTCCTGATCTATTTGTGCCCCCTGATCTATTAGTGACCCCTGATATATTAGTGACCCCTGATCTATTAGTGACCCCTGATCTATTAGTGACTCCTGATCTATTAGTGACTCCTGATCTATTAGTGACTCCTGATCTATTTGTGACTCCTGATCTATTAGTGACTCCTGATCTATTAGTGACCCCTGATATATTAGTGACCCCTGATCTATTAGTGACTCCTGATCTATTAGTGACTCCTGATCTATTAGTGACTCCTGATCTATTCATGACCCCTGATATATTAGTGACCCCTGATCTATTAGTGACTCCTGATCTATTAGTGACTCCTGATCTATTAGTGACTCCTGATCTATTAGTGACTCCTGATCTATTAGTGATTCTTGATCTATTAGTGACCCCTGATCTATTAGTGACTCCTGATCTATTAGTGACTCCTGATCTATTAGTGCCCCCTGATCTATTAGTGCCCCCTGATATATTAGTGACTCCTGATCTATTCGTGACCCCTGATCTATTAGTGACCCCTGATCTATTAGTGACTCCTGATCTATTAGTGACTCCTGATCTATTAGTGCCCCCTGATCTATTAGTGACCCCTGATCTATTAGTGACTCCTGATCTATTTGTGACTCCTGATCTATTAGTGCCCCCTGATCTATTAGTGACTCCTGATCTATTAGTGACTCCTGATCTATTAGTGACTCCTGATCTATTAGTGACTCCTGATCTATTTGTGACTCCTGATCTATTAGTGACTCCTGATCTATTAGTGACCCCTGATATATTAGTGACCCCTGATATATTAGTGACTCCTGATCTATTAGTGACTCCTGATCTATTCATGACCCCTGATCTATTAGTGACCCCTGATCTATTAGTGACTCCTGATCTATTAGTGACTCCTGATCTATTCGTGACTCCTGATCTATTAGTGACTCCTGATCTATTAGTGATTCCTGATCTATTCGTGACCCCTGATCTATTAGTGACCCCTGATCTATTAGTGACTCCTGATCTATTAGTGACTCCTGATCTATTCGTGACTCCTGATCTATTAGTGACCCCTGATCTATTAGTGACTCCTGATCTATTCGTGACCCCTGATCTATTAGTGACCCCTGATCTATTAGTGACTCCTGATCTATTAGTGACTCCTGATCTATTCGTGACCCCTGATCTATTAGTGACCCCTGATCTATTAGTGACTCCTGATCTATTAGTGACTCCTGATCTATTCGTGACCCCTGATCTATTAGTGACCCCTGATCTATTAGTGACTCCTGATCTATTAGTGACTCCTGATCTATTCGTGACTCCTGATCTATTAGTGACTCCTGATCTATTAGTGATTCCTGATCTATTCGTGACCCCTGATCTATTAGTGACCCCTGATCTATTAGTGACTCCTGATCTATTAGTGACTCCTGATCTATTAGTGACTCCTGATCTATTAGTGACTCCTGATCTATTAGTGACTCCTGATCTATTCGTGACCCCTGATATATTAGTGACTCCTGATCTATTAGTGACTCCTGATCTACTCGTGACCCCTGATCTATTCGTGACCCCTGGTATATTAGTGACTCCTGATCTATTAGTGACTCCTGATCTATTCGTGACTCCTGATCTATTCGTGACCCCTGATCTATTAGTGACTCCTGATCTATTTGTGACTCCTGATCTATTAGTGACTCCTGATCTATTAGTGACCCCTGATATATTAGTGACCCCTGATATATTAGTGACTCCTGATCTATTAGTGACTCCTGATCTATTAGTGCCCCCTGATCTATTAGTGACTCCTGATCTATTAGTGACTCCTAATCTATTCGTGACCCCTGATCTATTAGTGACCCCTGATATATTAGTGACTCCTGATCTATTAGTGCCCCCTGATCTATTAGTGACTCCTGATCTATTAGTGCCCCCTGATCTATTAGTGATTCCTGATCTATTCGTGACCCCTGATCTATTAGTGACCACTGATCTATTAGTGACTCCTGATCTATTAGTGCCCCCTGATCTATTAGTGACCCCTGATCTATTAGTGACTCCTGATCTATTTGTGACTCCTGATCTATTAGTGCCCCCTGATCTATTAGTGACTCCTGATCTATTAGTGACTCCTGATCTATTAGTGACTCCTGATCTATTTGTGACTCCTGATCTATTAGTGACTCCTGATCTATTAGTGACCCCTGATATATTAGTGACCCCTGATATATTAGTGACTCCTGATCTATTAGTGACTCCTGATCTATTCATGACCCCTGATCTATTAGTGACCCCTGATCTATTAGTGACTCCTGATCTATTAGTGACTCCTGATCTATTCGTGACTCCTGATCTATTAGTGACTCCTGATCTATTAGTGATTCCTGATCTATTCGTGACTCCTGATCTATTAGTGACCCCTGATCTATTAGTGACTCCTGATCTATTAGTGACTCCTGATCTATTCGTGACTCCTGATCTATTAGTGACCCCTGATCTATTAGTGACTCCTGATCTATTCGTGACCCCTGATCTATTAGTGACCCCTGATCTATTAGTGACTCCTGATCTATTAGTGATTCCTGATCTATTCGTGACCCCTGATCTATTAGTGACCCCTGATCTATTAGTGACTCCTGATCTATTAGTGACTCCTGATCTATTCGTGACCCCTGATCTATTAGTGACCCCTGATCTATTAGTGACTCCTGATCTATTAGTGACTCCTGATCTATTCGTGACTCCTGATCTATTAGTGACTCCTGATCTATTATTGATTCCTGATCTATTCGTGACCCCTGATCTATTAGTGACCCCTGATCTATTAGTGACTCCTGATCTATTAGTGACTCCTGATCTATTCGTGACTCCTGATCTATTCGTGACCCCTGATCTATTAGTGACTCCTGATCTATTCGTGACCCCTGATCTATTAGTGACTCCTGATCTATTAGTGACTCCTGATCTATTCGTGACCCCTGATCTATTAGTGACCCCTGATCTATTAGTGACTCCTGATCTATTAGTGACTCCTGATCTATTCGTGACCCCTGATATATTAGTGACTCCTGATCTATTAGTGACTCCTGATCTATTCGTGACCCCTGATATATTAGTGACTCCTGATCTATTAGTGACTCCTGATCTATTCGTGACTCCTGATCTATTCGTGACCCCTGATCTATTAGTGACTCCTGATCTATTTGTGACTCCTGATCTATTAGTGACTCCTGATATATTAGTGACCCCTGATATATTAGTGACCCCTGATATATTAGTGACTCCTGATCTATTAGTGACTCCTGATCTATTAGTGCCCCCTGATCTATTAGTGACCCCTGATATATTAGTGACCCCTGATATATTAGTGACTCCTGATCTATTAGTGACTCCTGATCTATTAGTGACTCCTGATCTATTTGTGACCCCTGATATATTAGTGACTCCTGATCTATTAGTGACTCCTGATCTATTCGTGACTCCTGATCTATTCGTGACCCCTGATCTATTCGTGACCCCTGATCTATTAGTGACTCCTGATCTATTTGTGACTCCTGATCTATTAGTGACTCCTGATCTATTAGTGACCCCTGATATATTAGTGACCCCTGATATATTAGTGACTCCTGATCTATTAGTGACTCCTGATCTATTCGTGAGCCCTGATATATTAGTGACTCCTGATCTATTAGTGACTCCTGATCTATTCGTGACTCCTGATCTATTCGTGACCCCTGATCTATTCGTGACCCCTGATATATTAGTGACTCCTGATCTATTTGTGACTCCTGATCTATTAGTGACTCCTGATCTATTAGTGACCCCTGATATATTAGTGACCCCTGATATATTAGTGACTCCTGATCTATTAGTGACTCCTGATCTATTAGTGCCCCCTGATCTATTAGTGACTCCTGATCTATTAGTGCCCCCTGATCTATTAGTGACTCCTGATCTATTAGTGACTCCTGATCTATTAGTGACTCCTGATCTATTTGTGACTCCTGATCTATTAGTGACTCCTGATCTATTTGTGACTCCTGATCTATTAGTGACTCCTGATCTATTAGTGATTCCTGATCTATTCGTGACCCCTGATCTATTAGTGACCCCTGATCTATTAGTGACTCCTGATCTATTAGTGACTCCTGATCTATTCGTGACCCCTGATCTATTAGTGACCCCTGATCTATTAGTGACTCCTGATCTATTAGTGACTCCTGATCTATTCGTGACTCCTGATCTATTAGTGACTCCTGATCTATTAGTGATTCCTGATCTATTCGTGACCCCTGATCTATTAGTGACCCCTGATCTATTAGTGACCCCTGATCTATTAGTGACTCCTGATCTATTAGTGACTCCTGATCTATTCGTGACTCCTGATCTATTAGTGACTCCTGATCTATTAGTGATTCCTGATCTATTCGTGACCCCTGATCTATTAGTGACTCCTGATCTATTCGTGACTCCTGATCTATTAGTGACCCCTGATCTATTAGTGACTCCTGATCTATTCGTGACCCCTGATCTATTAGTGACCCCTGATCTATTAGTGACTCCTGATCTATTAGTGATTCCTGATCTATTCGTGACCCCTGATCTATTAGTGACCCCTGATCTATTAGTGACTCCTGATCTATTAGTGACTCCTGATCTATTCGTGACCCCTGATCTATTAGTGACCCCTGATCTATTAGTGACTCCTGATCTATTAGTGACTCCTGATCTATTCGTGACTCCTGATCTATTAGTGACTCCTGATCTATTAGTGATTCCTGATCTATTCGTGACCCCTGATCTATTAGTGACCCCTGATCTATTAGTGACTCCTGATCTATTAGTGACTCCTGATCTATTCGTGACTCCTGATCTATTAGTGACCCCTGATCTATTAGTGACTCCTGATCTATTCGTGACCCCTGATCTATTAGTGACTCCTGATCTATTAGTGACTCCTGATCTATTCGTGACCCCTGATCTATTAGTGACCCCTGATCTATTAGTGACTCCTGATCTATTAGTGACTCCTGATCTATTCGTGACCCCTGATATATTAGTGACTCCTGATCTATTAGTGACTCCTGATCTATTCGTGACCCCTGATATATTAGTGACTCCTGATCTATTAGTGACTCCTGATCTATTTGTGACTCCTGATCTATTCGTGACCCCTGATCTATTCGTGACCCCTGATCTATTAGTGACTCCTGATCTATTTGTGACTCCTGATCTATTAGTGACTCCTGATCTATTAGTGACCCCTGATATATTAGTGACCCCTGATATATTAGTGACTCCTGATCTATTAGTGACTCCTGATCTATTCGTGACCCCTGATCTATTAGTGACCCCTGATCTATTAGTGACTCCTGATCTATTAGTGACTCCTGATCTATTCGTGACCCCTGATCTATTCGTGACTCCTGATCTATTAGTGACTCCTGATCTATTAGTGATTCCTGATCTATTTGTGACCCCTGATCTATTAGTGACCCCTGATCTATTCGTGACTCCTGATCTATTAGTGACTCCTGATCTATTAGTGATTCCTGATCTATTCGTGACCCCTGATCTATTAGTGACCCCTGATCTATTAGTGACTCCTGATCTATTCGTGACTCCTGATCTATTCGTGACCCCTGATATATTAGTGACTCCTGATCTATTAGTGACTCCTGATCTATTCGTGACCCCTGATCTATTAGTGACCCCTGATCTATTAGTGACTCCTGATCTATTCGTGACCCCTGATCTATTCGTGACCCCTGATCTATTAGTGACCCCTGATCTATTAGTGACTCCTGATCTATTAGTGACTCCTGATCTATTAGTGACTCCTGATCTATTAGTGACTCCTGATCTACCGCCCACCTAAAGCCTCCACTACCTTCCTGTCTGAGCTTTCTGAGTTGCTCACCTCTCTCTTCTCCATGTCTCCATCAATTTTCCTGCTTGGCGATTTCAACATTCATGTGGACTCCAGCAACTGCAAGTTTGCTACTGAATTCCTGTCACTCCTGGACTGTTTCAGCATCAAGCAACATGTCAAGGGTCCCACCCACAACAAAGGCCACACACTGGACCTGGTGTGCTCTACCGGCCCACCACCCCCCGACCTACAGCGTCTGGACCTGGCTGTATCTGACCATCATGCCATCCTCTTCACTGTTCCTGTCTCCCTGCCCAGGCAGCATCCTAAACGCACCATCATGTTTAGGAACATCAAGACTGTGAGTGCACCAGCCCTATCCAACCTGATAGCTACCCACATGGCCTCGGCTCCCTCCGACTCCACCGTGGATGGCCTGGTAGCCCACTACAACGCTGCCTTATCCCTCAGTCTCAACTCTCTCGCCCCCATCAAAACCCGGACTGTTTCCTTCACCCGCCCTGCCCCCTGGTTCACTTCCGAACTCCGCAGCATGAAGGCCTCTGGTCGCCAGCTGGAGAGGCTTTCTAAAAAAACTGGCCTCACGGTCCACCTCCTGGCCTTTCGTGACCATGTGGAAACCTACAAGGAAGCTCTCTCTCAGGCCAAAACTGTATACTACTCTCGTTTGATTGGTGCCCAGCAAAGCAACCCTCGATCATTGTTCTCCACCATCAACCGCCTACTCCGCCCCATTGACGCCCCCCATCCCTCTGGTGCTCCCGATCTCTGCTCCAAATTCCTCGACTTCTTCCAGGCGAAAGTCGACTCCATCCACCAGCAGCTCCTGACACCAGCCCCTCCCCCTCCACCCGCACTTCAGCCACCTGGCAACGCCCCCTCAGCGCTGCACCTCTCCCTTTGTGACCTCTCCTCCTTCTCCCCTGTGGATGCTCCCCAACTGGCCAAGTTGGTCAGCTCGGCCAAGACGTCCACCTGCTCCCTGGACCCCATGCCTACAGCCCTGGTCAAGGACTGCTTACCCACCCTCTGCCCCTACATGGTGGACATCATCAACGCTTCTTTGGCATCTGGTATTGTCCCTACCAGCTACAAAACTGCCTCAGTCACCCCCATCCTCAAAAAGCCTGGCCTGGACATTGATGACCTCCACAACCACCGGCCGATCTCCAACCTCCCCTTCCTCAGTAAGACTCTGGAAAGAGTAGTCGCCGGCCAACTCCATCTCCACATGTCCAACCATGAGCTCTATGAGCCCCTCCAATCCGGCTTCAGACTCCAACACAGCACGGAGACCGCCCTCATTAAGATCATCAACGATCTCCTCATTGCTGCTGACTCTGGCCGCCTCAGCATCCTCATCCTCCTGGACCTCTCTGCAGCATTTGACACTGTCTCCCATACCATCCTCCTCAACCGCCTATCTGACCTTCTAGGGGTCACTGGCACCGCCCTCTCCTGGTTTTCATCCTACCTCCATAACAGGGAACAGTTTGTTTCCATCAACGGCTCTATTTCCCCCCTAGCCCCAGTCAATCATGGCGTGCCCCAAGGCTCTGTGCTTGGCCCCCTCCTCTTCACCATCTACATGCTCCCCCTCGGCAACATCATCCGCCATCATGGACTGAACTTCCACTGCTATGCTGATGACACTCAAATCTATCTCAGTACTACTCCATCCTCCCAGTTCCCCCCTCAGTCCCTTGTCAACTGCCTGCATGAAATAAAAACCTGGATGTCATCAAATCTTCTCAAACTCAACACCAAGAAGACAGAGCTCATGGTTGTGGCACCCAAGGCGCTGCTCCGGAAGGTTGGTGACTTCATCCTCGAGGTTGACGGCTGCTCCATCTCCCCATCTCCTGAAGTCCGCAACCTGGGTGTCATCCTGGACTCCACCCTTTCCTTCAAGTCCCACATCAAGTCCGTCACCAAAACTGCCTTCTTCCATCTCCGGAACATTGCCAGACTCCGACCGTCACTCTCGGAGTCTGTTGCTGAAATCCTGGTCCATGCATTTGTCACCTCCCGCTTGGACTACTGCAATGGTGTCCTGTTCGGGGTACCCAACAAAACCCTGGACAGGCTCCAGTATGTTCAAAACTCTGCCGCCAGGGTTCTCACGCACACAAAGCCCTGGCAGCACATCACCCCCACCCTCATCAACCTCCACTGGCTCCCGGTCAAGTCCCGCATCTCATACAAGATCCTCCTCCTCACCTACAAGTCCCTCCATGCCCATGCCCCCCAGTACCTATCGGACCTCCTCCGCCCACATGCCCCTCCCCGGAACCTGCGGTCTTCAGACTCTGGCCTGCTTGCCACCACCCGCACTAAACTACGAACCTTCGGGGACAGAGCTTTCAGTGTGGCAGCCCCCACCCTCTGGAACTCTCTCCCTGCGGCGATCCGCAACATCTCCACTCTGGACGCCTTCAAAAGGGCCCTCAAGTCCCATCTGTTTGCCAAGGCTTTCGGCCCCTAGTTTACTTGTTCTGTTTTTCTGACTGTTTGTCTAAACTGTTTTTGTCTATCTGTTACTCTTGTAAAGCGGCCTTGGGTCCCCTGAAAGGCGCTATATAAATTAAAGTTATTATTATTATTATTATTATTAGTGATTCCTGATCTATTAGTGACCCCTGATCTATTAGTGACTCCTGATCTATTCATGACTCATGATCTATGCGTGACTCCTGATCTGTTAGTGATTCCTGATCTATTAGTGACTCCTGATCTATTAGTGAATACTGATCTATTAGTGACTCCTGATCTATTCGTGACTCATGATCTATTAGTGACTCCTGATATATTAGTGACTCCTGATCTACTCGTGACTCCTGATCTATTAGTGACTCCTGATCTATTAGTGAATACTGATCTATTAGTGCTTCATGATCTACTAGTGAATACTGATCTACTAGTGAATACTGATCTGTTAGTAACTCCTGATCTACTAGTGAATACTGATCTATGAGTGACTCCTGATCTACTAGTGAATACTGATCTACTAGTGAATACTGATCTGTTAGTGACTCCTGATCTACTAGTGAATACTGATCTGTTAGTGACTCCTGATCTACTAGTGAATACTGATCTGTTAGTGACTCCTGATCTACTAGTGAATACTGATCTGTTAGTGACTCCTGATCTACTAGTGAATACTGATCTATTAGTGACCCCTGATCTGTTAATTGACTCCTGATCTATTAGTGACCCGATCTATTGGTGACCCCTGATCTAGGCACATGAAGAGAAAAATGTTTCAACCCTAAGGATTTAAAAATTGCTATATTTGTTTTACATCTACAGTTTGTTCCTTATTTTATTGTAATTGTAAATTGTTTTCTGAAGTTAGCAGTTGGCAAACTGTTATGTCAGTCACCAGCAGGAGGACTATGTCTGTCTATAGTCAAAGTAGGCCAACACGTTTTTGTTCAGGAAGGACAGAAACAGAATATCTTTTGAAAGTAAAATGTTTATTTTTACACTTTTCCAGCATAAATTGGCACCTTTGCCAGTCATAAGAACCATGGCTAGAATGCTCTAAATTGCAACATTAATGAAAAATCTGAGGGGCGTGCCCATGGAACCCTGTAGGAACCCCCTCGCTTGGCGCTCATCACTGTGCACCCTGCATACCAGTAAAAAAAACGCCGTAATCTCAAAGGCCGATATCTGTAGAAGTAGAAACTCTTTACAAAGCTGACCCTGTCATGTAAGGCCTTCAGCAACACAATAAACAAGTGATCTCTGACTCTGAAGAACAGAAACACTTGAGCCTGAGGACTGTTGCTCTCTTTAGTAACAACGCTTGGTTGTTCTAATTGGATTAACTTGTTTGAGTGTTTCCAGATAGACTCCCCCCCACACACCTGGTTCCCCACAACCCCTCCAGCCTCTCTGCAGTTGGAGGTAGCAGTGCATGTCTAATGGTGGCTCTGTGAGGTTAACTTCCACACTCGTTTGTTTTGCAGGCCTTTCTCCCTGGTCTCCTGTTCATGTCCAGGACATCTCACTGACAAATGATTTACAGATGCTTTTCAGCTCAACACATCCACCTAACAAGCATGTAATGGCAGCCTGGGCCCAGCGAACTTTGTGAAATGAGCATGATGTCTTAAAACACAAACCCTGTGTGAAATGTCTTTCCCAGCAGGACTAGATTAGATAGAGTTTGACTTCCAAAGAAGAGTGTGGAGGTCTGTAGGGGTGATGGACAGATACTTCTGCTTTGAACTCTGGTGACCTGAGTTCAACCCCCACCTCAGAGCAGTTTGAGTAATCTTTTTCAACAAACAGTTTTTCTCATTCAACCATGACTCAAAACAATTGAACGTATGTTTAAACCACAACTCAAACATTAGTGCAGTACTTTACATATCCAAATTTAAAGTGGAAAAAGAATCCAAGTTCTCATCTTAATTGTTCTCCTGTTTCTTCCATCTAAATTATGGCCTATCACATATAGGCCAAAAAAGCATGTTTTAGTAGATATTGAATTCTGGTACAAATAATGCTGAGGAAATCTTCAGGAACATCTTGATTATTGATTGATGACTGATAAGTTGTTCCTGAATAACTCTCATTAGAGGATTATGTGGTAGATAATGATGAGTTACCAAAGAACAGACTTCGGGACACCATGTTATTAAATCATTGATCAATGATTAGTTCATAGCTTTAACTGGGAATTTACAATTCATTTCTTAAAGGTGCAAGATCCAAGAAAACATTTCCATATCCTCTCAAAGGCTGTCAACATGTTAATAGCGAGCCGGTGGATCATAGTTAACGGTGCTAACAGAGCTAACAGCGTTTATCTGAGGGGGAACCAGAGGGCTTCCGAACGACACTGTTGGTTAGGACGGCATTATCAGCTGTAACCGCCGTATAAGAGCAGAGCAGAGTGGTGGCCATGAGCTAACCAGTGGGGTACACTCACTCTAAAATGCATTAACATGCACTAAAAGCCACTGCAGCCAGCCTGGCTCAACAAAATAAGGAGAAGCTCATACAACAACTCATACATGAGGGGAGCGACTTCATTCTCTGCTTGGGAAGACTTTACTCCACTATATCTTCACTATATTAACGTTCATCATTTTAAATATTGCTCTTAAAATGACAAAAATGGCAGAATAAAAAAATAAAAGTTTGGTGCTAACATATTAAAAGTAATGAACATGTACATGTGTGGTGAACTGAGAGGGAAGCTGACACAACAGAAGAGAAGCTCTTGTGACTGAGCTAACGGATAGCTCGCCAGCTAGCACTTAGCCACTATATTGCAAGTACTCACTTACATCTGGTCCCCAACAGTTTCGCATGGAAGAGTGAATGTCACTTAGCAGTGGGATTTCTGAATAATAATAAAATGTTTTGACTCTTTTTATCAGACAGGAAGCAAAAGAAGGAGCGAGACCGGTTGTTCGTGTGAGTTCATCCTCGTACGAAAACTATGCAACTTTTGGGTGTGTAGTCTTTGTATTTACGTCTTATGCTTCAACAATTATGTGACAAAATGTAAAATACAAAATCTTTTAAATTGACAAACTGTAATTCATGGCAGAATTTAAACAGGATCAAAAAAGTATTTGTCTCTCGGTATTGATTATTGTAAATATTTTATTCCAAAAACATGGTCCCATGCCCTTGTCTGTTTCCCACCTTTGTGATTGTTTGCCCGCCCTTGATTGAACCCTGCTGTGTCTAATCACCTGCACCTTCCCAGTGTATTTAAACCAGTGGTGGGCCTTCAAGGCCTTCTCTGCTGGCCTAAATAGAATCAGAATTCTTAAATACACGACATGTATTATCATTTCTAAACATATTAAAGTAACTTAACCACAAAAAGAGGACGTGAAATTCGTGAAGGTAACATACAGTTTGTAAAATATTTACAAGCGTGTACAAATTTTACAAGAAATTATATTTACGTCCATATATATTAACAACACTTACCAACGTTGGAAAGGACCATACAGAATTTATAATGCCCGTCAAATATGTTAATGTAACAACATCCACATTACTATGAATCCAAGAAAGATAGATAGAGGGATATATAGATACTTAATTATTCACATAATATTATAAAGTAGTAATATCTAAATATTTATGAGGCACATTTCATTTGATAAACACAAAGCTTTGACCACAGTCACACTACATGAGATTTCTGCGTTGCTGTTTTGTCAGCATTGAAACCTTCTTTGTGTCTGTACCTGGAGCTCAGCTGGGGAAAGAGCAGCGCGTCTGTGCTATTGATCCCTGGCAAGCAGACAGCAGACTTCAGTGTTAGTTTTTGGGATTATCCTGATTCTCGCTCGACACTAGGTATTCCCATCCCATTGGAGACGTGTGTCCATATGCTCAAATGTCAGAAAATGTCACAGCAATCAAAACAACACAAACACTGCATTGTTGACCAGACTGCAGTCCCTCAGAGGATGAAGAACACACACTGGATCTGGAGGTACAGTAGGAGATTTAAGTGCAGGAATACAAGGATTATTGTGTTCATCCTGTTTGTGAGTCTTCAATCCTTTATCTAATGTTTACCTAAATGTTAAAATACTCATTTATGCCTTAGATCTTTTAAAAAAAATGTATTCTGGCAACATTTTCTTCGCTGTCTGCGTATTGGAGCCTGTCAGTTCATTAGAAACAAAAGTGAAAGAAGTCATGAAATTATTTTAATTGCAAATGTAAAATCAGATTATTCTCTTATCAATTTGAGACATGAGAATGGAGTTGACAGGATTATTTAAAAACAACAACTTTGTCCCGGTTTGGAGTCATGGATCGACGAAGCAAAAAAAAGGGAACATAATACTGCTTAATACCTAATATTTTGCAGCCGATACCGATTGCGGATCATCTATAAACCATATTATACAGATCATTTTTGTTGTTTTGTTATAGGTTCAGGTTAATTTTCTTTTCACAACCGTCCCAAAACATAATTTTAACTGCTTTCAAAGTCAGTGTAAAGCATCAAATATTCAAGATGTTATCATTTTACTTGGTTATAGTCATCTATACTGGATATCTGCATAAAAATACGCAATTCAAATTATGAGGAAATAGAAAATATATTTGTGTTGATAAAGAATCTTGTCATTAGTAGTTTTACTGAGGTATGATACGATGCTTAGAGTTATTGTTAGGAAGTTAAACAGGTCATAGTTCCCTCTCTATAATCATATATTTCATATTGCTGGAAACGTCTTCAAAAAGCAGGATTTATTGAAGTTTATCTTCAAAAATTTAAGTTAGAATTTTTTTAAATTACATTCAAACACATGATAACGTATAATTTACGTTTGACTCAGTGGAATACAAGAAAGCATGAATGCCGATCTCCCGCTCGCATATTTTTACTGAAAATCTGCAGTAAAACATGTCAAGAAGAGTTGAGCTCACAGAGCTGCCTCGAAAACATGCATACACGATCAGGGGAAGGTCAGGATATAAAAAGCATAAAGCATATACTCAGAAATCAATAGTTAAAGTGTAATCGAAAGATAAAGTGTATGATCGTTACATAACAAATGTTTAATACATAGAGTGATTTAACAAATGTAAACCTGATAATAATAATAAGTGTATCTGAGTATAGTGCAGTCTTTGTGTAGAAAGTACGGAGAAAGAGGAAGTAAGCAGGGTGTTGGCTTCAAGGGATGGGGAAATAATGATGGTTGAGAAGAAAAGACACAAAGCACAATAATGATGAAGGATGAGATCAATAATCATTTTATAAGCAAATGTGTACTAAGTAAACTGATTTAACAAATGTAAAAACTGTTTAACAAATGTTCTGTGTGACCGGAGCTGCGATGTATGAAAAGTGTTTTGTCAGGATGAGTTGGCAAAAAGAATAAGGATAGGAACAGATGTTATTGGGTGGGGTTAGGAAAAGACTGTCGCAAGAGATGAGTCATAGAGGCATAATACAGGATGAAGCCTGGACTTGTCCGGACATGTTCAGGACCCAACGCCCTCTCCAGTGGGTGGGGAGATGAGATCATGTATTGAACAGGGGGGGGCCGACAGAGCCCAAATGATGGATAAAAGGAGACGTTTGCAGGCAACACACTGGGATTTCGACACGGGCGCCGTCCAAGTGCGCCGATGAGGAGATACGGACGATTGCAACTGATGTATTGAGGACTTCGTCTCTGTTCACGGAAAGAAGACCGCTGTTTGTGGACAATAAGATTTAAAGACGGAGGTTTCCTCTCCCCACTGCTCAATTCTTAACAACTGGACAACGGAGAAGACGCAGCAGCCCTAGCAAGACTTTGTACTGAGTTTTGAGGACTGTTGAACGGACTCCGCTGCAGAGCGGGAGGACCGAGGGTCTGGCCAGACCTCCGCTCCTAACAACTCCAAAAGAACCTTTTCATCGCACCTTTGGACATCCAGCTCCAACCGAGCCGTCTCGGCATCTAAAACTAATTGAGTATAATCGAAGAAGAAAATTAAAGTAACGAATCTAGTGTAGTGACATTTTATGTGAGCTGTAGCTTAACCCTTGCAAACTAACAAAATATAACCTGCAATAAATATCTAATCTGCATTTAAAGTAAATTTCTCAAGTGCATTCATTTGCTCAGGTAGTAAAAAGTTCCTCGTGGCAGTAAAAAGTTAAAGCCATTGTATGTCTAACAACTGAGTTCTGAAAGGTTATCCTAGAGACCGAATCCACTTAACAATCCCTTACGGTTTTAGAAAGAAGTAATCCTAGCCGTTAAAACCTAACCTGGCATTTACCAAGAGCACGGATCCATAAGAGGGAAGCTGCCATAACCGACGCGACTGGTGGGAGCGCCCGGGGCCAGGACTGGTCTCTCGGCCGAGCGCGCTCAGACCGGAGGAAGCAGGGTAGACGTCGGGAGTAACGGCAGTTAGCAGAGCCAGGCGAGTTCCCTCGCCAGAACACCAGCTCGACAATCTTTTAATAGAGAGCTGAGTCAGTAAGTAGCCCCGTATAGGCCCGGAAGTATCCCAGGATCTAACACGTGGCGCCCATAACGTGGGGCTCGACGGAAAAGGAGTATGTTGAGTCCAAAAGAAGAACCCCGACAGCCGAGAGAGGCTGTCGTTCGTGTACGAAAAGACCTGAGGTGAGGCGTTGGGTAGAAAGTAAAGCTGCCCAAGCCTTGAAGAAGTCCGATTGCGAGACATCCACGAATCGAAGCTGTGTGTGGTATTTACAAGCCAGCACAGGAGAAGCCGCAGGCGACGGGGAGCATCGACCAGACTCGCCCGACCTGTAGAGGGACCAGAGCCTGATCCCATCCCTTCCTCAATGCGCGACGAGAGGCTTTGGGAGGAAGGCGACTCGAGACAACAAAGACAAAGACAAAGTCCAAGATGGAAGCACCGCCCGGCGGACCCGATGACGACGGAGGCAGCCAGCAGACGGCGACGGCTTAGCAGGACGTGCCAGCGACATCGACCCTGGACCAGGCAGCAGACGGCAGCGAGGACCAGGAGGAGGACGGCGCTGGAGCACGCGGAGAGACATCGGGAGAACCGACACCGGATCCAGGAGGCAGAGGCAACGTCCCACATCAGATCATCCTGAATGGAAAAGGATGGGCCACATGGGACGATTCTGTCCGACAACACCTAATTGACCTGCATGAAGAAGCAGATAAGGAGAAGGTGGGAGAAAAAGTAGAAGAGTATTGCAAAAGGGAGGGGGGTTATCTTGCTCCCCTCACCCTTGAGTCAGGAATGGTGGCTGCAGTGGTAGGGTGTGAAGGACCCCCGAAAGGCAAGAAGAAAGTGGGAGAGTGGCTACGTTGGTGGCTCGTGGTACTGAAAGTCATTAAAGGAAAAATAGTCACCATAATTAGCCCGTCAAAAGAATACGACTCGGTCGTGAAGATGCTGGCCACAGAAATGGGAGCGGGATGGCTAACTATAGAGCAGAAAGTAAAAGCCACATCCCGCTACCAAGAAAATAAAAAAGAGCAAGACGCAATAGCGGCATACATAGCGGAACAACCATGTTACACTGAGGCTACCAGCGAATACCAGATCAGCACCAACGGGACCGAGGTCTCCGCGGACTCCCAGTCAGGGGAGTCCTCGGGGTCCGAAAAAGAGGACAACCAGGACAGCAGCGAGAACGGGGAAACCTCGGAGAGGGACGAAGTGAGGGAAGACTCAACGCTGAACAGGAGCGATGGGTACCAACCGCTCCCGCTTTCCATCCAAACCGGGACTCCCGCTGCAGTAAGAAAGGTCCTGAAGGAGTACAAGGACCCAGTGCCGGGGCGGTCCAAGAAAGCTCAGGCTAAGACAAAACACGTTCGCTCACCGAGCCCAGGAGAGTATCTTCCGACATTAAGAAAGATGCCCGAAGGTACCAAAAAGTATGCGAACCAGACAGGGTTGACCGCATATAAGTCAAAGTCAAAAGTCAAAGTAGTCAAAGTAGCTTTTATTGTCAATTTCTTGCATGTCAGGACATATAAGGAATCGAAATTACGTTTCCCACTCTCCCACGGTGGAACATAAAGTGCAAGCACGACACATAAAACACTTCCTAGGCTAGGTAAAGACAGATATCCTAGTTAAAACATATACTATACTACAATAAAACATTCAATACACATAGGGACGTTCAATACACATAAAAACGGGAAAAGTGGGCAATTAATATAATAATTAATAATGGAGGGGCAATTGGGCAATTGATATAATAATGGGAAAAATGGGCAATTAATATAATAATGTGTGTGTATGTGTGTGTGTGAAAAGTGGGCAATTAATATAATATAAATATAAATATGGATACATATTTACAGTACTTCTGTACTGGGGGGGGGGGGTCAGCTTAAGCTTCGCGTCAGGCTGGAGGATATGATTGGGGGGAGTGAGGGGAGAGAGTTCAGTGTCCTGACAGCTTGGTGGGTGAAGCTGTTCTTTAGTCTGGTGGTGCGGCAGCGGAGGCTCCTGTACCTTCTTCCAGAGGGTAGGAGGCTGAACAGACTATGTGCAGGGTGACTGGTGTCGCTTGCGATTTGAGTGGCTTTCCGGGTGAGGCGGGTGGTGTATGTTTCCTGTAACGAGGAGAGTGGGGCACCGATGATCTTTCCGGCTGTCTTTACAATGCGTTGTAGTGTTTTTCTGCTGTGTTGGGTGCAGCTACCGCCCCACACAGTGATGCAGCTAGACAGGATGCTTTCAATGGTGCCCCTGTAAAATGATTTCAGCACTGATGTGGGGGCTTTTACTCTCTTCAGCTTGCGGAGGAAGTAGAGGCGCCACTGGGCTCTCTTTGCCAGTGATGCGCAGTTGGTGGCCCAGGAGAGGTCGTCACTGATGTGCACCCCCAGGAATTTGGTGCTTTCTACTTGCTCCACAGCAGCACCATCGATGGTCAGTGGCGGGTGTACAGTGTGGCCTCTCCTGAAGTCAACAACAATCTCCTTAGTTTTGGTGACATTCAGCAGGAGATTGTTGTCGCTGCACCACGTGGTCAGAAGGTTGACCTCCTTCCTATAGTTGGTCTCATTGTTCTTGGTGATGAGACCAACCAGAGTGGTGTCGTCTGCGAACTTCACCATGTGATTGGTGCTGTATGTAGGTTCGCAGTCGTGAGTCAGCAGGGTGAAGAGCAGGGGGCTGAGCACACAGCCTTGTGGGGCCCCAGTGCTTAGGGTGATGCTGCGTGAGGTGTTGTTGCCGACACGTACTGCTTGTGGCCTCTCACTAAGGAAGTCCAGGACCCAATTGCACAGTGGGGTGTTGAACCCCAGCTGGTCCAGTTTGCAGATGAGTTGTTGTGGGATTATGGTATTAAATGCTGAGCTGAAGTCTATGAAAAGTATTCTTACATATGAGTCTGCTTTTTCTAGGTGGGTGAGGGCTGGGTGGAGAGCAGAGCAGATTGCGTCCTCTGTGGAACGTTTTGCTCTGTATGCAAACTGAGAGGGGTCCATGGTGGGGGGTAGGATGGACTTGATGTGGGCCATGACTAGCCGTTCAAAACACTTCATAATGATGGGGGTCAGTGCCACGGGGCGATAGTCATTGAAGCAGGATGGAGCCGGTTTCTTGGGTACAGGTATGATGATGGAGGTTTTGAGGTGTGATGGGACAGCAGCTTGACTCAGAGAAGTGTTGAAGATAACAGTGAAGATATCTGTTAGCTCCTCTGCGCAGTCCCTTAGTGTGCGGCCTGGGATGTTGTCTGGGCCTGTTGCTTTTATATATATAACCACTACGGAGAGCCTTGTGACATAGACAGCCATGGACTGGTTGTCTTAACCAACTCACATCTGAAGCCTCATATCTCCCGGTTCAGAAAGCAACTGGTGAAAGAGGCAGGCAAACCCTACCAAGAAGAACTGGAAGAAAGCCTCAAAAAATATAGAGAGAACAAGCCGTCGGTAGTGATTACGAGTGGCGGAGCATCAGGTCATTTCGCGGTGCTGCATGTACCGATCGAAAAATATGAGGATGGTGAAAATCAAGATGCCTATCGGGACGACCTAGAGGAGGCAATCGGAACAGGTGTCACCCGAGCAAGCGAGATGTCCTACAAAAGGGTCGTCATATGCAACGACGGGGCCATATCCGGCAACCTACCATGGCAGGTAGCAGAGGAAGCGGCCATGAGGATTATGCGCCTCCTGATGAAAACTACCCACGGTTGGAGCAATATCCAAGAGTTGGTAATAGTCACCTCGGTGGCCCAATTCCGCGAGCGAAAGGAGAAAATACTGAGAGCCCTCTACAAGACTGAGGGGCCAAACAACTGGCGGGCAGGACAGCCAAAATACGAGGACAAAAACGCCCCAGCTGTGAAAGCAGTTCTGCCACGGCTCCCGTCATCAGCAGGATTAAAGAAAGAAGCGGCAGAACAGAGGGGCTACCAGGAATCGACACCCGGTCCCTCGAGACGAGAAGAGCGACGTCCACAAGTCAGCTCAAGCCAGGAGAAATCTCCAAAGAAAAAAGAAACTCCAATCACCTCTCCCCGGGAAGTAGCGGTGCAGACCGAAGTGGAAACCCCCGTGCCAAAAAGATCACAGCGTGGGATCACCAGCCCGGCGGAGTCCGTCAGCCTGCAGAGAATGCACTACGACGGAAGAGGAGAAGGGTCCATCATAAGGTTCCTAAGTCCAGACGGGAGCAGGGCAAGTCCCAGAACTCCAAAAAGAACGCCAGAACCAACTCAGCCGGCCTCACCGTCCGAAGGACCAGAGAGGGAGGGCGACGAAGAAACCGCAGCTGAAAGTTCAGACGAAGAAGACACGGTGCAAAGCCTGACTTCAATCGAATACGAGGCTCCCGGAGGAGTAATAGACCTGAAGCAGGGAAGCAGAAAAGGCAAGAAGAATGCACTGCCCCTTCATTCAGTGTTCTCGACTTCACAAAGAATCGCCAGAGATGACCAATATGGGCCCATGACCACGAAAGACGGAAGAAAAGCCTATGTTCCAGAGGTCAGCCAAACTAGTTATGATGTTCCAGGGACATGGTTGCACGACCTCGAGGGAATGAAGGGAACAATGGTCTCGACTTCAAGACAAATGGAGAATGGGCGAATTTTCTGATGACCCCGACCTATGGCTCCCTCGCAAAAGCCACAGAGCTGACGGGTAACTTTCGCACGGGCTTTGTGGCGATCGTGTACGACGTCATGTTGCGACGCCTGAAGAAAGCAGCCTACAAGCTGGCAACGGAGGAAGAAAAAGCGCTGAGGCAAGACATCTCGGACAGCGAAGACGAACAGCCACCTCAAGGGCAGGGCCTCGCACGAAGCAGCTGCCTCACCACCGCTGAAGACAATGACTGCATAACAAAGATACAAGCTTCCACCCAGAGCTTTGGTGAGTTCAAAAAGATCAAGGCGATGGTGGCCAACCGAGACCCAAAAGAATCGGTGCAAGAATATCTGACGCAGAAATGGCTTATGGTAAAAGCCAGCTCCACAAACGATGAGGCGAAAAGATTGTGGCTGGCCCATGTGACGGACGAACCGATGGGTCCCGAAGAAACCGCGGAACAGCACTACCGAAGATTAGTGCTGGAAGACTGCGAAGACGAGGAGTCACACATCGACAAGGCAAGAAAAAGCTTAGAAAAAGGGCAAACTCTCACCCAGGCGTGGTACGCCTTGCGACAGGCGATTCCGCCAGAAAGAAGTGTGCAAGCCCTTAGGAAGCTGACAAAGGGCCTAATGAATGACATCGATTTCGTGACCCTAAACATCAACAAAAGTACCACAGAACAAATCCAAGAAACAGTAAGAAAGTGGGAAGAATTGCCCAAAGGAAGGGTAGTCCCAGAAGAGAGCGTGGAGGAGGTGGTGCAGGCAGTGCATGGCGCACTAGGATATGCAGGCACCATTCCAACGCAAAGGGAACTGGAAAAGCAGCGACTCTGGACTCCTGAAAAAGAAGTCCGCAGAATCCTAAAAAAACTGTGAGTTGTGTGGTCGATACAATGCAGGAAGGAGAGGACAAAGGGAGGGGAGGACTCACCATTAAGAAAAGAGGAATCCAAGGAGTAGGGCAGCTGAAGCCAGTTCCGCATTAGGAGAAAACCAGGAACTCAAGAATGGCCACCAACATACAAGATTTACCACCCTACGTCAGAGTGGCCAATGTCAAAGGGGTGGTTACCATGAGAAGGAGTACTACGGGGCTCTGGGCAGGAAGAGCCCTGAGGAAGTTGGGTTATGCAAGAAGTGATTTCTCTCCGGAGAAAAAAGAAGTGTTGCAATGGAGAGAAATTAAGAATGACTGTGTGGTCTGCCTGCTGCCGACCACCCTAGCCGTTGCATGGCAGGGACCCGGAGACCAGAAACCACTCCGGGTCACAGGAAAAAGAAAAGAGTTTAACCGCATGCACCATAAACCGGTGAAGGATATGGATGCATGCATATGCGGTACATGCCATGTGGAGAATTTAACAAGGTTAACCTTCATCACCTAGTGGTGATCGACAGCTGGGAGCAGGCATCAGGACCGTCTTCACCAGAGGTCGACGTGCTCGTCATCACTGCCCCGGCCGACGAAAACTTCCTGTGAGATTCCTACTAGCTAAGGCGAGGCAGCCTGTGACCTCAAGAAGGGGATGTCAAGAAGAGTTGAGCTCACAGAGCTGCCTTGAAAACATGCATACACGATCAGGGGAAGGTCAGGATATAAAAAGCATAAAGCATATACTCAGAAATCAATAGTTAAAGTGTAATCGAAAGATAAAGTGTATGATCGTTACATAACAAATGTTTAATACATAGAGTGATTTAACAAATGTAAACCTGATAATAATAATAAGTGTATCTGAGTATAGTGCAGTCTTTGTGTAGAAAGTACGGAGAAAGAGGAAGTAAGCAGGGTGTTGGCTTCAAGGGATGGGGAAATAATGATGGTTGAGAAGAAAAGACACAAAGCACAATAATGATGAAGGATGAGATCAATAATCATTTTATAAGCAAATGTGTACTAAGTAAACTGATTTAACAAATGTAAAAACTGTTTAACAAATGTTCTGTGTGACCGGAGCTGCGATGTATGAAAAGTGTTTTGTCAGGATGAGTTGGCAAAAAGAATAAGGATAGGAACAGATGTTATTGGGTGGGGTTAGGAAAAGACTGTCGCAAGAGATGAGTCATAGAGGCATAATACAGGATGAAGCCTGGACTTTTCCAGACATGTTCAGGACCCAACACCCTCTCCAGTGGGTGGGGAGATGAGATCATGTATTGAACAGGGGGGTCCGACAGAGCCCAAATGATGGATAAAAGGAGACGTTTGCAGGCAACACACTGGGATTTCGACACGGGCGCCGTCCAAGTGCGCCGATGAGGTGATCCGGACGATTGCAACTGATGTATTGAGGACTTCGTCTCTGTTCACAGAAAGAAGACCGCTGTTCGTGGACAATAAGATTTAAAGACGGAGGTTTCCTCTCCCCACTGCTCGATTCTTAACAACTGGACAACGGAGAAGACGCAGCAGCCCTAGAAAGACTTTGTACTGAGTTTTGAGGACTGTTGAACGGACTCCGCTGCAGAGCGGGAGGACCGAGGGTCTGGCCAGACCTCCGCTCCTAACAACTCCAAAAGAACCTTTTCATCGCACCTTTGGACATCCAGCTCCAACCGAGCCGTCTCGGCATCTAAAACTAATTGAGTATAATCGAAGAAGAAAGTTAAAGTAACGAATCAAGTGTAGTGACATTTTATGTGAGCTGTAGCTTAACCCTTGCAAACTAACAAAATATAACCTGCAATAAATATCTAATCTGCATTTAAAGTAAATTTCTCAAGTGCATTCATTTGCTCAGGTAGTAAAAAGTTCCTCGTGGCAGTAAAAAGTTAAAGCCATTGTATGTCTAACAACTGAGTTCTGAAAGGTTATCCTAGAGACCGAATCCACTTAACAATCCCTTACGGTTTTAGAAAGAAGTAATCCTAGCCGTTAAAACCTAACCTGGCATTTACCAAGAGCACGGATCCAGAAGAGGGAAGCTGCCATAACCGACGCGACTGGTGGGAGCGCCCGGGGTCAGGGTGGCCCCTCGACCGAGTGCACTCAGACCGGAGGAAGCAGGGTAGACGTCGGGAGTAACGGCAGTTAGCGGAGCCAGGCGAGTTCCCTCGCCAGAACACCAGCTCTGCAATCTTTTAATAGAGAGCTGAGTCAGTAAGTAGCCCCGTATCGGGCCAGAAGTATCCCAGGATCTAACAAACTTTATTTTGCACTGTGAAGGTTAAACTGTGAACTAAATCCGCTGTTCACGTGTGCAAGGATCAGTCATTTAGCAGACGCTTTCATCCACAGCGACTTACAATTCAGATTCTATCACATTTCTACACCGTAGGCGCAGCTACGGGAGCACTTTTGGGGTTTTGGGCTCAAGGACACATCGACATGCGACTAGCGGAGCCGGAGCCGGGGATCGAACCACCGATCCAAGGACGGCCCTGCTATCCACTTAGCCACAGTCGCCCACACAGATCAACTACTGTCCTTTATATCACTATCAACGACACACTCTCGGCTGTAGAACATGCACAGCAGACTAGTGGAGCTGTGGCAATGAGTTCTAATGCAGCTGGAAGCAGTGACTGTGTTGAGTCGCCTGGTTCGTGTGTTCAACGGCTGCTCAGTGTCATTTCAGATTCAGTCACTGACAAACAATTTTTGTAATGCAAGAAATCTTGAGGAGTGGAATCACAGCTGCATTGTCATGAGACAATGATTTAACTTCAACAATGTAAACTTGACTCTATTTAAATGGACAAACCTGTGGATTTCTCATGTCTGAATGTTTTCTTCTGTCTAAAAATAGTAATAATATAGTATTCCAAACAATCTAACAGAGGATATTTTCTATCTGACACTAAACAGACCACCACACACAGCAGCTTTCAGGAACTGGTTAAAGGTTGTTCTTTTATTTTGATCATGTTTTTCTTTTTCTCATTAATATATAGAAAGGCTCAATGGTCTGTATTTCTATCCATGTTACTCACACACTAGACCTCGTAGAGCAGTGTGTTGTCCTACACTTAGACCAGCCTTTGTGAAGTGGTGTGGGGGGCTTTAATGCTCTTTTTACAGTCCCATTAATCCCTCTGTTCACAATTTCACGCACAGCTTGGGCCTCGGTGTTATTTTCACAACCTTTCACCACTAATTCCTGTGAATCCTGAAACAGAACACCTTCCCTTCTCCTCCTCCCTGCTGCATGTGTGTCTCAGCTTTATTTCCCCTCATCAAAGCGTTAAGAGGTCTGAAAAGCCCCCCTGGACGAGACGCGGCGGTGAGGCTGGCAGTGTGCTCAGGACGTGCTAGTGTCCGGCTCCACAGTGTTCCGGTGGTCATCAGACGACCCAGAGGAAGTATGTTTACCCTGGAAGAGGGACCAGACAGTAGATCTGTTAGAATGGCACACAGCTGATCATCAAACACTCAGTCACAATTTGATCTGATCTGGGCAGTGGTGTCCGAAAGGTTTGAGCAGCAAGCTTGTGACCGCAAGGTCGTCGGTTCAATCTGACCGGCAGACAATCTGGGTGGTACCACCACTGAGGTGCCCTAGAGCAAGGCCTTTAACCCTGACTGCTCAGTGGCCAGCAGATCAGACTTGTTGTACTGGGCAGCTTCCACATGTGAATGAGTAACTGTATAAACTTGATCTGGGCGTTCCTGAAAAAGAGAGCATTGCTCAAAGTGAAACCCACCCGAATACAAAAAGTTGAAATAAAACGAAATAAAAGATGTCTCCCCTAACAATATGCACACAGTTACTTCAATGCCATTACCCCAGGTGTTGCAACAGCCAATCATATCACTTACTGTAACCTGAATAATGTCACTGATGCACTGACATCATAAAAACAAGAAACATGAGTAGTCAGATAATGCGTCAGGCTTTTAACAAAATGACAGTTTCGCCAGATTATCTAAATTACATTTTGGTTTGATACACTTCTACCAAGGAATTGAGCTTGTATATCAAATGATTACACAATTCGATTGATCAGAAAAAGACTCTTTGAGAAAGCAGCTGTGAGGATTCTACTGGCATTGATACCCTCAGCAAACACATCAAGTAACATCATTCTTCGCTCAGTCTGTTGATTGAGCGAAGAATGATGTTCCAGAAAGATGTTACAGAAAGTTTAGCACATGAGGAGGTTGGGAGCTGTGGCATAATATACCCGTATTCATATGATTGGACATTACTAGTCAGCTGATAGCAGCTGTTCTATGAGCCAGTGTTTGTGAAGCCAGTTAGCGAAGGCAAGCACAACTTTAGTGCTCTACCTGAACGAATGCAATGCTCCATTATTTGGAGGTCAAACTAAAAGTGAATGTCTTTGAAGCTCGAACTATGTTGCCAGATCTCAGCTATTTAACTGTTACCAATAGAAGAAATGGCCAAACCGGTATCCACTGGAAGCTGGGGGAAGCATCTAGCTGTTTCGACAGTTCAAAAACATAAACACCTCTAAAACTATACAAATGACAAGTAACATGTATCGCAGTTGTTCAATTTGCAAACATACAGGAATGTAATTCTGTAATGTGAATTTGTGGTTTTAGAAGGAGTTACTGAGTCTAAGTCACTGCATCTGGGTGTGAAGTAGTTATAGCACTTAACTCCCCCTAAAACGACATGTATATACTGTCGTTCATGTCATTCATACAATTCTATTTGTGTACGGATTGAGCTTTAGAGGTGTTGTTAGAGATTCCTTTTGACTCTAAGCAGAGCCTGGCCAGCTGCTTCGTATTGCTTGGGTAATAGCCTCGAGACTCCAGATGCCTGCCTGACGAGTGTTTGTATGGTCAGAGGTGAAACAGAGGGGTCTTTCAGCCTGGTTATGCTTTGATGCACATGAGAGTTAATAAGCATATTTCCTAACATAATCAATTCTTCCAATATATACTGCTCCACTGCTTTTTGAAAACGTGTTTCAATGACAGCTAAATTATATCTTCACATTAATATTTTAACGTCATGTAAATATAGAGGTTCAATAAACCATTTGTAGAAATTAATTAATCAAATAATATTTTTTATTTTCACAAATTTCCCCTGAAGGAATTTTTAGAATTTGACACCCTGTGTCCTAGGACCTTGTTTTGGATAAAGAACAAATTCACCCAATAAAACTTGATAAGGAAAAAATGGAGGAAACTTCAGAAGGAGCAACGTGTGGAAGAAGAGACGTGCAAGAGGTGGCCTGTACACAATGACCAACATAATACAGTACAAATGTCATGTCATCTCTATCTCACCTCAGTCAAACAAAAGCCATGAAACTAAGAAAAGACATTTCAAAACATTTCCAAAGCTAATCATGAGATGAAATGGCACATATTTGTGACTCTGTTCATCTCCATTCATATTTCTATGTTGTGGTGGTCTTCCTGTTAGAGACCAACAGCAAATCAGGCTCATACTGTTCTGCTATCGCTGGGCAATGACTGGGAAACAACACGTTCCACAACTCATCCAGTGTGGAGATGTCTGCTAAGTGCCTCGCTGAGCAGCATTCATGCATGCTGATGCCAAGGTGGGTGCACCAGTTTGTGTTCTCCACTGAAGAACAAAAGCTCTTTCTCATATTTGGCATTTATTTGGTACCGAAGTATTGGACCTCATCACATCCCTAAGAGTGGTTCACTTTTGATCATCAGGTGATGAGCGGTTCTTGATAACGCTGCAAGCAGCAAACAGCGTGTTCCAAAAGGCCACGCTTTCCAAACAAGGTCTGCACTAGCAGTAACAAAATACAAAAATATATAATATCAATATGTGCCCACCACAATATCAACATTAATATTGAGGCTGCCACAAATAAACCAATGTCTGGGAATCACTGCATGTACAGCATTGGGGTTGCAACTAATGATTATTTTCATTAGCACTTCATCTGCTGATAGGTCCATAAATTGTCAGAAAATATTGATAATGCCTATCTCAGTTTCACAAAGACTGAGAGGCCATTTTCAAGCTGCCTGTTTGACGAATAAAACATGTTCAGTTATGTTACAAAAGCTAAAGAAACCCTGTCTCCAAGAAATTATGTTTACGTGCTCCTAATCTGCAACAGCAAATACATTTTGTAGAGGAATGCAGTGCTGCCTGCATTTGCATTTTTTTTCTTTCACAGCATAGGAGATGTATTAAAGAAAGTATCAGCAGTCGCCGCCGCTGTGGCGCAGTGGGTTGTCCTTCAATCACAAGTTGGCAGTAACAGCCGTGACTCCTACTGTCCGCGTCTAAGTGTCCTTAAGAGAGACACTGAACCCTACGAAGTTGCTTTCGGTGCTCCACAGCAGCTGACTGCTCCTTATGCTTACAATGGGTTAAATGCTCAACCTCTTCCTTGCAGACGGCAAAAGGTTAAAAACGTAGCACTTCCTTAACTGGAAAAATAGTCAAGGCAGGATGCTTCCTGTCAAATTGTCATTGGACAGTAGAACACGAAAAAGCAGCAAATCAACAACAATGAAGTCCTGCAGATATTTTCAGGAAAATGTACTGACCGTATCGAAGTAAAAGTTCTCATTTTTTATTCTATATATGGGTTAGGGTTAGGGTTCCATTCACTTACAAATGTAATGTACTTTCTCAAAAAAAATCAAGGATTCCCTCAGTGTAATATCCACCATTGCAAATCTTAAAAATGAACTACATCATTTTCTCAGTATTATCAGATCAACATGTCACTCATGAGTTTGCCTTACTCTTGGTAACTTAGATGACAGGTAACATAGTAGACAGTTTCCCTATTTTAGCCCCTAATTTCAATGGCAAGCCTAGCATGGCTAACAAAATGTCCTTCTCTTTATCAGGCTAACCTTCAATTTCAATGTATACTTGAATTCAAACATATCGACGCGCACAGCATTGATGGTCAATTAATGTATTCCTTGACAATGCACTATTACAGATGAATATTCTTTTTAAATGAGGACACTAATGAATATGTAAAATATGGCTGCCACTGAAAGAACTGATATCCTCTATGCGTTCCAATACCCATACTACTATTTAGTTTGACAGAACCTTTATATTTCATTTAAATGTGAAACTTCGAAACAGAACAGTAATAAATAGATAATGCTAACTGTAGTATTTGTAATCATTATTTTGAGGCCAAGACCCACACAATTTAAAATGGAAAAACTTGAAAGATTTAAAAAACATCAAAAATAAAGCTGTCATACACACAGGTCTTTTTTCAACTCTTCTTTTTTCTCTGTTTTTTTGTGAAACATTGGATGATTTGAGCCAGTGAGAGGTTTAGAGAGGAAATGTGTCTTTGGTGGAAACGCTAACAACTTCCAAAACATTGAAAACATCCAGACACTGCTTTTTGCACGAGGTCACAAGCCACAAAGGTTTGAAATGTAGTGAAATAGAATTATACAGTTGTATACAATAGAAATACTAAGTCAAGTAGAAGTATCTTAAAAGTCATTAAGGGTTAATGTATTTAGTTATGTTCCACCACTGATCCACTGCTGATCTTCAATGCATATCAATATCAATGTCTTATCTAAATATGCAATAATACCAGTTATGGAGTTTGTTCTAAATATCTACTATAACAAAACGAGAAACATTCTATTCAACAGCTATTTAGAGATCAAGCAGAAGGCCAAATCAAAATGTAGCTCTGTTGTTTATTCTGTGGGCCAGTATTTCTTCAAATTGACAGTTTGTTCTACAATCAAGCGGTACGTCTGGTGATTAACTTTACATGTACTATGCTGTTACACATTTCAGAGATGAAAGAGTTGTGTGTGATTGAACCACATTAAGGACTCTTGGCCATCTGTCTGGACCACCATGGCAGAGTGTGTAACAGCAGTGTGTTGTGTGTTTCAGGAGATAATGGGGAACAAAGGGGAAACCATCATGCCTCATGTCTTACTCTGACCTCTACATATACCCACCCCACACCCTCAGCCTCCTCCCTGCTCTGTCTGCCCCTGTGTCTCTACCAAAACACTCCAAAAATGCTGTATCCCTTCTATGTCCCACCACATGGCACACCATCAAAACACCACTATTCACTGGGCGGCAGATTGCTACTGAAGGAGACCACAAACGTCCCGACCTTAATGTCCAACTACAACTGGCCCTTTCTACCTCCTCCCAGACTCTTCTTTAACATACAAATTGGCTGTTTTGTGTCGCTGAATTGGAGATTAATTGCACGCACCATTTGGCGGTGCTTGTTCAAAAAGACTGTGGCCTTTTTTTTCTCCACAATGTCCCAGTGATTAAGGTTAGAGATTAGCCATTGAAGATTACTCCACACTGCCTTCTTTGTGAGGCTGTGGAGAGGCAGGCTGGATTACTCTTTAACATCCTCTGAAGCAGGTGGTTCTCATGGGGACAAGCCAAGCAGCCACTCCACCATACACAATCAGCACGCATACACCGCTAACCAGGAATACATGCTTGTAGTAACATCTGTGAGCAGCAAGTCTTAGTAATGTGAACATGTCAGTAATCCAGACTTTCTCCTCTAGGTCCTACTCATTCAATCTAGATAAGATTACAGCTGTCTATTTTATCCACACACTTCTTGATGTTTCTTGATGTAAAAAAGCAGAATAAACATTTTACATTCAACAGAACCTCCAGAAGATAGACATTTGGTAAAAAACAACAACTGAAAAAGCAAATCCATCTCTCTTATATTTTGTCATGGACATCAATCATTGGTCAATACATTGGAAGCATCATTGAAAAAAAATGACAAACAACTGGAAAATATTTAAGGGACAGAGTTACCGTTGCTTTACATTAGATGCTGAAAACTAGTGATCATACATAGACTCTGATTATTAAAGACTGAATTATTGCAGACCAAACTATCATGTACTCCAATCCAGACTATGGTACAACCAGAACTAAGTTTGCTTCATATATTGTGGTCAGGTTGTTCCTTCTGTTCACATTACATCTCTGGGCTCACCAATTTAACTACAATGGGCTCCAACTAGAGATTGAGCCCATTGTATTATTCATGCTGAAGGCCATACTATGCATCCACAGGGGCGACTAGCTCAGTGGTAGAGCAGTCCTTCAATCAGAGGATTGGCGGTTCGATCCCTGGCTCCGCTAGTCCATGTCAATGTGTCCTTGGGCAAGACACTTAAAATTGCCCCCGCAGGCTGTATAAATGGGTATGAATGTTAGATAGTCCTGATGGGCGAGTGGCATCTTGCATGTTAGCCCCTGTCATCAATGGGTGAATGATGACATGTAGTGTTAAAGCAATTTGAGTGGTCGGAAGACTAGAAAAGCACGACACAAGTGCAGTCCGTTTACCATCCTAGCATTTGAGAAAACAGGTTACATGTATAGCATTTTATGGCAAATGTCAGTTGGTCAATCCACCACTTTCTTTTAAGCTGAAAAGTATTTCAACAAATGCCGTATTGATTACTATGAAAGTTTCTGTACATATTTAGGTTCCCAAGAGGATGTCTACTAATGATTTTGATGATACCGAGACTTTTCATCTTGTGCCATCAAGAGATTAGCATTTTGCACCAGCATGCTGAAAAAATTCTATTGTGTGTGGCACTGCATCACGTTTCCTTCATTTTAGTGCACCGCAGGACACTATATTACATTTTCTCTACTAGAAGGGAACCCTTGAGGGCAGTTTCTTTACATTTTCTCCACCGGAAGGAAACCCTAGGGGGTACCTCATCACATTCTCTCTACAAGAAGGGCACCGTGGAAGGCACTACATCATGTATTCTTATCCTAAAGAGCACCCTAGAGGGCACTTTGTTTAGTTTTCTCCACTGAAAGGGGAGCGTACTAAAGATAGTGATAATAATAATAATAATAACTTTAATTTATATAGCGCCTTTCAGGGGACCCAAGGCCGCTTTACAAGAGTAACAGTTAGACAAAAACAGTTTAGACAAACAGTCAGAAAAACAGAACAAGTAAACTAGGGGCCGAAAGCCTTGGCGAACAGATGGGACTTGAGGGCCCTTTTGAAGGCGTCCAGAGTGGAGATGTTGCGGATCACCGCAGGGAGAGAGTTCCAGAGGGTGGGGGCTGCCACACTGAAAGCTCTGATAAAGATGTTCTCATCACTGATAAAGATGTTCTCATCACCTGATGGAGAAGTCAAACAACAAGATAAAAACATGTGCACAGTGTTAGTTTCCAGAACCTTAAAGCCATTAAGGCTTAAAGAAAAATTTGACCCTGACAGTTTTGTGGATCATCCAAAACTGTTTGCACTGTTTGTGTCAAACGGAAACCACTTCCCACAAGAACAGAAACGCTAGAACACACACAAACAACTCTGAAGTTATCCCCCTAAGGCTTAGTGTTAAATAATGGAACACTCACGAAACCTTACCCTCAATAAAGTACAACAGTGACACACAAACAGTTACATGTTAAACTGTTCCCAGAAGCCACCAAGTCACTGACACAATCATTAGTAGATGTTTGAGTGGTCAGTTAAGCATTTTTGTGAACAGAAATGTGTTAATAGGTTTTAAAACACAGCTTGAATGTGTGTCTCAGTAATTAGTCTGCATGTTGTTCTGTCAACAACGTTCTGTGGACATTAACACTGATCACTGCTGTACAAACCACTGCTGTACAAACTCCAATTTAAAGGAATCCAGGCTGACTACATTACAATGTATACATTTTAAAGGAGCTACCCTATATCGATTTCATCCCTCGATCCCTTCCACTTCTTGAATCTAACAATCTTTCCACTATGCAATAAACCTCTCAAAACTCATACTGTTATTGGTGTGGTCCTTGTCAGTGAATAATAAAATCTACTGACTCGTGTTGGGAACTAAAGGAGCGTGTTTGGGTTATCAGCATTTAAGAAACTGAATTCTTGACATCAATAGAATTATTGATGTATGTAACAATTATTAATGACTATTAATAACAACGGGGCACCACCCTGCGAACAGGGACCAATAACCAAACGATAAAACTAAGTCTCATAATTAGTAGTCACTCATAATGTCAATAGTCTGCGTATGACTATACATTCAGTGACAGTGAAGGTTTTAAGTTCGAGCACAGGCTACTACATACAGTCTTATCAAATACATATGCACAAGTAATCACAGACGACTGCTCCTTAAAGTATAACAGAGTTTATTAAATCAAAATAATAAATGATCAAATCAATTAATATTGCAACCAACAAACGTTATCATACAATTTTATATGCCTAAACTAAAGAATGAATAAAATGGATGAGGGTGTATGTCTGTGTGTGTGTGTGTGTATGTGTGTGTGTGGGTCTGTGGGTGAAAAGGAAGGAGTCTTACAGCTACCACTAAAGACTACAAAGATGGCGTCGTCGAGTGACGCGGACAAAAGGGGAGGGGCCTTAAGATACTACAGCTAAAAACTACAAAGATGGCGGAGTCGAGTGACGCGGGCCAAAATGGCAGTGAGACTGCTGGATGTAATCACGTGTGCCTGGGCAGCACGTGATGTGAGGCGATCGTTTGAACGGGGTTTCCCCAGGGGCAGAGACAAGAAAGAGAGCAAAGGTGGGGGTCATGAATCAAACTTCTGCGTGCGGTCCGCGTTGTAGTGAGAATGGGGAAGTTGGCCGTATCATACCCATTGTCGTTCTCGGTAGAACTGCCAGCAGTTATGTACGATAGCCGAGATTCCACACTTCACTCACAGAGCTGATTTAATGAGTAGAGAATACTACACGAAGTGTAATAAAACCAATGAAAAGAAATCAAATAAATCCCAAGCAAACAGTCATAGTTAATACACAAATACAGCGGAACTTCTCTGTTCCGTAATGATTGCGCAATATCTCAATATCACGCGACAGTAACTAAAACACAAAAACACGGGAATATCAACATATAAATGAATGACCTGAATTAAACTTACGTTAATTTAAGCTAAGCTATGCCCAGATGCCAAGAATCTTACTTGTCGATGCGTCGTTGCAACGTTGAAGTGTGTTCGTGGAAAAGTGGTCCGTTTCCTCGTCAGGAAGGGGGACAGGGGGAGCTTGCGGGTCGGCGCGGCGTTTGAGCCGGCTGCGGGCCGTCGTGGCGTGGCTTGCTCTGGAGCGAAACGCAGACGTGATCTATCCTCGCTGCAGGGAGGACAGTTTAACTTCGGCTGAGACGACGTGGTCCGTACGTCTCCCGGTAATCGTCGGTCAGGAGAGGATTAGACGTCTTCCTGCCGGAGTGTGCACCAAAAAGAAAAAGAAGCAAAAAGCAGAGAACGGATGCGGATTCGTCTCGGCTGGGTAAAGAAGCCTTACTCAAAGTGGAACACTGCTGTTTCGTCCAGCGAAATGGCTCGTGACCTGACAGGGTTTGATGAGTGTTTGAGGGTTTGAGGGCCGTTGTTTCCTCATGGTCAGCGTCGCGCTGGCGGGGAAGCTGGATCGTCTGTGGCCTGGACGGGGGGTCCGGGCGAAGAGAGCGGTTGCGTGCTCCCTAACTCAACCGAGGTCGAAGGGAAAAAGCTTGGAGGTGGGGGCTGCAGGTAGTTTTGTAGAACAGCTCCAGAACCACAGGGGTCCTGGAGTCTCTTGGCTCTCGGCCAATGATATTGCAGCGGTGCATTCAGGTTACCATGGTTTTTTGGGGGGGGGAAATTTACACCCTAGTGTGAAATTACTTTGCTCTTATCAAACTACAAATCAGGATGAAACCTTTGCTTGAAAAAGTGCAGGCCTGATTCTCATTGTCCACAGCACATATTGAAGCCATTTGGTCAGACCCCAACACTCGGCTGAAACTAACCCATGCGCATAAGACACTGATCAATGACAAATCCCCTCATATTTGTCCTGATTGTTGAAACGTTTGATTATTGTAATCATATCTTATCAGAGATTATTACAATTTGACTAAATGTAGTTTAAAAGTGTTTTTTGCATGCAATGGAGTGACTATGTTTATATGTACTACAATTTGAAATATAATGTAGAAAACATCTATTTTAACCTCGATGCCTTTTCAACTGTAAATCACCCAAATCGTCTTTACTAAAACGGACTATGAGGTTGCAGCCGTTGGTCTATGGGTAACAAATGCCTAATATGTTTGATTTATTTTTCTGTGTTTCATTTTCAGCTCCTTCTACCTGAATTCGGTTAAACCTTGTCAGGTTAAAGTTGAATAAATATATTTCAAAGTATAATGTGATTCAAGTACTTAATCCATGTTATCCATTAAAGAATTCAAGCCGGTTGGCTAGCTATCTAGCTATGGCCAGATTGGTGGTTCTTGATTTACTATAAATTTATACATTTTTTAATGGCCCATGTTAAAACATGCAGTGTGGACCTGTAAATGGACTGTACTTGTATAGCACTAGTCTTCCGACCACTCAAAGCTCTTTAACACTACATGTCATCACCATTCACACCTATTCATACACTGATGACAGGGGCTACCATGCAAAGGTGCCACCTGCCCATCAGGCAACTGCGGTCAAGTGGTCCGTCATCCGCAGAACATTGGTGACTTCAGCCGGCGTTTGAAATGTAATGTATTTGTGGCACTACGGTACGGGTGCTTGGATAGCCCCAAAAGCCCGGAAATAGACCTATATTTCATCAATAATTTGCCCAATTTGTTAAAAAACAACGTCATTTTGTACATTATATGAAATCCAACAATAAAAAAAATCTGAAATTACACTGCTGTATAATCTTTAATTGAAAAAGGGTTCGAAAATTATAACATTATACCTAATAATAATCTTTGATCTGTAAAAAAAACATTTCCTTCATTGGTTAGCTAAAATTTTCGTTGGAGTTATGTTCAAGATGACCCCATATATCTCCATGTCAAATGTAATGTAATTTTACTGTACAATTTTTGAGAAAATTAAAGTCAGTCAGCTCAAATGACATTTTGATATTCATAATTTCCCTATATTTGACATTTTATTAAAATTAATCCTTAAGAGGTTATGTCAATATTTCAATGGGTTCTTGTTAATGAGGAACCTCACTATGTACATGATTGTCTTAAAATATTACTGTACAGTTTTTGAGAAAATGTGGTGTAAAGTCAGCTCAAATGACATTATGATATTCATAATGTCCTCATATTTTAAACTGTTAAATAAATATATGATAAGATACTCCTTTATACCTTTTTAAACAGTTCCTTAAGAGGTTCTAGTACATTTTCAATGGATTCTTGTTCATGATCACTCCGACTATGTCCATTAAAAATCCCATGTCATTTTGCTGTATGTCAAATGTTTTGATTGTCTATATTGAAAATCTAGACATTAAGCTTAGTAAAAGCCTTGGTCTTATGTGTCATTTTGGACATAGCTCTACCTCCCTCTACGTACCTCCTTAGTGTGGTGGTGATCAAAGGCATTGTTCTAAAACGAATGTATTTGGATTCATATGGAACACATGCGCATTAATTGTTTTCAAATTGTCAAGTTTCAAAGAAAAACTTTTCATGATAAAAACACAACATGAAATGCAAAACATATCTGACCACCCTCTTCACACAGATAGATATAGCAAGGGGGCATAAAAAGAGACAAAAAAACATAACAAATACTGTATGTGGATTTAATTGTTGCACAAACAGCATTTCCAATCATTGTTTTTTATTTTTAAAAGGAGGGATTTTTCCATCTGCAGGCAGTCGGCATGGAACCACCTGTTACAGCTGTCACACTGAATCTGAAAAAGGATACAATTGAAACAACTTAGTTAGAAAGACTTTTCTTCAAACAGGAAATCACCCCAAAAGCAAACTTTATTTAAATTTGAAATTATTTTCATCATTTAATCAAATGGGACATTGTTATTGTCATGGTCACAGCTTGTACAATGTTATTTTCATTGATTGACAATCAACAATCACACAGACATTGAGGAGTACACAGACACTGTTACTTCTTACATTAGTAAGTGCATTGATGATGTGACCCATATAAAAACAATCATCACTCGGGCTAACCAGAAGCAATGGCTCTGGTCAACGGTCCACAGAGGATGCAATCTGCCCTGCTCTCCACCCAGCCCTCACCCATCTGGACACAAAGGACTCATATGTGAGAATGCTGTTCATAGACTTTGGTTCAGCATTCAACACAATAATTCCACAAAAACACATCTGAAAACTTCAGCAGCTGGGGCTCAACACCTCGCTGTGTATCTGGCTGCTGGACTTCCTCAGTGAGAGGTCACAAGCAGTACGTGTTGGCAACAACACCTCGAGCAGCATCACACGGAGCACAGGGGCCCCTCAAGGCTGTGTGCTCAGTCCACTGCTCTTCACCTTGCTGACACACGACTGCACTACAACCTACAGCACCAATCACATGGTCAAGTTCACAGACAACACAACTCTGGTTGGTCTCATCACCAACAACGATGAGACCCACTATAGGAAGGAGGTCAGCCTTCTGACCACGTGGTGCAGAGACAACAACCTCCTTCTGAATAACAGCAAGACCAAGGAGATTGTTGTTGACTTCCGGAGAGGCCACACTCAACACCCACCACTGACCATCAATGGTGCTGATATAGAGAGAGTGAGCAGCACCATGTCCTGGGGGTGGACATCAGTGAGGACCTCTCGTGGACAGCCAACACAACATCACTGGCAAAGAAAGCCCAGAGGCGCCTCTACTTTCTCCGCAAACTGAAGAAGGCAAGAACACCACCACCCATCATGTGCACCTTGTACCGAGGCACCATTGAGAGCATCCTGACAAACTGCATCACTGTGTGGGGCGGAAGCTGCACTGACCACAACAGGAAAATCCTGCAGCGCATAGTGAACACAGCTGGAAGGATCATTGGTGCCTCACTCCAATGGTCCCTGCAGGACATATATGACACCCTCCTCACCCGCAAAGTGACCATGATTGTCCAGCCACCCCTCACACAGTCTCTTCAGCCTCCTGCCCTCTGGGAGAAGATACCGGAGCCTCCGTGCTCGCACCACCAGACTCTCAAACAGCTTCGTCCACCAGGCTGTTAGGAAGCTGAACTCTCTCCCTCCTCTCTTTAAGACTCTACGTCTGACTGCTACTAAATTATGTTGTCTAAATGGGGTTTTTTTTATCTATTTGCACTGTATTCACTTTATATGTTTATATTTATTATTATTGTACTATATTGATCCCTTTAAGGGGGAAATTTGTCTCTGCATTTGACCCATCCCTGTATATAGGGAGCAGTGCGCTGCCAATGACAGGCGCCCAGGGAGCCGGGGGTTCGGTGAATTGCTCAGGTACACTTCGATACGTGACACATCCCAGTTGAGGATTGAACCGTTGACCTTCCAGTTGTCAGACAACCCTCTTAACCCAGTGAGCCACGGTCGCCCCCAACATATGTTGATATGTTTATATGTGGGACTGGGAGAAACGTTTTTTCAACTCCTCGGTATGTTCGGTACATACTGTGGAACTGACAATAAAGCTAACTTTGAACTTTGAACAATAGGGCAGGTCCTATTTAATCTAAATTTGCCAGCTGCCATGGTGCAAATGCAAGGAAAAGAGCAAGGCAGAGTATATGGACATAACAGAGTGGCTTGGTGCAGATGATAGCAAGTGTTCCTTGAGACTGTGATGGACAATGAAGCCTCTGTGTCCTATGTATTTAGTTCATTTGAAATTGCACACATATTCCTGGAAACTCAAAAGAAGGTACACCATCTTGTTTGCATAGCCAAGATGAAAACAAGAGGTGCCCTAGTGTTAGAGGAGTAAACCGCAATATGACTTTGAATGGCGACCTTTCTTACACAACATTCCCATTCTCTCTCTACCCTCATTTCCTGTCAGCCCTCTACTGTCCATTCTCAATTAAATCTACAAAATGCCAAAACAAAAACTCAGATCCATTAACAAATGCACAAACACAATTAATTACAACAACACCTTACCCATTCAGTGATAGCAGGTCCTGGAGTGGGTGGCTTTGTGGCACCATCTCTGTTCTTGTTGTCCCAAAGGCCATGTTAGGTGTTCCAATATGAATTAAAATAGAATATTTGGGTAGACAACAAAAAAAACAGCTGGTAGGAGAAAAAGGAAGATCCTCGTCTTGGCTGTATTCTCAGATGTTTTTCCTGGATGTTATTATTTTCTGTCTGTTAGCATCAGTTCTGTTTGTATGTGTTGGAATTTAACAAATGTGCCTGCATTCAATGTATTTAAGTACTGCACAAGTAACATTTTTACATTTACTTAATTTTGTCTCGTGAAAATTGTAAAAAATTTAATACAGTTTCACTTGATCATGCAATAAAACCCGCATTTAAAAAAACATTCTTAGGGTAATACAGCTGAAGGTAGGTAGGTAGGTGGCTGGCTGGCTGGCGGTTTGTTTAGTTCAGTTATTTCTTCTTAAATCAATGTCTATTTGATTACTTTTATACTCGTCTTGTCTACCTAATGTCTACCTCATGCCTTTTGAGCCGGGTCGTGACATCGTGCTTAAGTGAATCATTTTTAAATAAGCCATCAGGTAAAAAGCAAGCACAGCATATAGCTTAACAATACAACAATTTTCAAACATACAAACAATTCAGTTCGAACCAACAAAATCTACTCATGAAGAAGCCATAGTGGTAAGAACTTTACCAGCATTCACAAAAAAGACAGCTAGCCACAGATAGTCTAAGAAACCCCTTTCTTCTAAATGCTTAAGTACATTAAACTACAAACACACTTGAAGCTGCTGTAACCATTAAACACAAGAGTTAAGGCTGCGTCTTTCAAAAAACGTCCAGGATTTTAAATTGGCCACAGCCCATATTCCTAGGCAGTACCCAGGACATCATCCACTTGCTATTTTCACTAAATAGCTCCTTTAGTCTCTTTGCAAAACCACTTCCGTGTCCAACAGATTTGTAGAGCCTCATCATACTGACGACACTGTCGAAGTCATGGTAAAAGTAAAGCATTGCCATGTCTGTATCAAGGCTTAACTGCACAATATATGACAGCAATTATGTAAAGCATTTCAAAAAGCATTTCACTTACCAAAGCTGCTGTTCACTTAAAGACAAAGTCCATCCTCCTTTCTTTGTTAACAAAGAGTTTAATGACGCAGTTGTACAGAACATCGGTTCAGTTCAGTTCCAGTCAGAGGTCCTCCTGTGAACGTGTTCGTTGAGTTGTAAGTTCACTCGGGTCTCAGCAAAAGTTTCATTCTTAGCCATAAAATGTGCAACGCTTCTCCGCCGCTGTCAGCAAGAAATGCCGTTAGTACAAATCTTTCCATGCTAGCTGTGGGGTTGACCGACCCTTTGATACTAGGTCTTGAGAAATCCATTTCTCCTCCTTCAGCCATTGAGTGTTAAAAAAACACAGCCAGATAAAAAAAAGAAAAGAATCTACACCAAGCAAAACGCTAAAAATGTCATAACTTACATTTGTTTCAACCTGAACACTAACATCTGCTAGCTAGCTTTCTGTTTGACAAAAGTCACGCTGGCCCACTGACCAATCACGGCACACGTAATGCAGACGTACTTAGGAGGCTACCTCGGTAGCAGTGGCACATCAAAGAATACGCCCAACATGTCAAACTAAAGATCTGATTGGTTGAAGACTATGACAATCAACAATAATGTCCCCATATTTAATCTGAAAAGTCTCTCTAGCGGGCATCAGGCCTCTCTCCTTACAGAGAGACATAGGGGCTGATTCTGATTGGATAAAAGCTCTACTGAAAACAAGCTGTGCTGGAAGCAGCGCTTCAGGCTGGAAGCAGAGCAACAGAGGAAGACAGGAGCTGTACAATGAGAAAATAAGATAATGGGGAAACATTTTTTTATTACGTGTAGTGTATTTGTGAAAAATTATTAAATTATAAAATAGCTATAACTTTGTGATTCTGTTTAGGCCAGCAGAGAAGGCTTAGCTGACGGCCCACCACTGCCATCAGGCTTAACTAACATTCATACAACATTCACACACCGTAGGCACAGCTACAGACATGGTCATGGTCTAACGGAGCCGGAGATCGAACCGCGATCCTCTGATTGAAGGGTGACCCCGCTCTACCACCGAGCAATTACAAAAAAAACTCACAGCTCCAAATTTGATGTGATAGGCATTTTTGGATAAAATGATCACACATTGGGAATCTAACTGTAATTTTCTTGGTTGAAAAATGATATCAGATATATTTCGCTGTCAAATGAGCAGTTGGGTAAACACTTGGGGTGGGAATCACCAGAGGATATGATATCACGATACGATATTATCACGATACTGCGTTATTTTCACGATACTGCGATATGCTGAGCATTGCGAGAACATATATTGCGATTTATTACTTTTTTCAACTTCAAATGATGTCCCCAAAGGAAAACTGTCAACATATTTTATCTAATAAGATAAAGTTTTCAGTCTGTTCATCTCACTTCAATCATTTTTATTGCAGCAGAATATGATTGTCAAGCAGACAGACTGACCAACAATGTCATAAATGTTGCATGAACCTGACAAACTGAACTGTTTGTATTACTACATAGTCCAACTGAACTAAATGCAAACGTGTGGACTCAGCATATGAACTATAACTTCTATAAGTAGGATATCAGAGTTATATAACTCAGTATAACTTGTGATGTGTGGACGTCGAGGGCAGAGAGCCAGTTATGCGCTGCACTCTCCCCATGAGCCGGCTACTGTTGGCAGGTTTAACCCCGTTGTGAGGCCAGATTGAGCGTGTGAGCGAAACACTTCACATGCAGGAATCCCGCTAACTGAACGGCAACGCCCACGTTAGAAGCATTGGCGGTTGCAACCACGAGGTTTTTGTCGGCAATCCCCCATCTTGTGCTGCATTTAGCAGGAGGTCTGTCATGTTTGCCCCGCTGTGACTTACGTGTACTGCTCTAGTTTGGAGAACGTGAGACAGCAGTCGCCAGTCCTCTGTGAGATATTGTGCTGTTATAGTCACATCGGAATCCACTGCGTCCACGCACGCAAGCTAATGTAACTCTTACTGCTGTACTCAAAGACTCCTTAACTTTAAGCTTCACTTCTCTGTAGGGTGTCGGTGAAAAAACACCGCGACGGAGTCATATCCATGTGTCATATCAATGTGTCATAACCGCGTTAGCATTGTTAAAAAATCCCAAATCAGTCCAGACGTCTGATTTAAACGCAGACGGTGCATTTCTGATTTCTTTCTCCGATGTCTCTATCTTTGTTTTGACCAACTTCCTACCAATCACGCTGACCCGGGACCTTTGCTGACCTCACCAGAAAACAACTCAGCACCATCTAGTGGACTGAAAAAGCAATTGATTTGATTTTTCAAGCAACGAAAAGTTCATAGTTTATAAAATAAAAGATCGATACTTGGCGTCCGTGTATCGATACAATATCGCCAGGCAAAATATCACGATACTATGCTGTATCGATTTCCCCCCCACCCCGAGTAAACACATTTCATTTTCTCTAAATTCTTCACAATAAAAGTCCCACATTATTTTTACAGCATGTACTCTTTCTTCCTGCAGAATTAGTAGACTTGTCTTATTGAAGAATAGCCGCTAACAATGCTTAGGTGATTCAGTGAAAAAAACATTTCCCCATAAATTCTTCAAAATAAAAGTACCAGTTTATTTGTTATTTAAAAGCTTCTAATTTTAAAGCTGCAAAATCATGAAATGATTTCATCAGCAGTAAGTTAACAGGAAGATGATGGAGCCCTCTTGCTGTCCACACCTCACTGAGATCCACCCTCAATGTGAGTCAGGCCACCTCGTCATGTGGATCCCAATGCGAGCAAGATCCGATCTCGTAGATTACAGACTTCACAGTTAATGCTTCCTGGCATGACCAGATAACAAAAGTTGCATTTAAAAGACAAGTGTTAAGCACGACCTAAAACGAAAACTCCCAGACAGGACAATGCCATGGTAGCGACCTGTCAATCACTGTGTAGCCCCGCCCCTAAAGCATCCCCTGCTTTATGGTCTGTTTGACTCTAAATGGACCATAATGTACTAAATGAACATCATGCTGTATTGAAGAAGACTTGGAACTAGAGATTGAGACCATAAACTCATGTTTACGATGTTTACTGAGGTAATAAATCAAGAGAGAAGTAGAGTCATTTTCTCATAGACTTCTATACAACCAGAGGAGTCGCCCCCTGGTGGTCACTAGAGAGAATGCAAGTTTAAGACAAAGCATTGGCTTCACTTTTGAGAACCAGAGGTTGCCGCCTGATTGATAGATGGTAACGTAATGATAGAAAGGTTGCGGAAGTCCTCCCGGGTACTTTTTTTTCAAATCTCTCCATCAAGAGAAAACGTCCAATTACAAATGTACCAATGTTTGAGAGTTTAATTCTAATGTAAGAAAACATCCTCGACTTATGCTCTAATGGCATAGTACATGAAGGAGAGAGAATAATCTGGTGACTAGTTAATTAGTTGAGAATGTAATAAGTTAATCAGGCTCATGCATGGTTGTAGTGTGGTCAGTAGCAGTGCAATTCTGTGGCAGTAAACATGTCTGTCCTGGCTGAGGTGCAGGTTACACATGGACTCCCACCCCTGGCAGATTTATGTGTGCTCTGACAGCAGGGGCTTCCACCTGCACAAACACTGTCCCTGACTGCTGCTCATTGTGCTAACAAGACCTGCAGCAGCTCCCTGGACACAGCCTCTCCATGATCTGCAGCACTCTGAACCCACACACCACAGGGGGCATGTCACACACACATGCACACACACACACACACACACACACTGCTGCATGGCCACAGGTTGGAGATGTACTCGTTTTTTTTTTTCTTTTACCTTGAAGACCCTTGTATGTTTGAGGTTTATATATCTTCATGCACCCAAAAAGTCAACGTTTAGAGAAAGGTGAACCCACCTACACTCAGTTCACAGTGCAAATGTTGCATGTTCGTAGAAACCAAAACATCCAGTAAAACAGATGTTTTTCTGTTGTAAACCATCAGAGAGTCTGCAGGATCACTGTCTGAAGGGAAACGTAGAGATGTTGCTGCTAGATTTAGTTGCATCCGTTGTCCACTACTAACTAAGTAACAACACTGTACCTGGGTGGTCATTTTTCAGTTCTGTGTATTTTAGGATTTACCCAACAAATTTATGTTGGCATCCTATGATTCTGTGAATCCTGCTGAATGACGTTCTACGTTCTTCAAAGAATGACTGATTTTCCTTCTTTTTTTTTTTACACCCAATCAGCTTTATTCTGTTGAAGTGTTCTCAGTGTCGTGTGTATCAACTTTCCCAATTCATTGTTTATGGAGCAGTTCACATTTTATACTTGATGACATCACACATTTGATGACATCACACATTTGACATTTGAGTTTTTTGGATTTGGGAGAGAGTTGTTCATGTTCATATCGTATTTTCTTAGTCTTTGACCATAGGAATAACGTATATGTTTTTTGAAAATTGCCACTTTCCCTTTAAGGTTTGGGTTAGATGGGTCAACTAGGTTAAGGTGTGGTTAGTGTTGGGAAACTAAAACACTTGGTTGATCGAAAAGATTGTGTTTTTTTACTGACAAGCAAAAAACAAAAGATGGGATGCAAAGCATGTGTTAAAATCTAACAACAACCCTCCACCAGCCGACCTCCATATCCTCCACCTCGCTACATGAAGAACGCTCCAGTTACACTGGATGTTAATTCCTCAGGACACTTGCCTCCTTTTTCATCAGTTGTAATTTTTGTTTGTTATGCAGAAATGTTTTGGTAACGCTTAAGTTGATGGTCAATAATACAAGTTCATAGTTGACAACTAATATCGTGTTCACACCAAACACGGCCCAAATTATTTGCGTGAGTAGATTGCAAACAAAGTCAATGCAGCGACGTGAATAACGCAAAAGTCGCCAAATTCGCGTGATGCTATGTCGTGAAAGCCTATCAGCATTGAGATGCTCCTCCTCTCCTCCGTCCTGCTGTTGTTGAATGAGGAAAAAAATATTTTAGCCGTCTGTGTTCACCCAGAGCTCTACGATTCCTCTTATTAGTAGAGACTGGTCGAAATATGTGTATAAATGTTTGTGTATAAACCGTACGGTACAAACAATGAAAAAGACGCTGCCGTATTTACGCCTAGATGACGTTATTTTGAGTGTTGATGGAGCTGCTACAATGTTAGCTTAGCCGAGCACCGATCGATCAGAGCGTCATTGAGAAAACAAGAATTTTAAAAGTTATTTATCGTGTCGTCTTGTGCAGAGAACTAACACGAGCTCCATCACCAAGAAGGCCCAGCAGAGGATGTACTTCCTGAGGCAGCTGAAGAAGTTCAACCTGCCAAAGACAATGATGGTGCATTTCTACAGAGCCATCATTGAGTCCATCCTCTGCTCCTCCATCACCGTCTGGTACGCTGTAGCCACTGCCAAGGACAAGGGCAGACTGCAGCACATCATTCGCTCTGCTGAGAGGGTGATTGGCTGCAATCTGCCATCCCTCCAGGACTTGTTCACTTTAAGAACCCTGAAGCGAGCAAGAAGGATTGTAGCTGACCCCTCTCACCCTGGACATAAACAGTTTGTGCCCCTCCCATCTGGTAGGAGGCTGAGGTCCATCAGGACCAAGACCTCACAACACATGAACAGTTTCTTCCCGTCGGCAGTCGGGCTCATTAACAGAGCCCGGGTCCCCCACTGACTCTGTCACCCCCAGGACAAATTCCCACCGGTCACTCCCCCGCACATCCCTTCTCTTCTTAAGAAGCCCACTTTGGATCCAGAGGTGTTGGCCAACTATAGACCGATCTCTAACCTTCCCTTCCTCTCTAAGATCCTTGAGAAAGCAGTTGCAACTCAGTTGTGTGACTTTCTGTGTAACAATAGTTTATTTGAGGATTTTCAGTCAGGATTTAGAAAGCATCATAGCACAGAGACAGCTCTGGTAAAAATAACTAATGACCTTCTAATCGCATCAGACAAAGGACTCGTCTCTGTTCTTGTCTTGTTAGACCTTAGTGCTGCGTTCGACACTATAGACCACTACATCCTGTTGCAGAGACTGGAACATTATATTGGCATCAAAGGAACTGCACTGAACTGGTTTGGATCCTATTTATCGGATCGATCTCAGTTTGTTTATGTAAATGATGAAGCCTCGATGAAGACCAACGTCAATTATGGAGTTCCACAAGGTTCTGTGCTTGGACCAATCTTGTTCACCTTATATATGCTTCCTTGAGGCAATATTATCAGAAAACACTCTATAACCTTTCATTGTTATGCAGATGATACTCAATTATATATATCGATCAAACCAGACGAAACCAACCAGCTTGCTAAACTGCAAGCGTGTCTTAAGGACATAAAAACCTGGATGACCTGCAACTTCCTGATGTTAAACTCAGACAAAACTGAAGTTATTCCACTAGGCCCAGAACACCTCCGAAATCAGTTATCTAGTGATATAGTTTCTCTAGATGGCATTGCGCTGGCATCCAGCAGCACCGTCAAGAATCTTGGAGTTACCTTTGATCAGATTTGTCTTTCAACTCTCAGATAAAACTTATTTCTAGGACTGCCTTTTTTCACCTACGTAATATTTCAAAAATCAGACACATCCTATCTCAAAGCGATGCAGAGAAATTAGTTCATGCATTTGTTACCTCTAGACTAGATTACTGCAATTCCTTATTTTCAGGCTGCTCTAATAAGTCTCTTAAATCTCTCCAGCTGATCCAGAATGCTGCAGCTCGTGTACTAACAAGAACTAAGAGGAGAGATCATATTACTCCTGTATTAGCTTCTCTGCACTGGCTCCCTGTAAAATGTAGAATAGAATTTAAAATCCTTTTACTTACCTACAAAGCCCGAATTGGTCAGGCTCCATCATATCTTAAAGAGCTTATAGTACCATACTGACCTACTAGAGAGCTGCGATCCAGTGATTCAGGGTTACTTGTGGTTCCTAGAGTCTTAAAAAGTAGGATGGGAGCCAGAGCCTTCAGTTATCAAGCTCCTCTTCTGTGGAACCAGCTTCCCGTTTCAGTCCGGGGGGCAGACACACTCACCACATTTAAGAGTAGGCTTAAGACTTTCCTCTTTGATAGTGCTTATAGTTAGGGCTGGCTCTGGCTTGCCTTGGACCGGCCCATGGACAAACTGGTATAGGCAAAAACTACAGGGGGACTTCCTACACTGAGCACCTCTCTCCTCCTCTTCTTCACCTCCGTCTGTATGCATTGATGTCCCATTAATGCTCATTACTAACTTTACTTCTTCCCCTGAGTATTTGTGCTTTCTCACCTCACAGGATGACCGCAGTTTTATCTGGACACTGGTTCTTCAACCAGCCATGGCCCTGCTGACACCTACTACGATCTTCATTATTAACATTATTAATCCGATTACCGATACCATAAATGCACAGTACTGATTTTGTCTCTTCCCCGGAGTCCTTGTGCTTCCTCTCCTCACAGGTTTCCATGGAGCATGGTTTCATCTGGACCCTGGTCCTTCCTCCTACCATGGCCCTGCTGACTCAAACTGCTAATATCACTTTTATTATTACTCACATTACTATTTCATATTACCGATACCATTAATGCACATTATTGACCTGCTTCTTCACCAGAGTCTCTGTGCTTTCTCGCCTCACAGGTTCCTGTGTATCCGGGTTTACCTGGACCAGGTGTTGCCTCCTGTCGTGGTTGTGTCATACATTGAATGTGCTGTAATTACATTGAATGTGTTGTAATTCACTATCCTGTTCTACACATGACATCATTGCACTTCTGTCCATCCTGGGAGAGGGATCCCTCCTCTATTGCTCTCCCACAGGTTTCTTCCTCTTTCCTCCCCATTAAAGGGTTTTTTTGGGGAGTTTTTCCTGTTCTGATGTGAGGGTCCCGGGACAAGAGGATGTCAAATGTGTACATATTGTAAAGGCCTCTGAGGCAAATTTGTAATTTGTGATTTTGGGCGATACAAAAATAAATTGAATTGAATTCCATCACACTCGACACTTTCACACTACACTTACATCTCACTGGTTTATAGTCCTGTTACCTGTCCGCTTGTGCACTCGACTTCACTTTATTTTATATTTCACTTTGTCCTATATTCCACTTTATTGTATATTTTACTTTATCTATAAATTTTCTGTAAATTTCTGTAAAAGTGCTTCTACTTTGCATTGCCGATTGTTGTTGATTGTTGTTATATGTTGCGCACCTCCTGTCATGTCAAATTCCTTGTATGTTCAACATACAATGGCAATAAACGGTTTCTGATTCTGATTTTGAAAAGATGAATTCAACTGTTTACAAATCGGCATCATTACGTAGTTATTTTGGAGTCCCTTTTGTCCGTTTATTGCAGTTAAATCACAGCAAAATCAGTTTGTTTTGTGTTCATACAGCTGTAGTAAACAGCAGACGTGCGTCTTGCTCGACACAGTGAATACAGCTCGATGAAATACACGGAGATCCTCCGGATGATGTGATGAACCAGACAAGACGGCGTTTAGTTTCTTGGATATGTGGGACTTCCATAACAAGTACTAAGCTGAAATATTGGTTCATTCTTTCATGGTTGATGGAGGAAATAAATGGCTGAGTAAACCACAAATGATCCTGCGAGTAACGCAACGCAAACTGTTGCTTTGCGTTTGGTGTGAACACAGCATAACTAATCATCAACAGATCATTTTCAGACATCTGTAAATTATCTATGAATGATTAGTGGATATGTAATGGATCTTTATGAATAAAGTCACCTCTGCTTTGTTTCGTACAAGTCACATTCTATTTCTTCATTTAAATTGATTTGTGGGTTTGATTAGGGGTAATATTTTACCGATCCATGTCGTTTGAGCCCCATGTTAAGCAGCTGTCTAGATCCTGTTTGTTCCACCTAAGAAATATCAGTAAACTGAGATCTGTAGTATCAACAGCTGAATTAGAGATGATCATACATGTCTTTATCTCTTCTCGCGTTGATTATTGTAACGCACTTTTCTCACTCAGTATGTCTGCTCTCAACCGTCTGCAGGTCATCCAACATGCTGCCGCCAGATTACTCACCAGGACAAATCGACGGTCTCACATCACCCCCGTACTCCGATCTCTCCACTGGCTCCCTGTAGCATCTCGGATACACTTTAAAATTCTAACCATCACTTACAGAGCACACGGTCAGACTCCTACATATGTGACTGAACTACTTCGCCCATATTCACCCGCCCGCACTCTCAGATCAAAAGTGTTAGGTTATCTGTCTGTGCCACACACTCGCCTTAAGACCCGTGGTGACCGAGCTTTTGAGGCAGTAGCACCAAGGCTGTGGAATGCTCTGCCTGCACCCTTAAGTTTTGATGATTCCGTGTGGAGTGACCGTTGCTTCCCAATAAAAAGTCACTACGGTTGCTGAAATGTTTGCTCTGACGCGTGCCATGAATATCGAAGTCCAGTTTCCAATATAGGCATTTTATTTCTCACATAATCAGAGTTCCACCACTTTCTCTTCAGTTATCCATTTTCTCCATAAACCAATAATCATAACATTTACATTCGTTAAATCTGCACGGTCAAAAACTGTTTGCTTCTACCTATTAGCAACAACCTATGTCCAATGACCCCACTGATTATATTACCTGTGGCCTGATTCACACCAGCACTACGCCCCCATGTGGTGGGAGGTTGTACAAAAACAAAACAACAAAATGGCTCTTACACACCGGCCCCTAATTGGTTCTGGCAGCAGACAAAACAATTATTTATACCTTTTACGTAAGGAGCCATTACATTCGAAAAAAAAAAGTCCTGTTTTAAACAGTAATTTTCATAAAAACATCCTACAACCGATAAAATATGTTTCCATGTCTTGAAAACATGGTTGTGGGTTTCACCATTATTCTTTAGTTGCTTCACAAAGCAGACAAATCTTTGTCACTGGTCTTTCAATTATGCTGGTCTTGGTTTGCAGACGAACAGAACGCACTATCAGGAAATGTCTGTAGTATCTTTCCAAGTATCCAGAATCCAGGAGGCGCTGTTTAATCAACAACAACGACGATATCTCCAGGTCCATCTTTGCCTTTCTTGCAGCAATGGTACGTATTCTTGTGTCCATCTTTTCCAAAACAGATCAGCCAAATACTGAGTGTGTCTCCATTTCCTTTTTACACACAGATCCCTTTTTTCAAAGAGTCCAGGTGGCAAAACTGGGTTTCCTTTCATCAAGAGAATGTGATTTGGCGTCAACGGCTCAAGGTCATTAGGATCATCAGATAACTGTGTAATAGGCCGATCATTCAGTGTGGCCTCCACTTCACACAACATAGTGTGAAATCCTTCGTCATCCAAACATTGCTGACGAAGAACAGTGCTTAAAATCCTCCTGACCATACGTATGATCCGTTCCCACACGCCACCATGATGGGATCCAGCAGGAGGGTTGAAACTCCATCTAATGCCTTCCTGTGCCATAGTACTTTGTATTTTACTGTGATCTAATGAAGCTAGAGCTTCTCTGAGTTCTCTTTCAGCTCCCACAAAGTTAGTTCCGTTGTCTGATCGCAACGTAGAAACGTGTCCTCTCCTGCAGATGAATCTTCTCAACGCATTGACACACGAGTCTGTATCAAGCGAGTAAGCAACTTCCAGATGGACTGCTCTACTTGCCATGCAAGTGAAAAGTACTCCATAGCGCTTTAGGATGATACGACCTCTCTTCACATCAATTGGACCAAAATAATCCACACCAACATTTGTGAATGGTGGGAGATCAGGAACAACTCTCTCAGAGGGTAAATCTGCCATTTTCTGCTCCCCCACCTTTCCTCTGTGACGCTTACAGAAGTAGCATTCCGTTATTACCTTTCTCACTGCTGAATTGGCGCTTGTAATCCAATACCTTTTCCTTAGCTTGGAGAGTAGATGATTTCTGCCACCATGGCTCAGTTGTTCATGAATATGACGGAGTATAGGAGTCGAGATATGTTGGTTCTTGGCTAGAATGAGCAGGTGTTTTCTTTCTTCAGGCATGGAAGCTTTGTTTAGTCTTCCTCCAACTCTCAAAAGGCCTCCTTCATGACTTGGGTTCAGTTTGTAGATGGTGCTGTCTTTTTTTACTTTAGATTTCCCAGATGCTAGCACAACAATTTCATTGTGGAATCTTTCCCATTGCCTGAGGTGAATAACAGATGTCTCAGCTTCGATGAGGTCATCTACAGACAACCTTTGTCCTCCTAATGTGGCTTTGAATTTTTGCATCTCCAAATTGACATCCACTATTTGACGTTCATTGCCACTGGCATTTGCAGAAATCAGCTGCTTCCTTTTCTTACTTAAAGTCAGCAAATTCATCTTCAGCATGAGAATCCAACTTACTGCAACTTTCAGTCTTTTCCAACTAGAAAAGTAAGTAATCAGTTTATGCGTGGGACTTGAATCATCTTCAGTCACAATTGCATTTACTGTGAAGTTCCTTTTAACTTCCGGGTCCTCAGCAATGTCCAAATCCAAGACGTGCGCTGGCCACTCATCCTCTGGTTTCCACAGAAACTTTGGACTTTCAATCCATCTCTTTTGAACCAAATGTTACATTTTCAGTCCCCTTGAGGTGTCATCTGCTGGATTTTGTGCTGTAGGAATGTATCTCCACTGTGAAGTGTGAGATGCCTCTCTAATGGTTGATATTCTGTTTGCAACGAATGTTTGGAACCCTTTGTCCTCATTTTTGATGTATTTCAGTGCTGATGTACTGTCGGTCCAGAATTGTGACTTCTCCAAAGGAAGCTGTAGCTCTGATTGTAGCTTTTTGTCCACTTTAACAGCAAGAGCAGCGGCTGTCAGTTCCAAGTGAGGGATAGTCACTTGTATTAGTGGAGACACCCTGGCTTTGACAAGCATGAAAGCAACATGTACTTTGTTCTTGTTGTTTTGCAACCTGATGTATGTAACGGTTCCATATGCATATTCACTGGCATCAGAGAAGTGATGCAGTTGAGCAGATGCTGTGTATCCAAAGTCTTTTGGTTTGAAGCATCTGCTGACCTTGAAAGTTTCCACTCTTTCAAGATCTTCCAACCATTTTTTCCATTTCTGTTGAAAGAATTGGGGTACTGGATCATCCCAACCACATTTCAACCGACACAGGTCTTGCAAAATCATCTTAGCTGGGATTCAAAAGGGGGCTAAGAAACCCAAAGCATCATAGACGGAACTGATCAGAGATAACATCCCATGTCTTGTGTGTGGCTGACGTCCAAATAAATGGACAGTCAGTGAGGAGCTCTTGGATGTAGCTGCCATGCACAGGACGATGACAGGGAGGAACATTAGTGATGCAGAGAGGTGACACAAACAGCTTTGAACAAAGTTAATGTAATAACTTGTGTTTTATATTTGTATTTGTTATTTTCTTTAATAGTTTGATTTTGATAGAGTAATGTGGGTTTATTAACCCTCAATTAAAATGATTTATGTTATAATAACAGAAATGTGTTTAAATATCATTTTTCATTTATATAACTGCATGTACAATATTTGTACACTTGAATAAAAAACAATCAAATGCAGAGAGAGTTATTTAACAATATGTTTGGGAGAAGTTACAGTCTTACAGTTACAACCGGCCCTTTGAGGGCGACCGTGATGCTGATGTGGCCCGGAGTGAAGATGAGTTTGACACCCCTGATTTAGCTGATTCAGTTGTTTTTAGTTTAAATATGTGTAATCTAATAAATTATCAGTAACATGTGTAGCACCCCTTCACTCTATAGAGAGTAGATCTAGGTTACCCTTTACACTGGAGGGATGGGGTGTTTGGGTTCAGTATCTCAAGGTAGCTACCCGAAGGTTTACCTGATTTGGGTGATATTTAATTTGCCCTCCTAATAAACAAATAGACTGTTAAACTTAGCATCAGATTAAATAACTGACCACAGACAACTGATTTGGGATGAAAAGAACAAATGTTTACTGAGTGCTGTTTAAACTGGTCAAATAATATTCACCCTTTCGGGGAAAACAAATACAAAACAACAATAACAATAACACACTTACAGCAGACTCACGTCCTGATCGTCAGCAGAGCGGAAACACCAAAACCTCAACGGTTCATCTTCAGTCTTTGAGGGAAACAAAACAGTTTGTCGTCCAAAATGGAGAAAACACGTTGTTGCACAGAGGTGGCGGCAAAACCGGTGAAGTCCTCGTCGGAAAAACCAACCGTCTCGTCCTGTCAGACGTGACGTCCTCTCATCCAGCAGCTCAACCACTTTAACAGAACAACTTTTCATAAAAATGAAAACCCCTCGGCAAAATCTACTGATACCAAACAATCAATATGCCGTGCTGTCCACAGTTAACAGTTTTGTTCTCCAAAACTAGACTTTCAAAACAAGCCCTCCCCCTCGCATTTCTCTGGCGTTCTCCATTGGTATTCCTCCTTCTCTCTCTCCCCCTTCCGCAGTTCCCCTCTTTTTCCCGCTCCTTCCTTAACCCCGCCCTCTCCTTTACCTACAACCAATCAGAAACACCTCGCTCAAACTGAAAACACTATCAGTGTTTTCTTTCCTTTTTTTCTGGTTTAACCCATGGTTTGCAGTTAATATTGTTTTAAGCTGTTTTCTTTGAAAACTAACTTATTACACCAGGGCTACACATGTATTTTGAAATAATTTTTTCATATCAGTACATAAAACACACACAAACTAGATTTAACTGTCCTACTTTGGTCCTATTTCAAAGTAATTTAATTTTTTGTTTTGCAGTATGGATTAGAAGGAACGATACAGTGTTCAGGATGCACTGAATATCATACAAGGAGAAGACATTTCGTGTCTTGTAAAACAAATCTGAAAATGTTTTTTGGTTGAACCTAACCAGAAATGTCATAATTTGTGTTGTGGAAATGCAAATAGAAAGGCACAACTTTGTTATGAAGCGCGAAAAGGCCAAGTTGATCGATGAGGAAAACATTTATATGTAAACGGCCAAAGTGACATATACAGGATGTAACATTTCAGATCTTCGGCTCGAGGCGGTAGTATTAAGAACATGTTTTTAGAAATGTGTTCCATGTGGTCCATTTAGTCTGTTTTATATCTCCTATCATTTTCCTTTAAGGAAAAATGGGTTTGGGTTTTTATGAATCAAGATAATTTCAACTTTATATGGAACAATAAGTATCACTATCTAAGGAGAAGTTCTATTGTGAAGTCTGTTGAGGAAGGTAGTGGTAATGCAATCGACATTGATGTGTGATCAAAGTGAAACGGTTTCAGAATGTCGTTAGACAAGGCAAACCTTTTTGGTTCGATTTAAATGACGATGTGACTGTGATATTCCTAAGCATTCCATTACATTACATTACAGTCATTTAGCAGACGCTTTCATTCAAAGCGACTTACAATTCAGATTCTATCACATTTCTACACCGTCGGCACATCTCCGGGAGCAATTAAGCAGTTAAAATGTCTGCTTTTCATCAACGAGTCCTTTACTGAAAACTGATATATAAGCATAACTTTACCCCACACACACCCCATATATGGAATAATAGAAGCATATTAATCAAAAGAAAATCTTTTGGTATCTGGTCTGTTATACATTTATTAGATAATCGTGTTCATTTCAGTAATTTCATATTTTAGATAATAACTATTTACCGCTCTGGTCCACTTCCACCTAAGGCTAAAGAAATGAACTTTAAAGTGATGAACAAGATTCAGCTTGTATTGACTTCTTACATCAAATGTTTAATTTAGATTTGAATATTTGTACTCAGACATTGAAAACCTAGAACTTCGTTTTTTCTCTTGCAGATTAAGGATCTGTTGGGATGCTTTAAATATTCGATGACTTATAACTTTCAAGTATTCTGATTCTAACATTTGAAAATATAAAGTTTGGTCTCCAATTGGAGGACAGGAAAACAGAGTTTGGTCATAATAATTCAATTATGTTGGCAAAACATTTTTGAGTTCACATTTTATTTCCTCTTTGCATGTTATTGTCTTTGTTTGCTTGGTTGTTTTATAATTGTTTATTTATAACTGTATTCTCTTGAATATGATATAATAAAAATTAAAATAAATAATACTAATAATAAGCACTAGTTTTGAACATCTTTAAAGTGTTGGATTTTCATACCATACCAGAAAGTAGAGTATAAGAGATTACAACTATTATGTTTTTCCATCTTTTACTCTAGTGAAAACAAAACTACTGTGGATGTCACAATAGTAGTACTACTACTACTAATAATAACAATAATCAATATTATACTAATAATATTATTAATAATAATGTTAGAACAATAATAACGTACATAAATAAGTCAACTTTAAAAATGTAGAATATTAGGTAATATTTCTGGAAGCCAGACTTTTGCTTTCTCAGGGCCTTTAATTTAAGATCACAACATAAACACCATCTGAATATGTTCAACAAAATGTTTGAAAATAGAAAAGAAAATGACTGAAGAGTACCTTGATTAAATGTTTTTTACTTAGAGTCCCAAAAAAGATCAGACACCAGTGAACCCTTTGATATTACAGGTCACATCATATAACCCGCTGAATATAGATATATATTGATGAGTGCAGCTTAGAGGTTTAAATGAACATCAGGTGTAATGTGTTATACTGGTGCAGTATGCTATCATAATGAAACGTGTGTCTGCTTGTACGTGGACGTCTGCAGGTTATCGATCACATCCTGCATCTTCCAATGTGTCGTTCCGAGTTGTAACAAGGTCCAGATTGTTCCTATAGACTTCGGAATGAGCTGTCTGAGGAGATCAGGGCGGCAAACTCCGTCCATACTTTGAAATCCCTTTTTTTAGAATTACTTTAAAACGTTTTTGTTTTTTTCATGTTTTATGACATTTTAGTATGTGATACTGTGTGTTTACTTTTGGGCATTTAGTTCATTTGATCGTTTTTGTGTTGTGTAAAGCACTTTGTAACTGTGTTTTAAAAAGGTGCTTAATAAAGTGTATTATTATTATTGTTATTATTATTATTATCATTGTTATTCTTGTTATTGTTGGTGTTTATTTGCATGTGTGATTTTTAAGCTTTAAGTTTTTATTTACTCTAAATTCCATCCAAGTCACATTTCTTTTAATAAATATTTTGAACAGAGTGTAAATTAATCAAATAAACCAGTCTTTTTTTAAAGATAGTTTTCAGAGTAAGTACTTGTCTTTTGTTCCCATATTCAATGTATTTATATCACCATATCAATTCGCCACAATAATTCCTTCTGTCCTTCTATCCCTTTCTCTGTGTTGCAGTCAGTGGTCAGGGTTGAAGGCCGGGGGCAGGGTCAAAGGTTAAAAGCATAGGTCCATGTTTGTCTAGTTGTATTGTCATGGCCTTGGTCCGTCTGACCTCCAATGTGCTGCGTTCAGATAAGGGTGAAACTATCCCATATGCACGGTGTTGGGAACATTTGGGTTATCAGCATTTAAGAAACTGAATTCTTGACATCAATAGAATTATTAATGTATGTAACAATTATTAATGATTATTAATAACAACGGGGCACCACCCTGCGAACAGGGACCAATAACCAAACGATAAAACTAAGTCTCATAATTAGTAGTCACTCATAATATCAATAGTCTGCGTATGACTATACATTCAGTGACAGTGAAGGTTTTTAAGTTCAAGCACAGGCTACTACATACAGTCTTATCAAATACATATGCACAAGTAATCACAGACGACTGCTCCTTAAAGTATAACAGAGTTTATTAAATCAAAATAATAAATGATCAAATCAATTAATATTGCAACCAACAAACGTTCTCATACAATTTTATATGCCTAATACCTAAAGAAAAGAATAAAATGGGTGAGGGTGTATATCAGTGTGTGTGTGTGTGTGTGTGTGCGTGTGTGTGTGTGTGCGTGTGTGTGTGTGTGTGCATGTGTGTGGGTCTGTGGGTGAAAAGGAAGGAGAGTCTTACAGCTATTGCTAAAGACTACAAAGATGGCGGCGTCGAGTGACTCGGCCAAAAGGGGAGGGGCCTTAAGATAATACAGCTAAAGACTACAAAGATGGCGGAGTCGAGGGACTGCTGTATGTAATCACGTGTCCCTGGGCAGCACGTGATGTGAGGCGATCGTTTGAACAGGGTTTCCCCAGGGGCAGAGGCAAGAAAGAGAGCAAAGGTGGGGGTCATGAATCAAACTTCTGCGTGCGGTCCGCGTTGTAGTGAGAATGAGTATCGCTTGCCTTTCCATGCATAAGGATGCCGTTGTCGGGTTGAACTACCGGCAGCTCTATGCAATGATAAGCATGACTCTCAGTTCACTCAGAGTCGATTTAATGAAGAGAGAAATAAACAGAACGAAATGAAATAAGTCAAAATAAATCCCAAAAGCAACAGTCAAACAGTTAATACACAATGCAACGGAACTTCTCTGGTCCGTAATGATTGCGTAAATACCTCCGTATAATGCGACAGTGTCTTAACACAAACAGAATACGGGAATGCACCATAGAGCGGATTTTCTGATCCGCGAGGGATTGCGCAATAGTAAGTTAAACACACAAAAACACGGGAATATCAACATATAAATGAATGGCCTGAATTAAATTTACGTTAATTTAAGCTAAGCTATGCCCAGATACCATGAACCTTACTTGTCGATGCTTCGTTGCAACGTTGAAGTGTTCGTGGGGAAGTTGTCCGTTTTCCTCGTCAGGAAGGGGGGGGGGGGCTGCTTGCAGCGCGGCCTTGCAGCGGGCGCTGTGTGTCGCACGGCTTCGGTCCGTTGGCGTGGCTCTGGAGCAAACGCAGGTCCGATCTGTACTCGCTGCAGGGAGGACAGTTAACTTCGGAGGAGACGGCGTGTCTGCGCGTCTTACCGGGAATCGTCGGTCACGAGAGGAGCGAGGCTTCGTCGGGCTCCTCTGTGCCGGTTTGTGCACAAAAAAGGGGGGAAAAGCAAAAAGCGGAGACGGATCGCGGATTCGTTACGCGGGCTGAGTGGAGCCTTACTCAAAGTGGAGCACTGTCTGTTTCGTCCAGCGAAATGGCTCGTGACCTGTCAGGGTTTGAGGAGGGGAGAAGGCCGTTGCTTCCTCGTGGCCAGCGTCGCGCTGGCGGGGAAAGCTGGATCTTCTGTGGCCTGGACGGGGGTCCGAGCGAAGAGAGCGTTGTGTGCTCCCTGTTCGACGGAGGTCGAAGGGAAAAAGCATTGAGGTGTGAGTTACAGACAGTTTTGTAGAACTGTAAATAAAATATACATTCATTCAATGTTAAACACAGCTTATACGCGGATATGTGAGTTCTAGTACACGAAGGTCAAAAACGCCAGGTGGGGCACTCTCGCACTCGCCTGAACAAAGTGGAAAATACTAGAACTCTGAAGGATAGCTTTTGCCCCAGTTAAATGTCACATAGTCTTACAGAGAACTAGTCTCAACTGCCTGCTCCATCTTAGAGATAGAAAGAGGCGCCCTTGCATATCTAGCGCCTAGCTTATCTAGTTGGCCGAACATAACAATATGCTGTTGCATCAACATTTCACACACACTGACGTTCCAGAGAAGGCAGAGTTTTCTCCTCAACATGAGTTTCATTCTCAACAAACAGTGGTTGAACCACAGGGGTCCTGGGGTCTCTTGGCCTTTGGCCAATGAGATTGCAGCGGTGCATTCAGGTGACTTCAGGAACCATAGTTTTTTTTGGGGGGGGGGGAAATTCACACCCTAGTGTGAAATTCCTTTGCTCTCATCAAACTACAAATCAGGATGAACCCTTTGCTTGAAAAAGTGAAGGCCTGATTCTCTTTGTTCACAGCACATGTTTAAGCCATATGGTCAGACCCCAACAACGGGCATGTGTATGTGTGTGGCTGCATACATACGAATGGAGCCACATAACTGTCTGAGTTCTGTTAGCACATCAAAGGCACAAGTGGAAAGAAAAGAAAAGAAAAGAAAAGAAAAGTAAAAGAAAAAAGTGAAACTGTTATCCAGCCATTGAGGGTCTTTAATGGACTGTGGATACTGTTCTCTGGTGAGGGGACTTGTCTGCTCTGTCGGAGGGGCTAACTCTGGTTGTAAAACCTGAGGTGGGTATTTCCTTTTCAGAGATCCTTTGAAGAGGAACAAAGGGCTGAGCCTGTCATGGAGATTACCGTGTTAGGCCATGGCCGGCCTCGCCCACCCAGGATGGCTGCAGACTGGACGGAGCTGTGGTATTGGTGGCAACATCCACCCGTTGCTCGCCTGCAGACTGGGGAAAGATCCACATTAAGGGTGTTTACACAGCATCGCTGTCTATGGCTTAGATCAATTTTGGATTGTTCGTGTTCCATGTATCATGTTAAAAGAGGTTAAAAAAAAATTCAGACAGCAATAAAAGGAGATGTCCAAAGGCAAAAACCAAGAACACAAGAATCGAGCTAGCAATGTTCATTACATCACACAATACTAAATGTGTTGGAAAGAACAAAGCATTTACTAATTGGACCGGAGATGAAAATTGAAATTCACCAAAAGAGGACAGGATTAACCAATTGGGAGCAAGAGCTTGCTGACTAACTTCCATGGAAATCTATCTGCGAGTTAGTTATTGAGATATTAATAAGCAATGATAACATTTCGACCTGATGGTGGCACTAAAGGAAAGGCAGGTGTCTCGGCTGGTGTGAGCTGGACGACAGGAATAGGACCCAAATGCAGACAATGCCGACACACTGATTCAGTTCAGGGATTTACCGTCAAAGTTGGAGGCACACACTGTAAGCTCAGTGAGGCAGACAAGGGTCGAAACCACAAATGCATGAATATGGGGCAAGAGAGAGGCGACTGAAGGGAATGAACAAATAGAAAACTGAGTCAGACAGTCGGAGCATAACCAAAATAATATTATTCATCCTCTGGGGATTGAGTCAACGCAACAAAATAAAAAAAGGCATGAAACATGTTTTTTTCTTTTCGGGTGGTTCTATCAGCTGGACAACATTGTCCGTCTGTATCTTACAAAACATTATTCATATGACAATTTCCCATTTCACTGGTAAGGATTTGATTGGTTTAAGTGATAAACTTGGTTGGGGAAAGATCATGGTCATGGCTAAATTAATGTTAGTTGTTGGAAAGAAATAGAAAATATTGCCCATACTGAACAATTCCACATTTGTCGACTGACGTGACGACAATGTCCAACTCCACCGTTCAGTTCCAAAGTGTGTGGTGGGCCTTTATGTAGCAAAGTGGAAAGTAAGGGTGTGGTGAATAGGTCTGTGGTGAGTCTGACTTTCATGCAGGAAACCAGAGTTCATGGCTGCATTATTGTTACGTAACCACGATCTTTCCCTAAGATGAACAATATTGTTGTTCGCTTGCACAGACATCATAGGAGGAATCATAAGAGGAATTTGAAAAATGCAGGGTTTGTTTATATCGATGCTCTTGCAATAGGGGCAGACTACTTCCTGCGTTGTTCCTGAACGTTGGCATTGGATGTAAACTGTGAAGTGTGGAATCGTCCATGTCTAAGTCACATGCTTTGTTGACTCATCCAGCCACCCTGTGGAAGAGGTCCACCATGGGAGGTTGTGTGGAGCTAGTGTTTCCATGTCAGAGGAAACATGAACAGGGTTTAAACATTTCCTTTTGAGGACCGTCTCAGTGTTACGTAACGGAAGGTTCTGGTGGCATTACATCAAAGTTCAAATTCATATGAAATCATCTTCTGAGACAATTTCTTTTTTAACATGTTTTCAATTATTTTATTATAATTTCTATTATCTTCCCTCTCTCTTCTGTCTCTTCCTTATCAGTTATAAATATACAAACACTCATACACACATAGGCTTTATGAAAGCTTATTATCATTATCATGATAATTCACATTATTATTATTATTCATGTTATTATTATTGTTGTTGTATTTTTTATAATTGATCTATCTGTTTTTAATTCAAGTTTTATATGAGTGTATTATGTTTTGTCTAGAGGAGTGAAATATGTGTGAGAGGATGTCAGTATGCAAGTTGGCAAGAGGAGAATGTGTCCATCTTGCTGCTCGTCTCATGGAAATTTAAGATGTGTGGAAATGTCCTGAGTGGGGAATGCAGATGATAAAATGTCTGTGACAGTTTTATTGTGTTCCAGGAGCATCGTTAGCCAAGACATCAGTCAGCCCAACTCGACAGGCCCTCACAGCTGCTGTTATTTAGACGACAATTCACGACCACCGCACCGCCGGGGACATTTGATATGACTGGCAGGGTTGCTGTGTGGGGGCTTAGATGAACATAAATAACTGAGCTTAATGAGGCCTACGATTTTAATATCTCCAGGCTTCAAACGTCACATCTGTGCAGCCATAGTGGGCCTGAAACAACACAGCCTGGTTTATCTGCAACATGCAGAACAGTACATGATCTGACCAAAGTTACAGCAGGCACCCTGTTGGACCACATTGAGAGGCTGGCTGAGGGTCAGACCCTGCTTAAGGTGTCAGTCTGTTTCCCTGCAACTGAGTCTTGTTGTTTCCATGAATAAATCATTTCCAGAATATTGTCTGATACGGTGGTCAGTGATACTGGAGCCCCACAGGGAACTGTTCTGTCTCCCTTCCTGTTCACCTTGTACACCACTGACTTCCAGTACAACTCAGGGTCATGCCATCTGCAGAAGTTCTCTGATGATTCTGCAGTGGTCGGGTGTATAAGGGACGGACGGGAGGAGGAGTACAGGGCAGTAGTGGATGACTTTGTGGAGTGGGCCGGTAGAAATCACCTGCGTCTCAACGTGGCCAAGGCCAACGTGGCCAAGGCCAACGTGGCCAAGACCAGATGGTGGTCGACTTCAGGAGGAAGACGACGGCTCCACAACCGCTGAGAGTTCTGGGAGAGGATGTGGACATGGTGGAGGAGTACAAGTACCTGGGTGTCTCCATCGACAGCAGACTGAACTGGAAGACCAACATCAACGCTGTGTACAAGAAGGGGAGGAGTCGACTCTTCTTCTTGAGGAAACTTCGATCCTTCAACGTGTGCAGCAAGATGTTGGAGATGTTCTACCGGTCTGTAGATGATGCCGTCGTCCACCCCCACATGAGGCTGGTATGCAAATTGCAGAGGGTCCAGTGATGATTTCACCTGGCCAGTCGTAACAGAGAGGGGGGAGGGGGTGATCATGGTGTCAGTGGTGGAAGAGCCATCTGATGTTGAGGGCTCTGTGTCCATGCAGCTCACCATGGGCTACAGAGGGGGGAGGGGGGAGGCAGCCAAGGTGTTTGTGAGGTGAGGAGGAGACAGATGAGGGCTGTGAGCTAAACCTATTGAAGAAAGAGTTTAGCTCGTTGGCCCTCTCCAGGGAGCCCCCTGGTTGTGTCCCTCCAACCTTGAAGCCAGTAATCTGCTTCATCCCCGTCCACACCTCCTTCACGTTGTTCTGCTGGAGTTTGGCCTCCAGCTTCCTCCTGTAGGAGTCCTTGCACTCCCTGAGCTTCAGCTTCAGGTCGCGCTGAACTCTCCTGAGCTCGTCCCTGTCCCCAGACCTGAAAGCTGCTTTCTTCTTATTGAGAATATCTTTCAGGTCACTGGTGATCCATGGCTTGTTCTTGGGGAAGCAGCGTACAGTCCGGGATGGTATGGTGGTTTGTTACAGAATTTAATATTTTCTGTGATACAGTCCGTCATGCTGTTGAGGTCCTCCCCATGTTGTCCACACAGCACATCCCAATCCGTTGACTCAAAGCAGTCCTGCAGGGTGCCATTAGCCTCCTGAGACCACCTCCTCACAGTCCTGGTGCTCACAGGCAGCCTCTGCACCAGAGGAACAAACTTTGGTGTTAACAGGATCAGGTTGGGATCAGACCTGCCAAGGGGAAGGGCAGTGGCACTGTATGCATCCATTGCATTAGCGTAGGTCCAGAGTGTTGTTGTTCCGAGTGGGGCAGTCAACATACTGTTGATGATGAAGAAAATCATCATATAACTTTGAATTGAACCTGAATTGAACTGAACTCATTTGGGCTCACACGTAAACAGTTAATATAACGTGTTATGTAACACACATTTGGTTCTCAGCAAACGATCGTGGGAAAGGATGATCGGCGCCAGACACAAAGTAATTACTCTCTCAAGTGTACCAAAACATTTCCGTACTTGGGGCTGTGTCCTATCAGAGGGCAAGAGGTCAAAATATCATAACTACATGTCCTAATTAGGAGTCCAGATGTGTCCTGTTTTGATTCAACAGACAGGTTTGATTGATGGAACACAGCAAAAGAGGCGTGCATTTAGACTATAAAAGTGATCTGAGGACAGTAAGATTTTGAATCTGTTTCGATATGCCAAGTTCATGTGATGTTGATGAATATACATTAAAACGATTCCGCTGGTTGCAACTCCAGTTGACCATCTCTTCTCGTCATTTTCGCCACAACATAATTGGCGCCCACGTGTGTTCGAGTCGAGGCCGAGGCACCTCCACTTCTTCAGCCAACCGACAGCCACGCTACAGGCGGCGTATCAGGTAGGAGATTTTCATATCTCACCATAGATGTATTTCTGTGTAGCGTGGTTCTCGCTTGTGTGATAAAGAGGGAGTATCTAGGGTCCCCTCAACAGAATCCACGCTCTTTGGCGGAGGAGGAGAGAGGCAGACTGGTGTTTGCTGGTTAAAATACTAAAAGTTGATGTGTTGAAATGATTAAATTTGATCTCCAGCCGTAAGAACAGAGCTCTCTGTATCAGGGACGGTCGCGGCACTGTGTTTGCCGGGCGTCTGGATTGGCCAAGATAAGCTCAAACGCGGAGCGCTCCGTGAATCTCTCAAGCTCAAGAGACTTTTAGTACGCTGATGACGAAGCGACTTGTGTGTGCTCATGATAAAGCAATTTCTGCAAATAATTGTAAGGAACTCCAGTGTGAGTTGGATATGTAAGTCCCGAGAAAACCTTCTCTGAGCTCGAGAGAAGTAATGAAAGGACTGGCTTAGATTTACATAGTATAAATATAATGTGGGTCTGTTGAGAGTGGTTTCTGTTTAAGGCAGGACACTACGCTGACGAGACTCAGAAATTTTGTGCAGAAATCTAAGTGAGCAGGAAAAAAGAATATCGAACTAGACCATAAAATGAATAATACAGTTTGAAAAGGTGTGCACACGACTGTAACTTATTGACATTACTGATAAAGTAATACTATAAAGGAGAGATCCATAGACAAATAAAGGGAAGAGACAATACTCCCTATTAAACCCCCAAGTAAAAACATTATGAGCCTCTGGTGGAAAAGTGGTCCGGTGATATAAAGAGGACATTTGTAAACTGTGAAACAGCCCAACAATAAGAATTTCTCCTTAACAAAGACTTGAGTACAAGCAATACCGTTAAAAACTCCCACATAGTCAAAGTCTGACATTAGAAAGAGAAATTAAAAAAAACCTGAACAAAAACTGACTGACAGACTGGGACTGCTGACCATTGATGTGTAATACACCCGGGTGGCTGCATGATTATGAAATATTGTCTTGTTTTTGGCATGCTCTCCCAGTGATAATGCTTTTGCAAATGTTCAATCGAGCCTCTGTGAAATCCCTCATAAGAAATATACATCATTGTACAAGTGCGTATAGCAAATAAGTGAGTTGTGGTCTTGGCAGTTTCTTCGTGAGTTTATTAATTTGTTCTAGTACAAAGAGAATCTTTGGCAGTACACAAGCGTCTAAACATTGCAGTTAAAATTGTCACTTAAAGCGCATAAAGTTTATTGAAGCTTCATCCTCCTCCTCAGAGGTAATGGTATAGATGTAGTAGTGACGAGTTGTAGTGACGAGTTGCTGACGCTGTGCTACTGTTTTCCCTCCAATTTGCCTGTCACCTGATCCAGCTCACTTGTGCGTAGTGTCTGTTTCACCCTCTTTTTTCTAGTTTTAATTGATCTACTAATAGTACGATGTCAGCCAACACGTACTAGAACTTTTTTAGAACTTTTTTATAACTAGAACTGTTTTTGCATTGATCTGCTATGGCTTCACTGATCCCTGATCTATTCTGACTGTGTCAGCTGCGCCCGCCTGGTGGATAAAATCACAGAGTTGGAGGGAAGAATATCCACGCTCTACAGGATCCAGTATGCCGAGAGCCTCATGGACACCATCATTTTCGGTCCATCACAGACTGACACAGCCAGCGACCGCGTGCATGAGTCCATCGCTTCCAGTCCTGCTGCCACGGCACCTCCTCCGGTCGCAGCTCCTGAGGCCTCCTGGCTACGGCTCGGAGCTAAGCCTAATGCCCTGGTCAGCTCTACTCCATCACATCACGAGCCCTGGTCCCTGGTCTGTGCTCGCGGCAGCCGGAGAGGGAGACGCACATCTCCTACACCCCATGGCTTCGATGTCCAGCTGAAGAATGGATTTGACGCCCTTGCCCTGCACGAGTTCCCTCCTCTGACTATGGACTCCCAGCTTCCTACATCATCCCAGCTGCCGCCTCGGGGGACCCACAGCCCCGGGTCCCCCGACATCCCTACGCCAGTCATTCCTGAGCCCTCCTCTCGCCCCAGGACACGCCGCTCCATACCGTGCTTTACACCAGCACCGCGGCGAGCTTCGGTCGCCCGTTCTCTCAGTCCTTGCTTGTCTGCTCCACCACCACTGGTTGAATCCTCGCCTCCATCCACACGTATTGCACGCGCAGTGTTGCCGCCTCGTCCCCTCTTCGCCCCGACGACGCTGATAGTCGGGGACTCAATAATCAGGAACACCCGTTTCTTCAACGCGGAGACACACTGCTTCCCCGGAGCAACGGCTCCAGACATCCTGCTGACACTGCCTGGCCTGCTGCGCGCCCTCCCGTCTTCCATTCTGCGAATTATCGTTCATGTGGGAATTAACGACACAGCCCTCCACCAGTCCGAGTTGACCAAGATTGATTTTACAAATCTTTTAAGCTTTTTAAACAGCTGTGGACTGTCTGTTTTTATCAGTGGTCCAAGTCCAACACTCGGCCGTGGATCACAGCGGTTCAGCAGAGTCCTCAGCCTCCACACCTGGCTCCAGGCCGCCTGCAGGACCAACAACGTGAGCTTCATTGACAATTTTAATCTGTTTTGGGGCCGCTCTTCCGCTTTTAAGAAGGATGGTATTCATTTTAACAAGCTGGGTAGCCGCCTGCTAGCGGCTAATTTACAGCATGCTGTTCACTCCCATTCACATGATTGACTGTTTACACCTGGATCCCCTGTCCGCTGTCACTCTTCCTCTACGATCATTCATCAGCCGCATTCATCCCCTACTAGCAACACCAGTCTCCAGCCTCTACCGTAACTTCCACTCCACGACCCATGAGCATTCCCGTGAGAATCACAGACTCGCGCTCACGCCCTAGTTATGGTCGGGTTCGAGGTGCTGCACGAGTGATCCGTCATGTTGCACATACCCCCAAAGCTTCCTGTGCTGATGACAACACAGTGTCTTCCCCCATCAAAATGTGTCTGATCAATGCACGCTCTATAACAAACAAGGCTCACATTTTAAATGACTTGTTCACAAGTCATAATTTGGCTTTTTTATTTCTGACCGAGACCTGGCAACGGAATATGGAATGCATCCATTTCAATGAACTCTGCCCTGTGGACTGTTCTTATGTTGGGACACCGCGTCTGACAGGCCGCGGTGGAGGCCTCGCCGTGGTCTGGAAGAATCAGTTTTCCTGCCACTTGGGGAGCACAGAATCCTATGCTACTTTTGAACTACAGCTGACTAAAGTGGGCCGGCTAAAGCCGTTTTACTGTTTTTTAATTTACCGACCTCCAGGTCCTGCAGGTCAGTTTTTATCAGAATTCACAGACTTTTTGACCTCTATTATCAAGCTAGACAAAGTGCTTCTGGTTGGTGATTTTAATCTGCATGTCAATGATACCACAGACTGTATTGCTACTGAGTTTCTCAATATTACTGAATCTTTTAATTTCACGCAACATGTTTCTGGCGCCACTCACAGGGGTGGTCACACCTTGGACCTTGTGTTTTCTCTGGGTCTTGATATTGATAATACCCGTTGTGAGGACCTATTGATCAGTGACCATAAATGTATTTTCTTTGATCTTTCTGTCAATACTGACCCCTTGTGTCTGAAACAAACATTCCACTCACGCATTATTACTCAGAGTACAGCTGATCATTTCTCTATGCACTTCTGCTGTGACTTTTACACAAATCTCAATGATGTTGAACACTTGATACAGTCATTTAATGAACATTGCACCACTTTGCTGGATAAAGTGGCACCTCTTAAGGAAAGGACCAGGGCTGCCAATAACACTACTCCGTGGATGACAGACGCTGTGTTTCAAATGACATTCTCATGTGTGCTGATGCAGTTGACTGCTCTGTGTTAGTTCTTCTGGATCTCAGTTCTGCATTTGACACTGTAGACCATGACATCCTGATTAAGAGGCTTCGTGATTGGGTGGGCATATCTGGCATAGCGTTAGACTGGTTTACATCTTACCTCAGTGACAGAAGTTTCAATGTCTCTGTGGGTGATTTTGTGTCTGTTACCTCTCCACTTTCTTGTGGTGTACCGCAGGGCTCGGTTCTGGGGCCTTTGTTATTTTCCCTTTATCTGTTACCTTTGGGACCGATCATAAAAAGCTATAATGTGTCCTATCACTTATATGCAGACGACATCCAACTTCATCTGTCATTTAAACCCAGCGAGGCATTCACATTAACTCGGCTCCTGGACTGTGTCAATGCCATCAGAGACTGGACGGCAGAAAACTGCTTGCAACTCAATGACTCTAAGACGGAGGTCCTAGTTATTGCTCCAGAGGAGTTTGTCCCCATGATCAGGCAGATTATTAGTCCTCTCTCCTCTGCTTCCCATTGCAACCTGCGCAATCTTGGGATTTTCTTTGATCGCTCCATGTCATTTGACCAACATGTTAAGCAGCTGTCCAGGTCATGTTTCTTCCATCTAAGAAATATCAGTAAACTGAGATCTGTATTATCAACACCTGAATTAGAAATGATCATACACACATTTATCTCTTCACGCATTGACTACTGCAACAAACTTTTCACATCACTCAGTGTATCTAATTTACAAAGAGAAACTTGATGAAATTCAAATCCGTTTATTTACCTTTTTGTTCACACTGTTTTAAGCATTTATAACATATACAGTATTAAAAGGGTACCATTTAATTACAATGAAAACACAAACAACTGCCAAACAACACCACACCGTGGTAGAGAAGTTGTCACGCCGGCATTGGCTTAAAATGCCAATCTTCAAACCCGGAGGTTGCAGCCTGGTAGAAACAGAGACAAGAAAGACACAACAGCATGAATGCAGAGAGGGAAGATTCATCCCCAGAGAAGGGTTGGCTTCAATCTTCAGACTTCCTATGTGTGGTGTTCAATGTAGACTCTTGTATGGATCCCAAAAGAAGCACAACTACTTAGATCTGTATCCTGCATATCAACTACGAAATGCATGTGCAGAATTTATGATTTCCACAACACAGAATGAGCCTCCCACTAATTATAAAGTAGATCATTTACAAGAATATGAATGTTTTGCCAGTGGTGGATTTGCATCAGACAAAAGAAGGGTTGACGTAGGCAATACTACCGTGTACTGTAAAGTAACTTGGGTGGTGTCCTGGTTCCCATAGGCTAATATGACTTCTTTGTTCATCAGGAGACCAGTATGGTATGAGAACCCAATACCACTTGACCAAAATTGTGATAACATAACTACTATTCCCACTCTTCATTTGTTGAGTGAACAAACAACAAGAATAGCCGACAGCTGTTGGATGTGTGGTGAAAATGTTTTACTGAATATTCTGCCGCCCAGATGGGTAGGGCTGTGCGCGTTGGTTCGAATGAGATTACCGGTAGTGGTGACAGGGCAGGGGAAACAATTAAAATGATGGAAGTGCCCGACGAGAAGCGTAGGTATAAGAGACAATCCACGCTGGACCAAAGTATCCAGTTAGATGCTATAGGACAGCGTAAAGGGATTCCAAAGGAATTTAAAGCACAAAATGAGATTAAGGCAGGACTTGAATCTATATTACCCTGGATTACTATCAACAAGAACGTTGACTGGATCAATTATATCTACTACAATCAGCAGAAGTATATGAATTACACTGATGAGGCCTTTAAGGGTTTGGGTGAGCAGCTACACCAGACCAGTACAATGGCATGGCAAAACAGACAAGCATTAGATTGGATTCTAGCTGAAAAAGGTGGGGTATGTCAAATGTTTGGGAAACATTGTTGTACATTCATTCCCAATAACACTGCACCTGACGCTGGCAAGGGGGGGTGGTCATGGGATTGGTTAGACCACATTTTGGGACAATGGGGGTCTGTGTTGGTAAAAGCAGGAATTGGCGCATTAATAGTTTTAATTGTGGCTTTTCTATTGGCATGTTGCATCGTACCCATCCTGAGGAGACAGTGCCAGAGGAGCATGGACAAACAGATGGGTGTCATGGCAAATCTCCAACTGGCTCAGATGATGAACATGATGACGATTGAGCAAGGGACAAAGGCCCAGTTCGCTCAAATGGTGGTTGGACCACCGGACCTGTTTCCGGACCTGTTTCCCATTCCGGATTTTCTGGAGGACTTAGATGACATGGGGGGGAACAGGACTAGGAGGCAATTCAGCATAACTATGAGAGCCTGAACTTTGTTGAAACTACACACGTCCAAAAAACACCATGTCACATGTTCTATTATCTGTCCAAACTGTTTCACTATAAATTTGAATGTATTATAATCAGATATTTCTACATTCACATATATTCATAGTCATGATCCATAATAATCAGTGCACAAGTATTATAGCATATAGTTTTATCACAGACGTTGCATCTAATGAACACTGATATATTGTTCAATATTTTGCAGAAATTAAATCTGTGATGTATCAGTTCATACATGTTTGCAAGCCAGAACAGATTCACTTCATGCCAAAAAGGTGGTCGCTTGGCGGGAAAGGACCTTAAGGGAGTTTTTCCTGTAATGCAACCTGCGGGTTTTTCCGCCCTTATATGAAAGTGAATCTGAGCATTGAATGATGTTATTTGAATTATCTTACAAACTAAAATGTTCTGTATTGTATTGTTACTGTATTGGTATATAATCAAATACATAATCTCTCAAGTGTACCAAAACATTTCCGTACTTGGGGCTGTGTCCTATCAGAGGGCAAGAGGTCAAAATAACATAACTACATGTCCGAATTAGGAGTCCAGATGTGTCCTGTTTTGATTCAACAGACAGGTTTGATTGATGGAACACAGCAAAAGAGGCGTGCATTTAGACTATAAAAGTGATCTGAGGACAGTAAGATTTTGAATCTGTTTCGATATGCCAAGTTCATGTGATGTTGACGAATATGCATTAAAACGATTCCGCTGGTTGCAACTCCAGTTGATCGTCTCTTCTCGTCATTTTCGCCACAACATTGAAAAGTCAGCAGGGCTTTATCCAGAGTGGTGTGGTTAAAGTCTCCAGTAATAGCCAAAAACGCACCAGCATGTTGACTCAGCAGTCCAGCTACAGTGGAGTGGGTGGTGTCCACTGCTACCTCAGTGTCAGCTGATGGGGGGATGTACACAGCCACAACAATGGCGGACGTGAACTCCCTCTACAAATAATACGGATGCATCCCCATGGCCAACAGTTCAATGTCCGGGCTACAGAAGTGTTCCTTCACACACACATGGTCTGGATTGCACCACCTCTCGTTCACAAACACAGCAATCCCGCCTCCTCTCTTCTTTCCGGTCTGTATAACGTCTCTGTCCGCCCGAACAGTCCTGAAGCCGGGAAGCGATGCACTGTGGTCCGGGAAATCTGCGTGCAGCCAAGTCTCCGTGAAACACATGATGATGCACTCACGGAAGTCCCTCTCAGTCTTTACCAGCGCGCGGAGCTCGTCCGTCTTATTCGCCAAAGACCTCACGTTCCCCAATAGTATCGCCGGTACCGAAGGTTTGTATTTCCTCCTCTTCGCCCTCCGCTTAGTGCCAGACCTGCATCCCCAACGTCTTCTCCGTAGTTCCTCCGGGATCTCAGGCCTGGCGCCGGGCAGAAGACACACACAGGGAGCTGCTGCTCTCCCAGGCAGGCTCCGTCTTACATGAATTCTCTGCATTTGACCCATCCCTATATAGGTAACAGTGGGCTGCCCGGGGAGCAGTTGGGGGATTCGTGTCTTGCGCAGGAATACTGCGGCACAGAACACGGAGTAGCCAAGGATTGAAACGCCAACCTTGCGGACACTGGATGACCCTCTCTACCCCATGAGCCATGGTCGCCCCCCCCCTAATGTAAGTCAATGTCATCAGAAAAATCAAGCCACAAATGTTTGTAGTTGTGACTGAATTTTAGCTCACCAAAGCAAGTCATCTTTACGTCATCAAAATAGATCTGTACCTTCATGCAACGGTATTAGTTGTAAAACCAAAATGAAAGCATGCCATGCTTCCTATGGCACAGTGATCATTTGAAACATCATGACTTCTTATGAGTTTATCCAAAACAAGTTGTGTTAAGAAGAGAATAGTCTGTGCATGTAAACACAGCACTGATACAATGATAGATGGCTGAGTCTGACAGCGTAGGAGACATGCAATCTCAACAGGCCTAGAATAGACACTCAGAGGCACTAAATTCGTGCCTCCTTCCTCCACCTGACCGTCCACACACCACATGTGTCAATCCCCTCACCCTCCGGCAACTCCTGCCCTCTGGTAACCAAAGGCCAGGGAGAAATAACCAGTGGTGTATAGTAACGAAGTAGAAATACTTCGTTACTGTACTTAAGTCGTTTTTTTGGGTATCTGTACTTTACTTTACTACTTATATTTCTGTTTACTTTTACTTTTACTTCACTACATTTTGCAAAGAAAACTGATACTTTTACTCCGATACATTTCCCCTGAAACCTTCGTTACTCACTACAAAATCAATCTATCTTGAGAAAAAAATGAATCATGAGAGCAGCGTCGGGGACTGTGGTGGAACACAGACTGCAAGCAAGCAGGTTTGGTGAATCAGTGGTCCTAGCAGCAAGTTAAATCATTGGTTAAGCACGTTAATGCGCAATTGCAAACAAGTGCTCTCAAAGCCGCGGTGTTTTGATTCCCAGTGATGCCCAGGATGCTACATGCTATGAGCTAGCGGGCGACTACATGAGTAGCATTCCACTCTTCGGTGACTGATTTCATGATGGAAGCAGAAATGGAAGCACCTGCTACTCCCGAAACAAACGACGGTGGTGACGAAGACCAACACCCGTGGATCGCTAGCGAGTTAGTGAGCTGAGGAAGTGTTGACAGTTGTGCAGCACTAGTTGGCTAATGTTAGCTGTAGCTATATACACGGATTGACAGGAGCCGCGAGAGCGCAGCATGCGGGGAATTCTTCGCAGCTGTGTGCAAGCGGTCTGTGACGCTGAACACACCTCTACCTGCCTCAGCGGCCTGTGAAAGGATATTTAGCATCGCAGGACTAGCCTTCAGCCCAAGAAGAGCGAGACTGAATTCTCGCAATTTTGAAAACCAACTTCTTCTGAAGATGAACAGGACATGTTTCAGTTTCAAGTAATGACTGGGTTACTTTCGGTGCTGCTTTGGTATGGATCATGTTTTGATATTTGAGTCATTTTGTGGATGATCAGATGGAGTTATGATGGTAGCAGTCGCCCAATTGCAGATTCAGCTTGAGCAAAACCTTTGTCTGTTGTGTTCAAATCAGCCCATAGGAGTTTACAAGGCAGGCGTCCTTTCTCAAAACACTGACCTGATGCATCAAGTGGATATGTTTTGCTGAACATAATATTATGCATTGGTCCTCTACATCCTCTAGTCGGAATGAGCATACTTATAAACCCACTGTTACAACTCCTTCATAGTGTCATATTGCTTTTCGGAGAATTATGATGATAAGTTCATAGTAGATGCAAAAGTATACTTATGTACAATATATTATGTTGAACATTGTTGCTCCTGAATGGATCACAGCCAACCCAATTATGTTCAACACAGCTCCATGTCCTTGGTCATGGTGCCACAGCACTTAAAAGAATAAACTTCATCATTCTCAAAATTCTGACCCTTTGCTTTTTTATTAACAGCATTTACTTGTACTTTTACTTTCAATGAACAGGTTATGATGTTCATTTAATGTTCAGGTTGTGATGTACATTTAATATCAGAAAATTAGTTTTGATACTTAAGTACTTTTGTACTTAAGTACAATAAATATCAGATACTTTAAGACTTTTACTCAAGTAGTATTCTAAGAGGTGACTTTTTACTTTTACTTGAGTAGTTTTCCAGTAAGGTATCTTTACTTTTACTCAAGTATGGCTTTTGAGTACTTTATACACCACTGGAAATAACCAGGCTCTAAGGTGAAATATCAGCTTACGTTTCCCACTCCAACAGGACAAATATGAAAACTGGACATGTATTTGCCTCACCAGAATGTCAATCAATCAGAAACCAAAGCTCAAAGCGGAGCTTCAGTTTCGTGAGAGAAAACTAAAACAGGCTGAGGTTGAGAAATGGTGAAAAGAATAATGTGTGCAAACGGCGGAGGGGCGTGATCAGTGGAGTTGACCCAGAGACTAAATTAGACTGATGTGTCTGGATTTTAGAGAACAAATAGCAAAGAGTGAAACTAATGTTCAGAGTTTGATTGATGTTTTATTTCTTGGCTGCAGATGCTTTTATTATGAAGTTGTTCAAGTGTCTCTGAATTTGCAAGGGGGCTGCCAGCTGGGTTCAGCTACTTGGGTCTTTTAGATATCATGTACTGTATGATAGTTTAGACAGTAACAAATCACATGGAACGGCATTATGTAATTAGGATACAAAGAAAAGATGTAATCAGATTCCCAATACGTTTGGTAAAAATGGGAAATACAATCAGGATTACAATTTTAAATGCATGCAAGTTTTCACAAAACCGGATGTTTTGAACTTTCCACTTGAGTAAGATTATTCTTTCTGCCGAGAAGCATCCCATCGTAAAGGACACTTTGTAGGACATTGTTGTAGAGCTTATTAAAATTTCTGGCTCACCAAACAGAATACAGGGCAAACCGGAAAAATGTGTTGGGCTTTACTGAATACTTCGAAGCTTTATTCATAACATTGAAATTCAAATTATTATTGTTAGGAACTTACACAAAACATTGCGTTTTGCTAAATTTATTGAGGAAAAAGAAATATATTTCCAAAATTCACAACATGTTTTTATCTCATAAAATATTCTCAATCAGTCCATATTTATTGACATTTAATCTTTCAAAACAGACTGAACAGAAAACAATCACTGCCGTCAAAAACACAAAATGTGGCTAGCAGCGATCTAACATTAATTAACCATTAATTACTTTTATGTTACCACAATAACACAAAATAATATTGTTGCCATCTTTTAGGGTGATGACATCATGAAATATGACAACAGCCATTCAAAGCTTCATGAAGCTTCAAAAAATGACACGGTACAGATCTAGAAATCTGCATAACAGAATCCATAAGTACTGCTGCAACTCCAAGTTAAAATCCAGGAACACTAATGTTGAGTCCGTGGATATTATATATATATTTTTGTACCCTTTTCACCTGTAGTGATTGTTGTTTGCATGACATCATAGTCAGATATGTAAGGTGAAAAGGTAATACTATATTCACTTTCACTTTACAAATCTACTAAATCATCTTGTTACCTAAATACAAACCATTTCACAGCAGGGTTCATGTGGATCAGAGTCTCCATTATGAAAAGCTACATGTTGATTTGTTCAAAAAGTAATTCTGCTTCATGTTTCTCCACATCACTGCCTGTAACACTCTGTATATCATTCGCGCCCGACTCTCTGAGTGGCAAATAGATGAGAAATTGTCAGTGACAGTGGCAGCGTGGATGTCAAGCAGCTGAGGAGAGGCAGTTATGAGTATGAGGACTGCAGTTGATTGTTGAAGGGCAGCGACGGCGTGGCAGCCCGTCCTGATGCAATGTGAGCGGTAGATAAGAGAGGTGTCAATGACAGAGTGATGGCTCTATCCACAGCCAAGAATTTTCCAAGTTTGTCACCCAAAAAAGGAGCAGCAAGCTAGCAGAGAGGGCAAAGACTCATGGAGTGTGTGAATTTTCCTCCATTTCTTTATTTACTCTGAAAGTTATCATGGTTTAAACATTTCTTTCGCACCCAAACTGCATGCTTGCCATGCTTGTCCAGCGTTACCACATATTCATGTATGTGGATATGCTTGTTAGTTTAAAATGCAACAGGTGTATAAGTGTACACTTGGACATTTGTGTGTGTTTGTGGATCGATCCAAATGACTCCTGGCACCTAACCCCTCCACCGTCCCAGCAATGCAGACAGGCGGTCTAAAGGCGGCCCTCTGTCCCGTGTGAGAGGGCCAGCTCCCCACGATGACCTATTTGACACTTCCCGGACCCCAGCAAGCATCCGGCCAAAAGTCACTTTTTACAGCTTGCAGGAGCACGACCCCACTGAGCGATTCACAGAAGTAATCTCAAGCTCCCACATTTCTCTGCAATTACTAGATAGAGTGACACGACATTTAGAAAATGTGCATGTGTGAAATGTGTGTCGTAGTGTCGCTGTATATTGACATGACATAAGTAGTGTTTCAGCATTACTGTGAACATCATCACCACCACTCCATATGGACAGGTAGCCGCTGCTCCGTGGTGTGTTAGTTCATGTGTTGGTCAGGTGAAAAAGGAAGAGGAAGTCCTTTTAGGTAACCAATGAATCATAAACATATTTTGGTTTCCATTTGCATTATGTGTTGAGTCTTAATATATATGTACAAATGATTAATAAAAGATCATAATATGAGAAATTCAATGTACTCTTAAAATAATTTTTTATAAAATAACAGTTGTATTTTTGTTAGTGACAACAGTGAGAAATGCAGTGAGAAACAGGGACTTGACATCCAGCACAGGCCTCCAGTCAACTGAACTCAGGAGGTTGCAGGGACATGGTTGTGTCCCAATCACTCAGCCGTCGGAAGCGTCCCATGTAATTAGATTTTAATTGAATTATACAGTAGCCAAAAGAGCTCAAAACGCTGCAACTTATGAAAACACAAGTACGTAAGTAAGTAAGTAAGTAAGTAAGATTTATTTCTAAAGCGCTTTTCACAGACATTAGTCACAAAGCTTAACGGGAGCAGAATTACAAGCATAAATAATACACAGTGACCATATAAGGACCAACAGTTTACATTTAAGAAGACGCAAAAAACAGAAAGTACACAATTAAAACATGGTTTAAAAGCAGGCCTAGGACATGAATTTTAAACAAACGGCAGTCTAAACAGATGTGTCTTGAGCTGATTTTGGAATGACTTGCCATTTTGTTGTTGTGAAAGTGTAGAAAGTGGTGGAACTCTGATTATGTGAGAAATAAAATGCCTATATTGGAAACTGGACTTCGTTATTCATGGCACGCGTCAGAACAAACATTTCAGCAACCGTAGTGACTTTTTATTGGGAAGCAACGGTCACTACAATAAGTCAAAAACTGCTTCATTGAGGAGAGCGTGGGAGCTCTGCTGGCGTTTGACTGCTTTCCGGGACCAGCTGAGGAGGACAAAGGAGCAACACGAAATGGACACTGAAATAGCAGCAACTACAGCAAAACTAGCAGTATTGAATGCCTCGTGTCCACTGATTGTGGAGCAGAATTTAAAGGAGTCTCTCTGAACAGTCAGCTTCTGCAAGGACCAAACCTGGCAACCTCTTTGTTAAGAGTTTTGTCACGGTTCAGGCAGGAACCTGTAGGCTGTATGGCTGTATGGCTGATGTGCAAGCAATGTTCCATCAAGTAAAAGTTGCAGAACATTCAGACTTTTTGAGTTTTTTGTGGTGGCCAGAAGGGAGCCTGGAGCAAGAACCTGTACAGTAGGACTGATAAACATGGATAGATGCTCTGTATCCGTGTTGTCTGTGCTTTCATCAACAGATAATGAAGAAGACGAGTACCTGCTCGTCTCTTAGCTAGCTGTGTTGTTAGATTGCTGCTAGTTCATGAACTCGGTCTGCGATGGTGTTTCTTCACAAACTGCCATTTGTAAAAGTCTGTATTAGATTAGATTAGAAAACTTTATTAATCCCCAGTGGGGAAACTCTTTTGCCACCCAAAAACTCATACAGATGACACAGTCCACAGTACACAACAACACAGTACACAGCAGACAAAACATATTACAAAGGATAAATAACACCAGACAATGCCATATAAAACATGATCGACATCAGAAACCTCTAAAGGTGTGCATTAAAAAATCGGACTGCTGCCTGGTCGGATCTGATCGGAGCACTGCTCACATACCTTTAGCATGCACTGGGCTGTAGCTGTGTAAATATGTTCTGCTGTGATTGCAGTCTGCCTTTTAATTCTTGGACAATTTGATGTTTTTCTTGGAGGCTAAATTTAGCTCCGTGTTTGGTGTCAAAATGCCGACGTGAATTGTATCCTTCATCACCGACACGCCTCATAACACAGAAGACAGACCCGTTTCTCTCCTGGAAGCACAAACATGTATTCTCTTTCCCATCTTCCATTACATTTTCTTCCCTCTGCATTAATTTTTCTCTTCGTGGACATTTTGGGATTATTTGTCGATCTTTTTCAATCGTTGGAAAACCTCTTTTCGGGCTGTTGCCTCTCCTGTCCACCTGTTGTGATAGTTTTAATGTCGGTACACAGACAACATGCTATCTCATCATTTCAACTTTCTATCTCATAATTTCGAACATGGGGATACTTTTATTTTCAAGTCTAACTTTTAATTATTTTTACAAAAAAATACTTTTGCTGGCGGATTCGCGGGCCACATACAATTACGTGGCGGTCCGGATTCGGCCCACGGGCCTTGAGTTTGACATGTGTCAGCTAAATCAATTGAGCACCTCAATACAATTTTTCTTATTGTGACATATACATCACATTGGTCTGAACGATATTTTCATAACTTTTTATATAAATGAGTTTGAGAAACATGGTTCGACCAGTTAAGATGCAACGTAGGACATGTTATCAAAGCATTAGCATCGTTCAATGTGTTGAAACTTACCTTTAGCTACAAAAACAAGCTTTTTGAAATTAGCTCGTTCTGCCAAATGTGCTGACCAGCCAGGCAGCCATTTTGGAAGTGATGTCATTGGTGCCCAAATTAGCTCACTGTCACATGACCTCACTTAGGGACTTCAAGAGTTCAAATCAAGGATAAAACTGTATAAGGAACTTTCCAGGACATTTAAAGTGTCTGTGACAACCGTGTCACTGTGGGTCCTTACGGTGTGTCGATGTATGTCCAGTGAATGACTGGACAGATGACTCGAGACAAACTCGCCATCTTAGTAGATAAAAGTCTCTCTTAAGCCAACTTTTAAGAATAGTGTTATGGTGCTTATGAATATCAATCAGCTGCAGTCCAGACGTATCAGAAGGGGCCCGTAAACACGGAATAACTGTAATTGCACACACTAGACCTTTGGCCTCTGAATCCTAAAACATTAACCAATATTATCTCTCCCTCGCTCAGTTGTTCATTCCTGCTGGTGGATGTATGCCGTACATGTGTTATATACGTTGACATACACACCGCATGAACACAGTCCGCCTGGCAGAAGCAGGGCTACATGTCACCATGACACGCAGACTCATGCAGGAACAAGCAGGACATGGATTCAGTGAAAACCCTTCATGGGATTCCATTATGTTGCTTCGGTCATGATGGAGACTAGGCTGTGCTGCAACAATCAGCTCTTGCAAATGTACAAGTGGAAGCAGTGTGTGTGTATTTGTGTGTGTGTCAGTACAATGTTGGCATGTTGGTTTTTTATATTCAAAGTAGTCTTAAAAAAATGTATTTGTCTGCTTAGACGCAGCAGAACAAAGCATAAACACAACATAGACATTTTATCAACTTATAGTTGATATGGTGAAAACGATTATTTACATATCCAGCAGACATAAAACCAAATTAATTTGGTGTTAAGTCCAATGTTGACTTTCTTTTAGCGAGAGGGAATATTCTTAGCTGCTAAGTCTTCCTCTATGTTCAGCAGCTCACTGACTCTGGCTGGTGGAGTAAGTTCATCAGAGCTTTGTCACAGAAAACAGCTGCTGCTTCTGGGAACAAGGTTGATGAGACACCGAACCAAAGAAAGCAGCAACCTTAAGACCAACACAATGAGCTCATAGAGCTGAGGGGAACTACTGTGGTGGAGTTACTCCATTCACATTACTCATAGTCATTTGATCCATCGTCAATGTGAACATATTGATTAGTCCGGCCTTTTTTGGTTGTGCCTTCTATAAAAAGAAATTGTCTTTATGTTCACATATATATATATATATATATATATATATATATATATATATATATATATATATATGTCAGGATCCCTGTCTGACCCATTGTGTGTTTACCTCTGTTTCCCCCCCCAATCTCCTCTCCTCATGTGTCTGTCATTCCCGTGTTTGTTTTGTTATGCCATGTGCTTGGTGTTTTCTCGGACCTGCCTCCAGACTCCTCCCACTGCTACCGCCCTGATGGATGCCAGCTGCGGACAATCTGGCTTTACCCGGCAGCATATCAGCCCTGGTCTTGCAGGCCTGGGTTGTCAGTCCGTATTGTCTTCTGCCTCGGTAGCGTCCACCGTTTCGTGAGTTGAACCCCATGGTATCTTCCTGTGCTAATCTCTCTCCTCTCTGATACGGGCGTAGAGTACTGGGCGATCTACGTACTCTCCGGTGTCGAGCCACGGGACATCACACCGTCGATCTGTCAACCCTCCGGTGTCGAGCCACGGGACATCACACCGTCGAGCTACCAGCCCTCCGGTGTCGAGCCACGGGACTGTTGGGAACGTAAAGGAGCGTGTTTGGGTTATCAGCATTTAAGAAACTGAATTCTTGACATCAATAGAATTATTAATGTATGTAACAATTATTAATGATTATTAATAACAACGGGGCACCACCCTGCGAACAGGGACCAATAACCAAACGATAAAACTAAGTCTCATAATTAGTAGTCACTCATAATGTCAATAGTCGGGTGCGACTACACATTCAGTGACAGTGAAGGTTTTAAGTTCGAGCACAGGCCACTACATACAGGTTCATCAAATACATATGCACAAGTAATCACAGACGACTGCTCCTTAAAGTATAACGAGTTTATTAAATCAAATAATAAATGATCAAATCAATTAATATTGCAACCAACAAACGTTATCATACAATTTTATATGCCTAAACTAAAGAATGAATAAAATGGATGAGGGTGTATGTCTGTGTGTGTGTGTGTGTGTGTGTGTATGGGTGTGTGTGGGTCTGTGGGTGAAAAGGAAGGGGAGTCTTACAGCTATTGCTAAAGACTACAAAGATGGCGGCGTCGAGTGACGCGGACCAAAAGGGGAGGGGCCTTAAGATACTACAGCTGAACTACCACCAGATGGCGGAGTCGAGTGACGCGGGCCAAAATGGCAGCGAGCCTGCTGTATGTAATCACGTGTGCCGATGCACACACGTGTTGTGAGGCGATCGTTTGAACGGGGTTTCCCCCAGGGGCAGAGATAGGAGCTGTGTGTGCGTGTTACGTGAGAGGAGGAAAGAGAAAAAGGAGCAGGAACTCGACGTGCATCACACTTCGGCGTGCGATGTTGTAGGGAGCCTGAGTTTGCTGGTTCTATCAGCATAAGTATACCGCTATCTTCTTTGAACTGCCGGTAACTTATGCCGTGATAAGCCACGCACCTCAGCTCACTCACAGAGTCGAGTTAATGAAGAGCGAAATAAACAGAACGAAATTAAATAACTCAAAATAAATCCCAAGCAAACAGTCATAGCAGTTAATACACAAATACAGCGGAGCTTCTCTGATCCGCTAGGAGTTGCGCAATACCTTTATATCAGCAGTAACTTAACACACAAAAACACGGGAATATCAACACATAAATGAATAACCTGAATTCAATTTAGGTTAATTTTAACTAAGCTATACCCAGATACCAAGAATCTTACTGTGAGGACGCTCGTTGCAACGGGGAGAGAGGGGTCCGTGGCAGTGTGCTGAGCTCTCTTCAGAAGAAAAAGGCGGAGGGCTGCTTGCAGCACGGCTGGTAGCGGGCGCTGTGTGTCGCATGGCGTTTGCTGGTGCGGCTTCGGTCCGTTGGCGTGGCTCTGTAGCAAACGCAGACGTGATCAATCCTCGCTGCAGGGGGGGATGATCTAACTTCGGCTGACGGCGTGTCTGCGCGTCTTACCGGGAATCCTCGGTCACGAGAGGAGCGAGGCTTCGTCGGGCTCCTCTGTGCCGGTTTGTGTGCACAAAAGAAAAAGAAAAGCAAAAAGCGGAGAACGGATCGCTGAAGCGGATTCGTTATCGCGGGCGGAGTGGGCCTTTACTCAGCGTGGAACACGGCTGTTTCGTCCAGCGAAATGGCTTGTGACCTGACAGGGTTTGGGGAGGGGTGAAGGGCCGTTGCTTCCTCGTGGCCAGCGTCGTGCTGGCGGGGAAAGCTGGATCTTCTGTGGCCTGGACGGGGGTCCGAGGGTGAAGAGAGCGGTTGCGTGCCTCCTGCTATCCCGGAGGGATTGTTGGAAAAGCATTGAGGTGTGTACTGCAGTTAGTTTTGTAGAACAGTGGTTGAACCACAGGGGTCCTGGGGTCTCTTGGCCTTCGGCCAATGAGATTGCAGCGGTGCATTCAGGTGACTTCAGGAACCATAGTTTCTTTTGGGGGGGGGGGGAGATTCACACCCGAGTGTGAAATTCCTTTGCTCTTATCAAACTACAAATCAGGATGAAACCTTTGCTTGAAAAAGTGAAGGCCTGATTCTCTTTGTCCACAGCACATGTTGAAGCCATATGGTCAGACCCCAACAGGACTCACACCAGCAATCCACCTGCCCTCCGGTGTCGGACCACGGGCTCCACACCTACACGCACAGTATAAAATAAACCTGTTACATCGGACTCTGTCTCCTGTGGTCTGCATTTGGGTCCTACCCGTGAACTCCCGTGACAGAACGGACTGACCAGAAGATGGATTCAGCGACCACAGGAGCAGCTACGCTGGCCGGACATAGCACGCGGCTGGAGGCACACCAGCAGATGCTCACGGAGATGCGTCAAGCACAGCAAGCCATGGCAGCTGAGGTCTCTGAGATTGGCCGCATCATGCAGGAACTGGCTCGGACAGTCCAGCCTCAGCCGGCTCCAGCACCGGACCCAGCACCTGCACTCCCCTCTCCAGTCCTCGCCCCGCCGGTTCGGGAGTCCCCCGTGCCATCTCCGGATCCCTATGACGGAACGCTGGGGAGATGCCGAGGCTTCCTGTTTCAATGCAGGCAGGTGTTTGACCGACAGCCCCAGACTTTCGCCTCAGACAGGTCCAAGGTTTCTTACGTGGTCGGCTTACTGCGGGGAAGGGCTTTGGACTGGGCCACGAACACACTCAGCATCGACCAGCCTAATCTTGTGGATTATGTAGACTTTGTGGAGGATCTGAGGAGGGTTTTTGACCACCCAGTGGACTCCGAGGATGCAGCTCAACGCCTCCTCCGCTTGCGACAGGGTCAAGCGAGTGTAGCGGAACACTCAGTGGACTTCCGCATTCTCGCCGCCGAGTCCGGGTGGGGAGAGACGGCGCTCAGGGGAGTTTTACTTCACAGACTATCTGAAGCCGTGAAAGATGAACTGGCAACCTGTAATAAGGCCGGCTCGTTGGAGGAGCTGATTAAACTCTCGATCGGGCTGGATAATCGGATGCGGCAGGGGTGACGTGAGAGGAACTACAGGTCCCAAGGGGCATCGCCCGTGACATCATCCTCTTCCAGCTTCCGCCCTCGTGCTCCTGCGTCAGCCTATCCGGATGAGCGGAGAGGTCCTCAGGCTTCGGATTCGTTCCCCTCTTCCACCTCGGAGGTGGAGCCTATGCAGCTCGGGCGTGCCCACCTTTCGCCACAGGAGAGAGATAGGCGGATCAGAGCAGGCGAGTGCCTGTACTGTGGCCGCCTGGGACATTCCATTTCCTCCTGTCCAGTTCGGTCAAACGGGGGCACTCACCAGTAATGGTTGGGATACTGGTGAGTGGACCCGAGCCTTCTCTCAACTCCCTACCAAGACTGTTGTTGCCTGCGTCTCTCTCTCTGCACTCTTGCTCCCTCTCTCTCTCGGCTCTGGTGGACTCTGGAGCAGAACAAAATTTCATGGACACTGAATTTATAGCCAGAGCCCAGATTCCCTTGGAGATGCTAGAGTGTCCGCTAGTGGTCAATGCCCTAGACGGCAGCTTCCTAGCCAGAGTCACTCACCGGACCCAGCCGCTGCAGCTCATCCTGTCTGGTAATGACAGAGAGAGACTTCAGTTTTACGTTTTTCCTTCTCCGCAGAACCCCCTAGTTCTGGGCCACCCTTGGCTCACCACCCATAACCCTCGGATTGACTGGGCGGCGGGGAGGATTGCCGCATGGAGCCCCTACTGTCATGCTAACTGCCTAAGATCGGCGCTACCCCCTGGAGGACCTCCCCAGGGCTACCACGAGCCTTTGCCAGATCTCGTCTCCGTGCCCACCGCCTACCATGACATCGGGGAAGTGTTTAGCAAGGCTCAGGCCCTCTCCTTACCACCTCACCGTCCCTACGACTGCGCTATTGACCTCCACCCGGGCGCTTCGCTCCCTTCCAGTCGGTTATATAACCTGTCTAGACCTGAGAAGGCATCCATGGAGGAGTACATCTCACAATCTTTGAAGGCTGGAATCATCCGCCCGTCCTCATCACCACTCGGAGCTGGATTCTTCTTTGTCTCTAAGAAGGATAAGAGCCTCCGGCCCTGCATCGACTATCGGGGTCTGAACAGCATCACCACCCGGAACAAATACCCTCTGCCACTGATTAATTCTGCGTTTGAACCCTTGTCTGGAGCCACAATCTTCACCAAGCTCGACCTTCGCAATGCATACCACCTGGTGCGGATCCGAGCAGGGGATGAGTGGAAGACGGGGTTCAAGACCTCCCTCGGTCACTTCGAGTACTTGGTCATGCCGTTTGGACTATCAAATGCCCCAGCAGTTTTCCAGGCATTGGTAAACGACGTACTCCGGGACTTCCTGAACCGTTTTGTGTTCGTGTACATCGATGATATCCTCATCTATTCTGCGGACCTTCTGGAGCATCAGCACCACGTTCGGTTGGTCCTCCAGCGCCTACTGGAGAACAAGCTGTTTGTGAAGGCAGAGAAGTGTGAGTTCCATGTGACCTCAGTTCAGTTCCTGGGATTCATCATTGAGAAGGGTCAAGTCAGGACGGATCCAGAAAAGGTCAAGGCTGTAACTGAATGGCCGATTCCCTCCTCCCAGAAACAGCTCCAACAGTTTCTGGGGTTTGCCAACTTCTACCGCCGATTCATCAGGAACTACAGTAAGCTCGCAGCCCCACTCACTGGGCTCACCTCTTCCAAGACCATATTTGTATGGACACCGGAGGCCGGTCAGGCATTCAAACTCCTCAAGGAACGGTTCTCCTCCGCCCCCATCCTGATTCAGCCCGACGACACCCGACAGTTCTTTGTTGAAGTGGACGCCTCTGACACAGGCGTGGGGGCCATCCTGTCACAACGTTCGGACTCTGACTCGAAGTTTCGCCCTTGCGCCTACTATTCCCGCCGGTTGAACCCAGCAGAGAGAAACTACGACGCTGGAAAACGGGGACTGCTGGCAATTAAGCTGGCTCTCGAGGAGTGGAGACACTGGCTAGAGGGGGCTGTTCATCCGTTCGTGGTCTGGACGGACCATAGGAACCTGGAGTACATTTGGACGGCCAAGCGGTTAAACTCTCGCCAGGCTCAGTGGTCATTATTCTTCAAACGGTTTGACTTCACCATCTCCTACCGCCCAGGCCACAAGAATACCAAGCCTGATGCTCTCTCTCGCCAGTTCTCTCCCGAGGGTCGCTCCTCCAGTCCTGGTACCATCCTCCCTGCAACCTGTGTGGCAGCCGCTCTCACCTGGGAGATCGAATCAGTGGTGCAGGACGCTCTCCGGACCCAGCCAGATCCCGGAGGTGGGCCTCCCGGCCGCCTCTTTGTTCCCCTGTCCGCACGCTCCCAAGTGCTCCAGTTGGCGCACACCTCCCGGTTCTCCTGTCACCCTGGCGTCAGACGCACCATTGATCTGCTTCGGAGAACCTTTTGGTGGACATCGCTGGAGGCCGACACTAGAGCATTTGTCCTCACCTGCTCAACCTGTGCCCGCAATAAAGCGTCACACCGACCTCCCGCCGGCTTGCTGCAACCCCTCCCAGCGCCACATTGTCCCTGGTCCCATATCGCCCTGGACTTCGTCACAGGCCTGCCACCCTCTCAAGGAAACACGGTCATCGTTACGGTGGTTGACCGCTTCTCCAAGGCTTCCTCGCTCTGCCCAAACTTCCCTCAGCTCAGGAGGCGGCTGACATCATGGTCAGCCAGGTGTTCCGTCTGCATGGGATCCCTGTGGACATTATGTCGGACCAAGGCCCGCAGTTCATATCCTAGGTCTGGAGAGCCTTCGGTCGGGCCCTCGGCGCAACCATCAGTCTGTCCTCTGGGTTCCACCCCCAGTCCAACGGGCAGACAGAGACTTAATCAGGAGCTCGAGGCCTCCCTCCGCTGCGTGGCAGCATCGAATCCCTCCAGCTGGAGTACTCACCTGCCTTGGGTGGAATATGCCCACAACTCCCATACATCATCGGCTACTGGTCACACTCCATTCGAGGCCTCCCTGGGTTACCAGCCACCTCTGTTCCCCGCCCAGGAGGTGGAGATAGCCGTTCCCTCAGTTCAGCGCCACCTTCGTCGCTGTAGGAAGGTGTGGAGGGAGACCCGGGCCGCCCTTCTCCGCACGGCGGAACAAAACAAGCGTTTGGCAGATCGCCGCCGCATCCCTGCTCCACATTACCAAGTCGGTCAAATGGTGTGGCTCTCCGCCAAGGACATCCCATTACGGACCGAATCCCGGAAGATGTCTCCCCGGTTCATCGGTCCTTTTGAGGTCCAGGCCATTATCAACCCTTCTGCAGTTCGTCTGAAGCTCCCCTCATCCATGAGGATCCACCCGACGTTCCACGTGTCACTGATCAAACCGGTGTCCACCTGTGCCCTCCGGCCAGACCCCCACCAACCGCCCGACTCATCGACGGAGGCCCGGCGCATACGGTCAACAGACTGTTGGATGTTCGCCGTCGGGGTCGGGGTTTCCAATACCTCGTGGACTGGGAGGGTTACGGTCCTGAGGAACGCTCATGGCTGCCCCGGTCTAGGATCCTCGACCCCACTCTAATTCGGGATTTTCATCGACGGCACCCGGACAAGACTGGCAGATCGCCTGGAGGCTCCCGTTGAGGGGGGGGGGGTACTGTCAGGATCCCTGTCTGACCCATTGTGTGTTTACCTCTGTTTCCCCCCCCCCCAATCTCCTCTCCTCATGTGTCTGTCATTCCCCTGTTTGTTTTGTTATGCCATGTGCTTGGTGTTTTCTCGGACCTGCCTCCAGACTCCTCCCATTGCTACCGCCCTGATGGATGCCAGCTGCGGACAATCTGGCTCGTTACCCGGCAGCATATCAGCCCTGGTCTTGCAGGCCTGGGTTGTCAGTCCATATTGTCTTCTGCCTCAGTAGCGTCCGCCGTTTCGTGAGTTGAACCCCATGGTATCTTCCTGTGCTAATCTCTCTCCTCTCTGCTATGGGCGTAGAGTACTGGGCGATCTACATACTCTCCGGTGTCGAGCCACGGGACTCACACCTGCACGCACAGTATAAAATAAACCTGTTACATCGGACTCTGTCTCCTGTGGTCTGCATTTGGGTCCTACCCATGAACTCCCGTGACAATATATATATATATATATAAAAATCCATGTTACAGTGTTAATTAGTATTGTAACATATGGTGTTCGTATTTATATTTTAGGTAATGTGTCTAAAGATAAACATTATAAAATGTTCTGGCGATATCACGTACACTTCACGTCATCCATTCATGAAAGGACACATTAACTGTCAAGTCTGTACACTCTGTCTTACCTGATCAGCCAGACCACATGCAAAGATGGCCTGTCTCCGGATGAGTTGGGGTGTCAGTGAGGTGTGGACAGCATGTGGGCACAATGTATTAAACGTAGGTCTCACATGTGTTTTTCACTCGCACGTCTCACACAACAGAAACGCTCTCATTTCAGTCTATGCAGATGTCTGCACCGGCTCTGTGCAGCAGCTCTGTCTTGTCATCAGGACGCATTAACTCACTAAGCTTGTATTTGGGCGTTGTGAATTTTATCGACAATACGCATGTAAACACGATGTTGATGAACAATAAGAAGGCAGGGAATAACTGTCTCTCACTGCAGAGCAGTGGTGGTGATGCAGCCAGCTGTGTGTTTACTTCAGTTAGCTGTTAGCTGTTAGCTAAACACACTGTCTAAACCAATGAAGGTGGGCAAACTGTTTTCCCTATGGACATAGAGTCTGTGGTTTCCCCCCACTGGGTCTCTGGGGGTCGGTGATGCCCTCAGCTGTGTTATGACTTGCTGCCCCTATTCCGGCCGAGAGCGGGTTTAGAATAGTGAGTGTTGTCAAGAAGAGTTGAGCCCAACAGAGCTGCCTCGAAAACATGCATACACGATCAGGGGAAGGTCAGGATATAAAAAGCATATAATCAGAAATCAATAGTTAAAGTGTAATCTAAAGATAAAGTGTATGATCGTTACATAACAAATGTTTAATACATAGAGTGATTTAACAAATGTAAACCTGATAATAATAATATGTGTATCTGAGTATAGTGCAGTCTGAGTGTAGAAAGTACGGAGAAAGAGGAAGTAAGCAGGGTGTTGGCTTCAAGGGATGGGGAAATAATGATGGTTGAGAAGAAAAGACACAAAGCACAATAATGATGAAGGATGAGATCAATAATCATTTTATAAGCAAATGTGTACTAACCAAACCGATTTAACAAATGTAAAAACTGATTAACAAATGTTCTGTGTGACCGGAGCTGCGATGTAAGAAAAGTGTTTTGTCAGGATGAGTTGGCAAAAAGAGAAAGGGGAAGTGCAACAGATGTTGAACACCCAGACAGGGAAGTTGGGGTGATTTCCTCATGCACACACACACAAAAGTTAGGTCATTTTCGAAGCACAGGCACCAGATCAATGATGTCATGTTAATCACGGGCTGAGGGAGGACGTGTTGAGGAAGAGGGGGGAGAGACGCGAGAGGCAGCCCAAAAGAGTTATAAAAGAAGTAACTTGCAAACAGCAAGACGGGAATTCACGATGGGACGCCGACCGAGCCATCCATGGAGAAACACTGGACCTCGTTCGACAGCCGCGTCCGAGGACTTCGTCTCTGTTCACGGAAAGAAGACCGCCGTTCGTGGACAACAAGAATTAAAGACGGAGGTTTTCCTCTCCCCACTGCTTGACTCTTAACATCTGGACAACGGAGAAGACGCAGCAGCCCGAGAAAGACTTTGTACTGAGTTTTGAGGACTGTTGAACGGGCTCCGCTGCAGAGCAGGAGGACCGAGGGTCTGGCCGGACCTTCGCTCCTAACAACTCCAAAAGAACCTTTTTCATCGCACCATTGAACATCCAGCTCCAGCCGAGCCGTCTCGGCATCTAAAACTAATGAGTATAATCGAAGAAGAAATTTAAAGTAACGAATCAAGTGTAGTAACATTTTATGTGAGCTGTAGCTTTAACCCTTGCAAACTAACTAAATATAACCTGCAATAAATATCTAATCTGCATTTAAAGTAAATTTCTCAAGTGCATTCATTTGCTCAAGTAGTAAAAAGTTCCTCGTGGCAGTAAAAAGTTAAAGCCATTGTATGTCTAACAACTGAGTTCTGAAAGGTTATCCTAGAGACTGAATCCACTTAACAATCCCTTACGGTTTTAGCAAGAAGTAATCCTAGCCGTTAAAACCTAACCTGGCATTTACCAAGAGCACGGATCCATAAGAGGGAAGCTGCCATAACCGACGCGACCGGTAGGAGCGCCCGGGGTCAGGGTGGCCCCTCGACCGAGTGCACTCAGACCGGAGGAAGCAGGGTAGACGTCGAGAGTTCCCTCGCAAGAACACCAGCTCGACAATCTTTTAATAGAGAGCTGAGTCAGTAAGTAGCCCCGTATCGGGCCAGAAGTACCCCAGGATCTAACACGTGGCGCCCATAACGTGGGGCTCGACGGAAAAGGAGTACGTTGAGTCCAAAAGAAGAACCCCGGCAGCCGAGAGAGGCTGTCGTTCGTGTACGAAAAGACCTGAGGTGAGGCGTTGGGGTAGAAAGCAAAGCTGCCCAAGCCACGAAGAAGTCCGATGGCGAGACATCCACGCATTGAAGCTGTGTGTGGTATTTACAAGCCAGCACAGGAGAAGCCGCAGGCGACGGGGAGCATCGACCAGACTCGCCCGACCTGTAGAGGGGCCAGAGCCTGATCCCATCCCTTCCTCAACGCGCGACGAGAGGCTTTGGGACGAAGGCGACTCGAGACAACAAAGACAAAGACAAAGTCCAAGATGCAAGTGCAGCAGAACGGACCAGATGTTCCAGGGACCGGCCGGCAGACGGAGGCGACCCAGCGGGACGAGCCAGCGGCCCAGATGAAGGAATCGCCACCGGACGGCAGAGAGGACCCGATGGCGACGGAGGCAGCCCGCAGACGGCGACGACTCAGCAGGACGTGCCAGCGACATCGACCCAGGACCCGGCAGCAGACGGCAGCGAGGACCAGGAGGAGGACGGCGCTGGAGCATGCAGAGCGGCATCGGGAGGACCGACGCTGGATAAAGACGACAGAGGCAACGTCCAACATCAGGTCATCCTGTACGGAAGAGGATGGACCACCTGGGACGCTGCCATCCAACAACACCTAACCGACCTACATCAAGATGAAAGTAGGGCGTCGGTTAAAGGAGAAGTAGAATCACCTCTCCCCCTGCTCGCCTTTACCAACTGGACAACGGAGAAGACGCAGCAGCCTGAGAAAGACTTTGTACTGAGTTTTGTGGACTGTTGGCCGAACTTCGCTGCGAGAGCAGGAGGACCGAGGGTCTGGCCAGACCTTCGCTCCTAACAACTCCAAAAGAACCTTTTCATCGCACCATTGAACATCCAGCTCCAGCCGAGCCGTCTCGGCATCTAAAACTAATGAGTATAATCGAAGAAGAAAATTAAAGTAACGAATCAAGTGTAGTAACATTTTATGTGAGCTGTAGCTTTAACCCTTGCAAACTAACCAAATATAACCTGCAATAAATATCTAATCTGCATTTAAAGTAAATTTCTCAAAGTGCATTCATTTGCTCGAGTAGTAAGAAGTTCCTCGTGGTAGTAAAAAGTTAAAGCCATTGTATGTCTAACAACTGAGTTCTGAAAGGTTATCCTAGAGACCGAATCCACTTAACAATCCCTTACGGTTTTAGAAAGAATTAATCCTAGCCGTTAAAACCTAACCTGGCATTTACCAAGAGCACGGATCCATAAGAGGGAAGCTGCCATAACCGACGCGACTGGTAGGAGCGCCCGGGGTCAGGGTGGCCCCTCGACCGAGTGCACTCAGACCGGAGGAAGCAGGGTAGACGTCGGGAGTAACGGCAGTTAGAAGAGCCAGGCGAGTTCCCTCGCAAGAACACCAGCTCGACAATCTTTTAATAGAGAGCTGAGTCAGTAAGTAGCCCCGTATCGGGCCAGAAGTACCCCAGGATCTAACAGTGTATAGGCAGTATAAAACAGGTAATACAAAGTGTTCTGAGAAAGTGTGAGTCACCGCAATCACGAGAGGTCCTTGAGCATGCAGCCATAACTGGCCAACAAAAATATGTTGAAGTTTGCTGCAGCAGAATAAGAGATTAGCCGTGGACAGACACAAAGGTGCACCCTCACTCGTTCACTCACTCACGGACACAGCTTGGCAGAAGAAATTACCAACTATGAAAACGGACAAAGATTGTAGGCCTTCGCATAACAGCAAACTATTTGTTATCTTGAAATACTGATGTGTGATAACGAGATAAAATTAGATCCTTACAAACATAAATGTGAGCATTACTATAACATTGGTATCATTGAGCGCATGAAATATCCATTAAAGCGATCATGAGTTAAAATGCCTGCAAAGGTACTTTTCTTCATAACCTCGTTCACTGGGTTTCCAAAGATACTGCTATGAACCGTCACAGTCAGAGCCTGTCGTAAATTATGTCCAGACAAGGCAGACCACACAAATGAAGAGGTGATGAGAGCAGCTACCTGTGGAGAGAAAGTCACAGAGGAAGGATAACTATTTTAGAAGGGTCCATGTTAGATTGTTGTTGCTTTGGGGGGGGGGGGGGGGGGGTTCTGTATGCTTTGACCTCCTGCTCCGCTACATCTTTATTTCATGGCTGACAAAATGAATGCCAACGCGGCGTAAGGAATTCTGCCTCCACGCGTGATTTATGGTCCTCAGCTGCTGTCAGCCACCAGCTGGCCTTTAGATGGGCCTCAGAGGGAAGCAGGCAGACACACGGACAGACGGAGAGAAGGAGAGTAAGAGAGAAAGAGCAAAATAAGGAAGAAATTAGGAATGTTCATGGCAGACTGTTCACAAGCAACGACATAACATAAAAACAATATCTCTAAATGGAGCTCAATCCCTCCTGCACTCCCAAACATCGACAGTCGTGGACGATTACAGAAATCCCAAAAGGATCCAAATTGATGCAGCAGAAACACACATTTTTTAATATCCAAAACTGGTGCCTACATTACCCACAATGCAACTCCACCACCAACAGCTCAGTCTTCGGGTCCAACTGACGCTGATTCCAGATTTCAGACGACTCCCACTAGAGACACTAAAGGTTTTATACTATTGTTTTCACACAAAAGTAGAACTCCCCAACATCTGGAAACAGACTCTGATGTGTAACGTCGGTGGAGTTCCCCTTTAATACAGTAAGTAATGTGTTGCCCTGATGTGTCAAATGTCATATTCAGCAGCAGAGCTGATGGCATCAATACATACTTGATCAATTGTAGCTAAACAATCGAGAAAAACTTAAAAGAACACTCAAGCAATTTGATATGACTAATATGAGAAATTTAAGATGCAACTTTAAATTAGTTTTGTTTTGCAGGTCCATAAAGTTTGAGAAAGAAGAAGATGATGTCATCAGAGTCAATTTGTCAGACTTCAATAAACCTTCAATAAACTACAGAAGATATTGAAGCGACAGTTCACCCCCAAATAAGAATACATAGTTTCTTCTTCCTGTAGGGTTATTTGTCAATATCCATTGTGTAGAGATATCGGCCATAGAAATCCTTCCCCCCAATATTATGGGACTGGGTGCTCAAATACATTTTAGTAACTCAACAGCAATGTCTCTTTCCAGAAATAATGACCCTGTTACTCAAGATGATCCACAGACCTTGTTGTGAGCAGTTCCATGCAGGAACTACTTTCTTTCTTCTGAACTACATCCACTGCGTGGAAGGAAGCTTCCATCTATACTCGATACTGCTGGCTCACCTAGCACCACTGAGCTAGCTGAGGTTCAGACGAGGAGGAAGCCATTAATGTTTCCATCTCTCGCTGTCACGAGTACAAGCCTCTTGTCCATGAGTTTGCATGCTTTCCTCAGCGCGGCGATACGGTGGAAATCCGCAGGAAACACTGCGTATCTGCTTGTAATGAAGAGCAATCTAAGTGAACTTGAACTTCTCAATATAGAGTCACTACGCCAACTTTCTTCCAAGGTTTTATCGTCATAATTTTGTCCATTATTCATTTCAGTGAAAACCTTTTTCCTATTGTATCACACGTGTTGTCAAACGCAGTAAAAAACATAATCATGAACCATATTTTATCCTAGCCAAAGTTGTTTTGCTTGTCTCAACCATATTAAGTTAATAAAGCTTGATCATGTGACATACATATATGTGGAGGGCAGTCATACTTATCCACAAAACAACATCTGTGTTTCAGAGTTTCTGTCCATGTCACAACATTTGATCAGCTCATGGTGTCGGCAGGAAGAAATATTGGCATTATACGTTCCTGCAAACCCCAGGATCCGTTGAATGTTGACTTTTCTGAACCAAAAATATGTTTGATGAATACGTTTTATATTAGCCTTGTGTCACGATTGCAGAAACCACATTGCCACGTGATCGGTTAGGTTTAGCCAACAAAACATCAAACGTAATAGCGTAATGTTACAACCGTTATAATGTACCTATCGTAAATAAATTCCAACCAACCTTAGAACTTTCTTACGTTCCTTAACAAGTGCAATGGTAACGTTTACTTTTGGTTTCACCCAGGACACAAACAGCGGTGTCCTGGGTGAAAGTCACATGTTTGGTTGACCCTAACTCCACCCCTGCCATATGCCCTTAGAGGACTTAATAGACCCGTTATTATGCTAGTTAACTTTCAAAAACAAGTATGTCGACATACTACATCACTTGCTCTGACCGAATACAAAAACGTCAACATTTAACGTGTTCGTGGTTTGCAGAAACATTCAATACAACAGTTTTCTTGGCGACTGAGTTGATCCATGTCTGTCTTTGCCCCAATGCCCCAAAAACGAATCTATTAAAAAAGAATCAGAAAAGGACATGAGGGGCAGGCGTGGGAGGTGGAGAAGGGGGGAAGAACTCAGCTGCGTTAATTAAGAAAGTCATCTGAATTCAGGACTCATTCCCTCCATTGATCTGACCGTTGAGAGGGAAACCAACATGTTTGGCTTATTTTAGCCAATTAAGCTGTGAGAGAGCCAATTGTGGATGTGCTATTGAGCGTCTCTTTGCTCAAAGTGCTTATTGCCGGGCTGCTTGCAGAAGGATCAATTGGAGGCTCTGTGATCGGATTAGCCAGGTAATCAATGCTGGTCGCTAATATATTAACAAGGTAATTATAGCGCTGTGGAGGAGGCGGCCCCGCTGCAGCAAATACTACACACCATCATTCTTAGATATTACAGGCTTTGAGTGAGAGTGACAAAAGACACATCCTCCTTCTAACCCACAACATAATTGTCTCTTTTCTGTCTTAGACGCAAAACACACACACACACCCACTCACACAAAGCGCTGCCCCCTGCTGCCCCTGTGGAGAAGGTGTTAATCACATTACTAATGATAACACTTCACACTCCTGCCATAAAGTCGTGCAACAGCAGGGCCCGGACTCTTAAACCTCCCTGCAGCTCAAAGCAATTATTCTTACACATAAACAGCAATGTCTGATGCCTAGCTGAGCTTTCTCCACTGTTCACACACATACACACATTACACACAGCTGGGCAGTTCTCCATTTACATCAAATCTAGCTGCTGTTATCATTTTGAAAGCTTGTCAAAATTTAAACACATCGCACAATTCTTTTCTTGTACATCGTCATTTATTTACCAAACCTTTTCCTTCATGTTGCCTTCATTGCGCTGCTGCCCGAGGCGGTTTCTCCACTCTGCATGGTTTCCTTATATACAACACATTGATCTGCTATGATCGATATAGCACCATAGATACCATGTATACAAAACATTACTGTCATCTTTTTCTTCAAAAATACGATTTACAAAATCTCATTGTCCATATTATCTTATTTATACTGCAAGATCCCTTTATAAATATAGTGGTCTGACTATATATATATATAGCCATAGCTACATAACTTTTTCAATATTCCCAAACAACAACTAATCAACACTAAATATTCATTGTCAAATGCTGATCAGAATTATTCAGATTACTTTGATTACATTTTGAATTTGAAAAGGAGTTTGTACTGCATACAATGCCTGAGATATTAATACAATAGATGTGTATTGTTTTTAAAAGAGAAATCATAGCCTCTTCTACAAAGAATGATAATTAAAATGCATGATATTCCATATTAATACACACATATTGATATATGAATGGGATATGTAGCATTAATGTTTTTCAGCAAAAAACCAAGGTCAAGAATGAAAAAGAAGTATGGATCATCAAGTTAGAGAGAAGAATACTAACTTGACAAAGAGAGTAAGGAGGAAAGAAAATTATCTCTTCATCTTTCCCTTTTGATGGCCGACAGTGAGCAGTGTGGGAGATCTTCAAGGCTTTAGTGGTAAAGTATTCTCAAACACTGTCACGTTTAGAAGTGCTCGCTGCTGCTAACTATTTAAAGGGCCGCGCTGCTTTGAAGAGCCGTCTCTTTGTCTCGTGGATGGGACGGGGCTTAGCTGAGCTGCTTGGTATTCCCCCGAGGCTTTGTGCCTTTGGCCGCCATATGGGAGAGAGAAAGCAGCCATATAAGTATTTAAGCAAAGCTTATATTTACCCAGGAATCGTCTCAGCTTTGCTTTACTTTAGTGGAAAAACAATAACCAGGCTGAATCGACGCTACCATTATAAGCACTTCTGCAAAGTTCATATTAGCAATGGAAATTTCAACCTTGGCAGGAATGAAGCACTACATAATGCTGCTGCACAAATCTGCTTTTCTCTTTACTCTGAGCAAGCAGCGAAAGACGATGTGAGAGAAACTCAACCATAATTACTGTTTGGCTTCGTCCAGAATGTTGCTTCTCTCCCTCACCCAGTTACATCTCTTTCCTCAGGTTACTTAGAGAGATAAGACAGGACACATGAGAGATATAGCTGATATAGCTCAGTGCTGCACTAATATCATTTTAGTGTTAGTGATACTTAAATAAATGCTCAATATGAGACATTTCAAATCGCTTTCACAAATGTATTTTATTACAGACTAAAAGTTTAGGAACTAACAAGAAGCTTTCTTAAATTATAATAACTTAGATAATAAAGAAGCTGTTTTTTATTCTGTCCAGGACAAACGTTTGCTCCCAGCTTCATATGAATTGAGACCCGGATATTTTAAAACAGTCAAATAGATCCTGATGGGACACAGACTCACTGCAGTCTCACTCTTCACCTAAATTGTAACCTAATATTCATACTTTACCCCATGCAGGTAACTTTGTTCTTTCATTTATATAATTTCAGGAACAATATCTCTTTCACAGCATTTTGTTACATGTTATCCCCAATTTTCCATAGAAAGTATTTTATATAAAACCTGAAAAAACACAAAAGTCTGACGATTAATCAGAGTAATGAGGACATTGATCCTGGAAAGATATGTTGCTGTTAATATTTTTTGTAGTGAGCCCCACCGATTAAATTTGCATTGAAGTGGAGGCAATCATTTAGAAAAATATGACTCATAACCATAACATTCAACAAGTTTTTCATCTGGACACATGTTACATCATCCCCCTACAAAAAGCATCAGATTCAAATTAAAACAGTTTTTGAAATATTTTAAAAAGCTTGCAGTCCAATCATGATAAGTGAATATATTATCAACTATCATACCTGACGCCATTACGCTACTAGAAGCACACAGCACTGGTAAGCCTGATGAATGGAATAATGATGTTAATGAAATAATATATACTAAAAAGACAACATTGTGCTACATTATATACAAATGTCAACATAAAACCAGGGGCCAACCTGCGGATCTTAAACCTGCAATCTTTCTACTGACCACCGGGGGGCGACTCCTCTGGTTGTATAAATTACTCTACTTCACTCTTGATTTATTACCTCAGTAAACATTGTAAACATGAGTTTATGGTCTCAATCTCTAGTTTCAAGTCTTCTTCAATACAGCATGATGTTCATTTAGTACATTATGGTCCATTTAGAGTCAAATAAAACCATAAAGTGTTGTATGCTTTAGTAATTTACAGGTCGATACTACGCTGTTGTCTGGTCTGGGAGTTGTCTGTGTGTAGGTAACTGAGTGTAGTTATCAGTCTGTGCAGTCAATAAATACATGTACAGTGTGTAGGTGTAGTGATACCGAAGCATGACGAGCAGTCATCGTCTGAAAATGTCCATTATAACTGTACTGTCTTTAACTGTTCTGTGTTGTTACAACCAAGATACTTTCCAGGACTTGAGGAAAAGGGAGTTGTTGGCTAAACGTGTTGGCTGAGTGATTCATGTGATTGCAACACAGCAGAACATATGAGAGCTGTTTACCAAATAACTCCCAGCAAAGCTGTCCATCTGGATACCTGAGCATCAGCCCAGTGCATGCTGGGAGATTAGACTGAGCCTGCTCTGCTAAATATTTACCAAGGAGGCTGCTGTCAACACGGCTCTCTCTTACTGTTAGCCTCCGCGTGTGCACTGCATGGGCCAAAGTAGAGGGCTTATCTGAGGAGGAGCTTGGCTTGAAACGTTGTATATATTGGGTGTTTCTGAGTACATTTAAAACGGCTGATTTCCTTTGTCTTAAGTTCATTTTGGATTCACAGTTGAGTTTATGGAAGACTCTTCATCTTTATAAAGACTTCATTCTGTAGCTATGAAGACACCACATTTTGTTCAATTTGGAGGTGTGTGTGTGTGTGTGTAAGTGTGTGTGTGTGTGTGTGTGTATGTGTGTGGGTGTGTGTGTGTGTTTGGGGTTGGGCCAGTGAAATGGGGGTCATCTTTCATCTACTTAGATTACACACAGAGAGAGGAGGGTTCTTTAAGGGTGCCTCAGTTAGTGGAACGGCATGTTAACAAAACAACACTACGAAATCACAATGTAGGAGCCGCTGTGGTTCGCTAAATGTTTTAATATGACTAATTCTGATAAATCCCTCAATCAATTACTTTGGATTCAACTTCTGTTGAATGGCTCTTAAAGGGGCATTTTGGTTTCATACATCTTGGGTCTAGTTTTGGTAGTTTTAGGCTACATTTACACTGATACTAATCGGAGTTTTGAAAAAAAAACATTCCCCGTCCACACGGCGTTTCAGCATCGTTTTCGAAATGATCTCCGTCCAGACTAACACGCCTGAAAACAAATATCACATGACTATTCATGTACACTGGGCATGCGGGTGCCACTGCAAACAGGAAGTAGATGGGTTGCTTAGTTAAAAATACGAGTAATATAGTCATCTTTAATAATGAACGTTAGTGCTTGATACTTAGATCTTCCTCTAAAATCTTCCTCTATAAACTCAAACAGACACATTTTGTGGAAAGTTTTATAAGTTTTCATTTTCAGACTTAATTACAAGGCTGCGGGTCTTGCTCTATCTCTCTCACACAAATTTATTTTAAAATTAACACTTACACAAAAGTTTACTAGCCCATATTCATACAAAGCCCTTCATAACCTCGCCCCTTCATACCTTTCAGACTTATCCATCCTCTGTAGTGTTTCCAAACGTATTTGTTTTCGGTGCTCTGAAACTCCGGCGTAGTGCAGACGCTCAGTGTAAACATAGCAAAAGATATGCGTTTTCAAATGGAAACGTAGTAGTGTGGACATGGCCTCAGGCATCAAAACATTTGTATCAGGAATTGGTTGTTCTGAAAGCAAAAGTCCCATTCCTGCTGTGCATGGAGCATGTCAAGGCTTGGATGGACTGCGATTAGCAACAGTTGGCGCTTAGCAACTGTGCAGGACAACATCCAGTTATAAAAAAAACAAATGCACAAGCCTGTAGACTACAAAACATAAAGAGACAAGTCTTGCAATGTGCATTTCGATAGGAAACATCAAAACACTGAGTTTACAATTCTGTTATGTCCACTGATTGCCCTTTTCAAACCTGACAATAGTGCTAAAATCACTTCACATTTGTATTTCGGCCCATTTTTGGATGCATTCGACAAGGATAGTTTTTTGATCTCTTCCTCTGATGTGATTCTTCACCATAGCAACAGTGACCAAGGTTAATAGGAAGTATTTAGAGCATACTGCCATGTTAAAGTGATTTCTCAGAAACAAAGTTAAAATGACATTGTCATTGTGAGTCTGTTAGCATGTTGACGTACCACTTAAACAAAGCCCCACTGACTGTAGACTTGTGTTTCCCGAACTGTTTTCCTGGGGATCCAATTTTTTTAAATGACAAACTATGTCTACTACTAAATGACACAGTTCACAATATTGTAAAGTTCTCTGAATCGCGCCGCCTCAGGACCTCTGGTTAGTGACTTGCCAGCTGGAAGGCTACCTACATACTCATCGTCCATAATGTGGACGTGCCGGCAAACTAACAAACAAAAACACACAGACGGGCATTGGAGGCCCGTCAGTGGTCTTTCTTTCTGGCCCGGGTCCGCACACCCTTTCAACTTAGGTCAGAGTTTTCCATCGCGTAAGTGCACTTCTGTACCAGTTCCTGAGAGAAACGTTTGTCCCACATTGATGAGGTATGAAGCGGGCTCTTCCTTTGTCCCACACTGATGAGGTATGAAGCGGGCTTTTCCTTTGTCCTACACTTGTGAAGTATGAAGTGGGCTTTTCCTTTGTCCCACACTGATGAGGTATGAAGCGGGCTTTTCCTTTGTCCTACACTTGTGAGGTATGAAGTGGGCTTTTCCTTTGTCCCACACTGATGAGGTATGAAGCGGGCTCTTCCTTTGTCCCACACTGATGAGGTATGAAGCGGGCTTTTCCTTTGTCCTACACTTGTGAGGTATGAAGTGGGCTTTTCCTTTGTACCACACTGATGAGGTATGAAGCGGGCTTTTCCTTTGTCCCACCTTGATGAGGTATGAAGCGGGCTCTTCCTTTGTCCCAAGTTGATGAGGTATGAAGCGGGCTTTTCCTTTGTCCCACGTTGATGAGGTATGAAGCGGGCTCTTCATTTGTCCCACACTGATGAGGTATGATGCAGGCTTTTCCTTTGTCCCACGTTGATGAGGTATGAAGCGGGCTCTTCCTTTGTCCCACATTGATGAGGTATGAAGTGTGCTTTTCCTTTGTACCACGTTGATGAGGTATGAAGTGGGCTTTTCATTTGTCCCAGATTGATGGTGTATGAAGCAGGCTTTTACTTTGTCCCACGTTGATGAGGTATGAAGCAGGCTTTTCCTTTGTCCCAAGTTGATGAGGTATGATGCAGGCTTTTCCTTTGTCCCATGTTGATGAGGTATGATGCAGGCTTTTCCTTTGCCCCACGTTGATGAGGTATGATGCAGGCTTTTCCTTTGTCCCACATTGATGAGGTAGGAAGCGGGCTTTTCCTTTGTCCCACATTGATGAGATATGATTCGGGCTTTTCCTTTGTCCCACGTTGATGAGGTATGATGCAGGGTTTTCCTTTGTCCCACATTGATGATGTATGAAGCGGGCTTTTCCTTTGTCCCACGTTGATGAGGTATGAAGCGGGCTCTTCCTTTGTCCCACATTGATGAGGTATGAAGTGTGCTTTTCCTTTGTCCCACGTTGATGAGGTATGAAGTGGGCTTTTCATTTGTCCCACACTGATAACGTATGAAGCGTGCTTTTCCTTTGTCCCACACTGATGAGGTATGAAGCGGGCTTTTCCTTTGTCCCACATTGAGGATGTATGAAGTGGGCTTTTCCTTTGTCCCACGTTGATGAGGTATGAAGTGGGCTTTTCCTTTGTCCCACGTTGATGAGGTATGAAGTGGGCTTTTCCTTTGTCCCACATTGATGAGGTATGATGCGTGCTTTTCCTTTGTCCCAAACTGATAACGTATGAAGCAGGCTTTTCTTTTGTCCCATGTTGATGAGGTATGAAGCGGGCTTTTCCTTTGTCCCACGTTGATGAGGTATGAAGCGGGCTTTTCCTTTGTCCCAGATTGATGGCGTATGAAGCAGGCTTTTCCTTTGTCCCACGTTGATGAGGTATGAAGCAGGCTTTTCCTTTGTCCCAAGTTGATGAGGTATGATGCAGGCTTTTCCTTTGTCCCATGTTGATGAGGTATGATGCAGGCTTTTCCTTTGCCCCACGTTGATGAGGTATGATGCAGGCTTTTCCTTTGTCCCACATTGATGAGGTAGGAAGCGGGCTTTTCCTTTGTCCCACATTGATGAGGTATGATTCGGGCTTTTCCTTTGTCCCACGTTGATGAGGTATGATGCAGGGTTTTCCTTTGTCCCACATTGATGATGTGTGAAGCGGGCTTTTCCTTTGTCCCACGTTGATGAGGTATGAAGTGTGCTTTTCCTTTGTCCCACATTGATGAGGTATGATGCGTGCTTTTCCTTTGTCCCACGTTGATGATGTATGAAGTGGGCTTTTCCTTTGTCCCACATTGATGAGGTATGAAGTGTGCTTTTCCTTTGTCCCACGTTGATGAGGTATGAAGTGGGCTTGTCATTTGTCCCAGATTGATGGTGTATGAAGCAGGCTTTTCCTTTGTCCCACGTTGATGAGGTATGATGCAGGCTTTTCCTTTGTCCCAAGTTGATGAGGTATGATGCAGGCTTTTCCTTTGTCCCACATTGATGAGGTATGATGCAGGCTTTTCCTTTGCCCCACATTGATGAGGTATGATGCAGGCTTTTCCTTTGTCCCACATTGATGAGGTATGATTCGGGCTTTTCCTTTGTCCCACGTTGATGAGGTATGATGCAGGGTTTTCCTTTGTCCCACATTGATGATGTATGAAGCGGGCTTTTCCTTTGTCCCACGTTGATGAGGTATGAAGCGTGCTTTTCCTTTGTCCCACATTGATGAGGTATGATGCGTGCTTTTCCTTTGTCCCACGTTGATGAGGTATGATGCAGGCTTTTCCTTTGTCCCACGTTGATGAGGTATGAAGCGGGCTTTTCCTTTGTCCCACATTGATGAGGTATGATGCAGGCTTTTCCTTTGTCCCACGTTGATGAGGTATGATGCGTGCTTTTCCTTTGTCCCACGTTGAGGTATGAAGCGGGCTTTTCCTTTGTCCCACACTGATAACGTATGAAGCAGGCTTTTCCTTTGTCCCACACTGATGAGGTATGAAGCGGGCTTTTCCTTTGTCCCACATTGATGAGGTATGATGCGGGCATTTCCTTTGTCCCACACTGATGAGGTATGAAGCGGGCTTTTCCTTTGTCCCACGTTGATGAGGTATGATGCAGGCTTTTCCTTTGTCCCACGTTTATGAGGTATGAAGCGGGCTTTTCCTTTGTCCCACATTGATGAGGTATGATGCGGGCTTTTCCTTTGTCCCACGTTGATGAGGTATGAAGCGGGCTTTTCCTTTGTCCCACGTTGATGAGGTATGAAGCGGGCTTTTCCTTTGTCCCACACTGATAACGTATGAAGCGTGCTTTTCCTTTGTCCCACATTGATGAGGTATGATGCAGGCTTTTCCTTTGTCCCACATTTATGAGGTATGATTCAGGCTTTTCCTTTGTCCCACATTGATGAGGTATGATGCAGGCTTTTCCTTTGTCCCACATTGATGAGGTATGATTCAGGCTTTTCCTTTGTCCCACATTGATGAGGTATGATGCGGGCTTTTCCTTTGTCCCACACTGATGATGTATTAAAAGCGGGCTCTCTCTTGATTTCACTTATTTCGCAGATCAGATCTTCATGGATGTCTTCCTAAAACCACCACTGTCCAAAGCATTGTCTTTTGCAAACTTTGAGCAGATTCGGCCGGCTGCGATCAGGACATGCAAGAGAAGAAAAGTTCGAACAGTGGAGATTGATATGCTTGGTTAAAATGAATAATTAAATAAGTAAATGTAAACTAATATGCAAAGCTCCTGGTTAGCTCCAGTCGTATATTTACAAATGTTTTATATCCAGCCGTTCTCCTGAAGGAGAATCTCTTTGTTTGTTTCTTACATGAATGAATGGCTGAGAGGTTTGTATTTATGAGTACATTGTTTGCATCTTGCAATAAATATTGATATGTTCTTGATCACTTTGTGTTTTGTCTATTTGACTTTTCTGTTGAGAAGATAACTGAGACTTTAGTGGGTTTTGAGGCACTGCTGGCCTTTCAATGTCATTAATAAATGCTTCGTAAGCATAGATCCTCACTTCAGATGAGTCACACACAACACTTTACCAAGGAGCAGTAACTACCTAATTCACAGGTGTCAACCTCAAGGCCCGCGGCCCGAATATGGCCCGCCACGTCATTTTATGTGGTCCGCAAATCCGCGAGCAAAAAAAAGAAAAAGATATTTTTTATATTTATTTTATTTTGGAAAAATAATTAAAAGTTAGACTTGAAAATAAAAGTATCCCCATGTTCGAAATGATGAGATAGAAAGTTGAAATGATGAGATAGCATGTTGTCTGTGTACCGACATTAAAACTATCACAACAGGTGGACAGGAGAGGCAACAGCCCGAAAAGCGGTTTTCCAACGACTGAAAATGATCGACAAATAATCCCAAAATGTCCACGAAGAGAAGTATTGATGCAGAGGGAAGAAAATGTAATGAAAGATGTGAAAGCGAATACATGTTTGTGCTTCAAGGAGAAAAACGTGTCTGTGTTATGAGGCGTATCGGTCATGAAGGATACAATTCACGTCGGCATTTTGACACCAAACACGGAGCTAAATTTTGCCTCCAAGAAAAACATCAAATTGTCCAAGAATTAAAAGGCAGACTGCAATCACAGCTGACTATATTTACAAAAGCTACAGCCCAGTGCATGCTAAAGGTATGTGAGCAGTGCTCCGACCAGATACAGACTTTTACAAATGTCAGTTTGTGAAGAAACACCATCGCAGACCGAGTTCATGAACTAGCAGCAATCTAACCACACAGCTAGCTAAGAGACGAGCAGGTACTTGTATTTTTAATTAACTGTTGATGAAAGCACAGACAACACGGATACAGAGCATCTATCCTTGTTTATCAGACCTGACTCTCAGTGAGGAGCTCTTGGCTGTAGCTGCATGCACAGGACGACGACAGGGAGGAACATTAGTAATGCAGAGAGGTGACAAAAATAGCTTTGAACAAAGTTAATGTAATAACTTGTGTTTGATATTTGTCTTTGATGTTTTCTTTAATAGTTTGATCTTTGATAGAGTAATGTGGGTTTCTTAACCCTCAATTAAAATGATTTAATAACAGAAATGTGTTTAAATATCATTTTTCATTTATATAACTGCAAGTACAATATTTGTACACTTGAATAAACAATAATCAAATGCAGAGAGAGTTATTTAACAATATGTTAGGGAGAAGTTAGTTATACAGTCTTACATTTACAACCGGCCCTTTGAGGGCGACCGTGATGCTGATGTGGCCCGGAGTGGAAATGAGTTTGACACCCCTGACCTAATTCATCATGAACTGCAGTATTAATATGCGTTTATAAAGCATATATTAACATAGTCCCTAACCATTAGTGCACATCTAAATCATTATATATATATAAATGCATGAATAATGTACATCTAAATAAGTTCTTCATCATTTACTTACACTTTATAAATGATGTTTTTAATCATCTACAGCTCCTTAATAATTGGTTTGTAATATCTTTAATACTTAATTTACAAATGGTGAATCCATCATTTATAAAGTATGGAAACACAATCATGAAACACATGATAAGATGAGCTTATTAATCAAGAATAACACATTTATAACTGTTTTTATGAACTGCATACTAATGAGTGTTAATGTAGGAACTGTGGAGGGAAAATCTCCTCACGAGGAGAGTGGAGCAGGCCAGCACACGTGGACTGTTAGCTTTACAGTCACACGGCACTAAAAACGTTACCGAAACTGGTTTACCGTCAAAAAGGATTTTAATCCTGCTGATGCAATTACAGTTTTAGCATGGTGTACATTAATCTCATGAAATATTACACTATTTACCCACTTTGGAAAAAACTCTTCCCTGATCCCAGGAGACATGTCTTTCCCAGGAAGTATCCCAGGAAGAGAAAAACTCTTTCTATATCCCGCCCACATATCCGTTCGCAACTCCTCCCCTCCCATCTATCTCAATTTCTATTGGCTAACTTCTCTATGTACTTCTGTAAACGCCTGTCTCCACGACTCTCTTTCCCTTAGTTCCTAACACATTCAATGACTGTCAGTTATTGCTTAATCCCTTCTATGATAATCCTTCAGTATAAATGTTAAACTTCTGCAACTTTGGCAGAAGCTTCATGTCTTATTAGCTACTAATCCTACAACACTTTATGTTTATCTTAATTATGCATTCCCAATACACTTATGATTAATTATGAATTCTTAATTCTTAATTATTAAACACTTTTATTATATCTACTAAACACACAGTTCTTTGCTCAAATTTCTTACAGAACAATGGTTAATAAATGATGAATTAAGTGTTGTCACGGGAGTTCACAGATAGGACCCAAAAGCAAGACCACAGGAGACAGAAGTGAATGTTCAACAGGTTTTATTTATAGACAGGTGGGTGCAGGTGTGGAGCCCGTGGTCCGACACCCGAGTGGCAGATCGACGGTGTGAGTCCCGTGGCTCGACACCGGAGGCCTGGCAGCTTGACGGCGATTGTAGTCCGTTTAACCCCAGGCGGGTAGAGCGACAGATCGACGGTGTGAGTCCCGTGGCTCGACACTGGAGGGCTGGTGAGTTGACGGCGTGAAGTCCCGTGGCTCGATACTGGAGTCGACAGAGTGTAATCCGTAGACCACAACGAGAGCAGAGCGGCGGAGCGCATCCACAAACACAAGGAGGGCAGAGCGGCGGAGTGTAATCCACAGACACAAGGAGGGCAGAGCGGCGGAGTGTAATCCACAGACACAAGGAGGGCAGAGGATGCCACGGGGTTTCAGCCGGTTAAAGACGGTACGACCTGACACTCCCAGACTGCAGGGCCAGAGCTTATATAGTGGCAGGATACTCATTAAGGGGCCCTGAGTCTGGTGTGTCAGGCTGCAGGAGGTGATCAGCTTGAGTGTCCTCAGCCGTGCACGATTAAGGGTGCGGCCATGGGAGGTGTCTGGAGGCAGAGGACAAACACAGAGCACATGGCACACAATAACAGACAGGGGAATGACAGAGCACATGAGGAGAGGAGATCAGGGGACACACACACCGGGTCAGACAGGGATCCTGGATCCTGACAAGTGTTTACTCATACTTAACTAATGCTTCATAGTGTGTAGTTATTATAAAGTGTTACCAATATGTGGATATATAATTGTCTCTCTACCAAATCATAGTCTCTACTTTTTCAAAGAAGCTGCCTTCAACAACCTAGCAGCTACATGAGTGCCCTCTGGGGTATACGTATCCCTGCATGAGAATAACTGGTTTTCTGAATCTGAATTACTTTAGTGAGCTCAATATTATTGTAACTAGAAGGAATGATGGCAACAACTACAAAAAATGAGACCAAAGTACCAATAAACCAGAATTTTCCACCAAATGGTTTCTATTGTTGCAATAATGCTAAGCATGTTACCTTTTTGCTAAGAGTGTGAGAGTGTACCAGTCTGAAAACTGGCAAGGAGCCGGTGTCATGATGTATGCATGCAATGGATAAGTGCATCTGTACTCACAAAGAACATGTTTACAGAATGTCTTGCTTCCTCCAGTTTATTTATTCGTCTGGTAAGTGATGCTCTCCCAACTTCAGACAAATGTTTGTGTGCTGAACCATCTGTCTGGCACCAGAGCAGAGAAAAGAGGGAGAGCAAGAGAACAGAGAGAGGAGTATGAGAGAGGCGGAGAAGACATAGCCAGGGATGAAGGGGTAGGGGGGTCCGAGACGTTCGGCCAGCTCACTCTCTATTCATGGATGTTAACCAGCCATGAGATTGGCCCGGAATACCAAACACAGATACCTCCCCCTGCCTCCTCCTCATGGGTTATCCCAACCTCTCCATCCCAGCCCTCCTCATCTCCACCAAGCAGGTTCCCAAGGCAACACTACAGGAGGTCAGAGGTCAGGTGTGGTGTAGGGTGGGGCGGGTGTGTGTCTGAACGTCGCTCTATCTCGATGAGTAACACGACATAATCAGATATCAATCCTACACTACAAGTGGGGCAAAGCGGGAGAATGCTAAGCTGATTAGTAACACATGGGTTTGCTATTGACGTGTATTTGTGTATGGTGGGGTGGTTTGGGTGGTGTGTGTGTGTGTGTGTGGGGGGGTTACTGAAATCATCCGTCAACCCTCCTTGATATTGACATCTACAGCATTGCACATGATGGAGAAAAAGGGAAGACGATGGAGCGAGGGGGATGTTGGATGATAAAGATGAAGTATTCTCTCTGAAGATGCCATATGGTTTGTTTGGCATGTTGGCACTCTGCCACATCAGAGCACTGTTGCTCGACCAACCGTACACACTCAGACACAGGTGCTAATCAAACAGACATCAACCAGTATGGCTTCATTCGTACCAATCCCAGCATATGTGGAGTTGAAACTGGCAGTATGTTTTTAAATTTGACCAATCTCCTGAGACCAATACGGGGATTGAACTGAATTTTTCTTTTAAAAGGTGTGAATGATCTAAACCAGGGGTCACTAACCGGTGCAGCTTGTTCAGCGGTGCAGGAAGCACACCGACCAATTACATGCGTTGTAAATCACATTACGTGATGCTGCTCAGCCAATCAAATATGTATATTCTGACACGTTTCCCGACTCAAGTGAGATTTACACACGCGAGAGACGAGGAAAGAGACCAATGAGTAGGAGAATTACGTGAGTCAGAAGTTATTTCACATGAAGTTGTCCAAAAAGAGAAGAGGGGTCAGAGAGACCAGAGAGACCAGAGTCTTTCACCAAGAATGGACAGACTGCTATAGGTTCATTCTCCCCACTGGCAGTTTAAAACCAGGCTGTCTCACGTGTTCAGAGACCGTGATGATTATTAAAAGCAGTAATGTGAAGCGCCACTAAGAGACAAAGAACAACTCTTTAGAGCAAACATACCCACTCACATCTGAAATGAAGTGACAGATAACAAACAACCTAAGAGTCCAATATGATCAGAATCCTAACACATGAATTCACTGACCAACAATGATGTTACCAGAGAGAATAGAGCTGAAACAAGTGGTTTCATAACCACAGACACATGATGATATAATATCGTGTTTTCTTGATTGACATCACTTCACACCTTATTAAACTGAATCTAAAGCTGCAGGACAATTCAGTGCAAGTTTTATTTTAGCTTGTTTTAGATTTTTATGTTATTTAATGTATTCATAAATGCAGCCTTTATTGTACTTGAAGTGAGAGAAGAGCATTTATTTATTATTAGAGTATGTATTATTTATAATTCATTCAGTTCAATTTTCTTTTTCTAGAACAACACCCATATCAACAGGACGACATGAAGTACGTTTTACTGCCTTCCAAAACCATAACAAATCACTCCCACAAACATGTTAAAGCATTTTGTGGTGTGACACCTCAAATGTTAGGTTGGTCGGTTTAGGCACAACAACGACTTGGCTACTGTGAAATGAACAGCAGTCTCCTGTGTTGTCCAAAGTGTAGTCCCATCCGTCCACCCTGACCTCCTTCCTGTGGACTTTGTTGCTAACATATATGTAGCACGTTCTCTGCTACCCGGTGGGTCTGGGGAGCACAATGATGCCAGCACACGGTGGAATGACGGTTTCAATGTTTCTTTATTGTTTAAACCCTAACGGGCCTGGCCGGGTGCTCTCCTGCCTCGCCTCCGAGCACACGCCGCAGGAGCTTTCCGTCCTGTCCGTCCCTCGCCTCAGTCTCTACTGTGGGATTAAATACAGTCGTGAGTGGGACAATCAGGATCCCTTCCAGCTGCGCCTAATTAAGTCCCTTACCGGCACCGTTCCCCGAACCACTCCCACACTCTGCCCCCTCCACAGCTGAGCCACCCACGCCCACCACCACATGCCCACCACCACATACCCCCACCGCCCGACTTAGGCCGGGGAGCCATCCGGCCTGACCTACTCCCCCCCCCCCCCCTTGAGGGCGAGAGAGGAAGTCGACCACGACCATCTGCGCCCCCGGCCTATGGACCACCTTGAAGTTAAACGGCTGCAAAGCCAGATACCACCGAGTGATCCGGGCGTTAGTATCCTTCATGCGGTGGAGCCACTGGAGCGGGGCGTGGTCCGAACAGAGGGTGAAAGAGCGTCCCAGGAGGTAGTAGCGCAGGGAGTCGACCGCCCACCGGATGGCCAGGCACTCCTTTTCCACTGTGCTGTACCTGGTCTCCCTCTCAGATAGCTTCCGGCTGATGTAGAGCACCGGGCGGTCAACCCCCTCTACCCGCTGGGACAAAACGGCCCCCAGCCCTCTGTTCGATGCGTCAGTCTGCAGAGTAAAGGGCAAAGAGAAGTTAGGTGTAAGAAGGAGTGGTTACCCACAGAGGGCGTGTTTTACCTGCTCAAACGCCAACTGGCACTGCTCCGATCACTGGACCGGATCTGAGGCACCTTTCTGGGTCAGGTCGGTCAAGGGGCTGGTCAGATCTGCGAAGTTGGGGATGAACCGCCTGTAATAACCCGCCAGCCCCAAAAACCCCTAACCTCTTTTTTAGTCTTGGGCAGCGGTCTGGCTGCGATAGCTGCAGTCTTGTCCACCTGAGGGCGCACCTGCCCACCACCCAAGTGGTACCCCAGATACCGTACCTCCCTCCGTCCAACCGCACACTTCCCCGGGTTGGCGGTGAGCCCCGCCTGCCTCAGGGACTCCAGCACCGCACCCACACGCTGCACATGCTCCGCCCAGGTGGTGCTGTGTATGATCACATCATCCAAGTAGGCGGCAGCATACGCAGCATGCGGACGCAGCACCCGGTCCATGAGGCGTTGAAAAGTGGCTGGGGCACCGAACAACCCAAAGGGAAGTGTGGTGAATTGGTATAACCAAAACGGAGTGGAGAAGGCCGTTTTTTCCCTGGACTCTGGCGACAAAGGAATCTGCCAGTAGCCCTTGGTTAAATCCAGTGTCGTAAAAACCCGTGCAGTGCCTAGTCGGTCCAGGAGGTCGTAGACTCGGGGCATTGGGTAAGCATCAACTCGTGACACATCATTCACCCTGCGATAGTCCACACAGAACCGTATAGACCCATCCTTCTTGACAACCAGAACAATGGGGCTACACCAGGCACTGTTGGACTCTTCTATTACCCCCATCTCCAGCATAGCTGCTAATTCCCTCTGAACCACTTTTCTTTTGTGTTCAGGTAACCTGTAGGGTCGTAACCGCACCGTCACGCCCGGAGGAGTCTCAATGTGGTGCATTATGAGGTTTGTGCACCCTGGCAGGAGGGAGAACACATCGGCAAACTGTTCCTGCAACTGTGCAATGTCTGTTCTCTGGGTCCCGGAGAGGTGGGCTTCACAAAGGAGCGAGGTTGGATCGGAGGATTTTGGAACCTCCGGCCCCAGCTCCTCCCTCTCAGGAACCGCGGACACCAGAGACACAGACTCCGCCTCTCTCCATGCTTTTAGGAGGTTGAGGTGGTAGATCTGAGTAGCTCCGCCCCTGTCAGAACGCACCACCTCATAGTCGACATCCCCCACCCGCCGTGTGACCACAAAGGGTCCTTGCCACTTGGCGAGGAGTTTAGAGCTGGAAGAAGGAAGCAATACAAGTACCTTTTCTCCCGGTGCGAATTGTCTCAGCTTGGCCCCTCTGTTGTACAGCCGCTGTTGACGGTCCTGGGCCTGGAGCAAATTATCACGTGACAGTCGACCCAGTGTGTGGAGTTTTGCTCGCAGGTCCAGGACGTATTGGATCTCACTTTTCCCGGTGCTCGGACCCTCCTCCCAGTTTTCTTTAATCAGGTCAAGCACCCCCCGTGGTGTCCTGCCAAACAGTAGTTCAAAGGGAGAAAATCCCGTGGAGGCCTGGGGAACCTCCCGCACTGCAAACAACAGAGGATCAAGCCATTTATCCCAATTACGGACATCGTCGTGAATAAATTTACGGATCATGGACTTTAAAGTCTTATTCAGATGCTCCACCAGACCGTCGGTCTGTGGGTGGTACACACTGGTCCGAATAGATTTAATGCCCAGTAATCCATAAAGTTCTCTCAGTGTGCGTGACATGAACGAGGTGCCCTGGTCAGTCAGAATCTCTTTCGGGATTCCGACTCGGGAGATGACCTGAAACAGAGCCTGCGCGACACTCTTTGCAGAAATGTTGCGCAACGGCACTGCCTCGGGATATCGTGTTGCGTAATCCACTAGGACTAACACAAAGCGATATCCGCGTGCACTCCGGTGAAATGGCCCGATGAGGTCCATGGCGATACGCTCAAATGGGACCTCCATTAACGGCAGAGGACGCAAAGGCGCCCTCGGAATGGCGGCTGGTTTACCAACTGACACTCTGGGCAGGATGCACACCAACGGCGCACATCACCCCGAATGCCCGGCCAATGAAATCGGGCCATTATCCGGTCCAGTGTTTTCTCATATCCCATGTGGCCAGCCATCGGGTTATAGTGTTATAGTTATAGGTTATAGTTATAGGTTATAGTTATAGCCGCCTGGAAAATAATTTCCCGGCGGCTTCTCGGCACCAACAACTGGGTATTTTCCTGACCTGACTGAGTGTCACGACTCACTCTATACAGTCTGTCCCTAATCAATGAAAAGTGCGGGTATGACTGTGCTGCGTCAGGGCGCACCAACTGACCATCAATTCGTATCACTTGGTCAAAGGCTGAGCGTAGAGTATCATCCCGAGACTGCTCAAGTGGAAAATCTTCCATGGAGTGTAGTTCGGGACCCAGTGGAGTCTCCACGGGAGGCTCCGCTGGTTCCCCCTCCCCATCTGCAGCGTCGGACAACCTCGCGTCACCGCTGAGCACAGCACACATACCGCATGACCCTGTCTGTCGTGAACGCACCCCCGCACCCCGCCCCATTAATTTCCCAAACCCTGGCCAATCCGTTCCCAAGATCAGGGGGTGCGTAAGGCGGGAGCTAACCGCAACCTTCAGACTATGTTTTCTCCCCATGTGTCTAATTTCTACTGGCACCACGGGATATTCGTGAATATCCCCATGCACACACTTAATTATTACCCACAATGCCTCCACCAATGCCCCGGGCCGAACCAGGCTCTGGTGAATCATCGACTGCGTACAGCCAGTATCCACCATTGCCTGATGTATACCCCCCTGAATCCTTACCGGAATGCGGTACGTCGACCCTGGACCGGGGGAGGGCGTTGGAGGGCCGGCAACCCGAACCACCTGGCCCACCTCCATCAGTGGACATTCCCTCCGGAAGTGACCGGGCTGCCCGCACCTCCAACACTCCAGCCCTGGCACTTGAGGGCCTCCATGTGGGTTGGGAAGAGTGCCGGCAGACGCGGAGGTCGGTGCCTCGGGAGAGGGGAGGAAGGGGGCCGCCGGCGGAGCCAGGGGGGCCGCGCCAGCAGTTGCGGAGGCAGCCGCCTCCGAGGTGCCGGCGTCAGCCGGGCTGGCGCCAGCGGGCGGCCACTGTCTCCCGGGCCGCTGGGATGAACTGCCAGGTGGTCCTCTGCCAGGGTGATGGCGGTCCCCAGGGTCGGGGGGCGGTGATATCAGACCCAAGCTGACGTGCGAGCCGGCAGCGCCCCGACGAACTGCTCCACGACCACCTTCTCCACTACTCCCTGCACCCCCCCTGGACTCTCTGGTTGCAGCCACCTGGCGGCGTCGTCCCTCAGCCGCTGAGCGAAGGCGAAGGGCCGGTCCTCGGGTCCCAGTCTGGCCTCAAGAAACCTCCGCCGGTGGTCCTCCGGAGACAGGCCCAGGCGATCGGTTTACGCACGTCCTCGTAGCGGTGCCTCGCGGCCGGTGGCAGCCCCAGGGCTACTGTTTGTGCCTCCCCCGTGAGGAGAGGCAGAAGCCGGACCCCCCACTCTGCCGCGGGCCAGCCGCACGCCTCCGCCGTCGCCTCGAATGTGTCCAGAAATGACTGCACGTCGGCGGCGGCACTCATCTTGTGGAGGACCACCCCCGCCAATGGAGAGGGGGCCGTCACCGGCGGGCCTGCCGCTGCCCGGACCGCGAGCTGCTCCAGGGCGTGGGCCTGCCGCTCCGCCTGGGCCTGGAGCGCCCCCAGGAACTGCCGGTTCGCCTCAGCCTGGTCCCGCTGCATGGCCGCGATCCCTCCCAGCATCTGGCCCAGCATCATAATCGGCTGCGCCGGCGCCTCCAGTGCTGCTCCGTCTATGTCTCGGTGCTCGGCCCCACGTTGGGCTCCACTGTAGCACGTTCTCTGCTACCCGGTGGGTCTGGGGAGCACAATGACGCCAGCACACGTGGAATGACAGTTTCAATGTTTCTTTATTGTTTAAACCCTAACGGGCCTGGCCGGGTGCTCTCCTGCCTCGCCTCCGAGCACACGCCGCAGGAGCTTTCCGTCCTGTCCGTTCCCCGCCGCCGTCTCTACTGTGGGATTAAATACAGTCGTGAGTGAGACAATCAGGATCCGTTCCAGCTGCGCCTAATTAAGTCCCTTACCGGCACCGTTCCCCGAACAACTCCCACACTCCGCCCCCTCCACAGCTGAGCCACCCACGCCCACCACCACAATATAATATATAATTGTGTCCTCCTTTGCTCCCAATAAATACTTCCTTCCTTTTGCAGAATCAATGAATAATGATTCCATTCTAGAATATTGATTCCATATATATATATATATATATATATATATATATATATATATATATATATATATATATATATATATATATATAGCTATAGGTTAAAACACCACTATGTCCTATCGACTAACAGAGAGACAGCTCCTTACAGAATGGCATCATGGAAATAATATTACATGAAAACCAACCACATGTCTCCTAACTTGAAGATAAGTGAGAGCCAAGCAGATGGGAATGTGTAGCACGTGAAATAAGCTCTAATCATGCTGTAAAACACAGCCAGAGGCAGCAGAGAACAATGCAGGACCTGCGAAGACAGACTGTGACTTAAACACTATCAGCTGTGCTCACACTGTCAGCTTATTCAACCACTGTTTACACCCCTTTACTGGCCTCTCTCTCTCTCTCTCTCTCTCTCTAAGTCATTATCAGTCTCTCTTTATCTCACTGTGATAGTGAAGTGTGGGAGAGTACATATTTACCTTTCCAGAGGTGAGAAATTTCACCGTCACTTGTTGGTAAACACAAGCCAGCTGAACTCTGAGCCTAATAGCATTTATAACTCCAAAAGCTGTAGGATGAGGTGACTCTATCAAGAAATAAAGAAGTGTGCTACATCTGGAGGAATAGTTGGGAATTATTCAGTGTTTCAGAGGTATAAGTACATAAAATAATAACCACAACTCCTATATGATAATAGTCATTGATAAACATTCACTATATCATGTGTTTCCGCATAATAGAACAAAGATATGCAAAAGTTGGACCATGTTAGGTATTTCAGCATGTGATAAAGTTCAACAAGTAAGTTTATTAGTTCAGGGGAAATTATAAAGAAAAAGCTCACAAGCTCGTCGTGAAACTTTGGCCGTACTTCAACCAAGCAGAAAGTCCACTGATCCAAACGTAGACCTGTACCTGCCCAACGGTTAGTCTGTCTGACCTGACCTCCCAGGGCTGCATGTGATATCATTAGCACCCAGTAAGCAGTCATTAATAATCCCTGTTCTACTTCATTAGGACTGTCAGCAACAAGGCACGGAACAATTAGTAGCAGCATGCTACTTACACTATTTACCAGCAGTGTAGAACATTTCAGAAGCTATCAAAGGTCAGACTCATTATAGAGGACACTATTGTCTCCGGCTGATTGTTGGTGCTCAAGACAAATTAACTCTGTCAGGCAACCTGTCTATTTCTAAATTATTTTCCCATACAACTAAAATGTATCTTCAATTATGTTTCGAGGGAAACGTATTTTCTCCAAAATGATGGTCGCAGTTTGAAACCTGGTTAAAATGTAACAAAACTTGGTTAGGTTTCGTAAAAATCTGAGTTTGGCAACAAGTATGTTTGATATGTTATTTAAAATAAGTTAACATTGACTTCTGGTTTCACACGGACACAAACAGCGATCTCCTGGGTGAAAGTCTTGTGTTAGTTTGACCACTTCTGTGGACTTTTGATTTATTTGTGATTCATCAAAAACAAACGTAATCCAGGAGAGAGTATGTTTCATTTAAAACATAATTCACGATGCAGTTTTGTTGCATGGGAACATCATTTTTAGGAGACAGGGCTGTGTCAGCACAAACACTGACAACAAATTATTTTTTATAGAAACTGGACCTAACAGGGCACCCGTGGTAAAAAAACAAGGTCAGATTTAGTCACAAGGGGTAATACGTGCAGTCCAAGCACACTGTTTTGACAAATACGTATTAAACAACTTTTAAAGCACAATAGTGTGTGAGCAGACAGTGGAGAGAAACAGAAGGATGCACACACTAAGGTTCCTAAAGCGGATTCAAACCAGTGACAGTATATACAGACCATAGGCCGTCTTCTAATCTAGACTACAGTTTTTTTTGACAGCAATGGACACTAAACATTAATTGAATTCTACTGTTTTCTCTCATTGACTTCAAAGGTAATAGCCTGTAAAGCTTCATCATTGTGATCTACTAGGCTGATGGTCAGTGTGTCATCATGAATTGAAAGGGTTAACTATGTTTGGGGCATCATATGCTTCTAGTGCCAAGTCAATAGAGAAAGAGGTGTGGAATGACATTTAACAGAAGTCCCTTGCTGGTTGCGAACCAGCATCTTGTAGCTCACAGCTGATGCCTTAACCCGTAGACCACTAGGTCTACTGACCATTGGTTGCAGCAAAGCCAGATTTATTGTCATATTTCAAGATGTGGTGCAAAAAGATTGAAGTACAGCATCCCACCCACTTTGATCAATCAAAACCAGATGTCACCTGCTGACTGGGACATGACAATAGATCATACATCCATTATAAGAAGAAGAAGAAGAAACCATTTTTATTGTCATATACATTTACACATACACAAAATTTGACGACTGCATTTGACCCATCCCTGTATATAAGGATAACACTAACCAAGATTTGGAGATAATTCAAAACATCATGAAAGAAGTGAAATCATCCACAGAATGCAGGCAAAAACCTGAAAGTTATTATAGTGCCACCATGAGGTCAGCTGATTTATGTCTGTTACCTGATAGTGGGCATGTTTACAGGAATAGGGATAGAAACTGCATCAAATTAGCACTCACCACTTCTCTGCATGCACCTTTGTTTTATCTTTCAAAATACTTTTGAAGTCGGTCAACTTCAGACTGTAAAGGCTTATTATCATTAATGCCACCATGTTATGTCCTCACACATTTCCTTACACACACATACGCACACACAGACATACCAACACACACACACACACACACACACACACACACCGCTTTTACAGTGCATCTACAGTATGAAGAGTTGATCAAGCTGCCTTAATGTGTCACAGAGAAAATGAAAATCGTGGCTCTCTTTCTTTACGTGTGTGTGTGTGTGTGTGTGTTCAGCCTTGAGTTCACAGCCTTAAAAGGTATTTTCCAAGATAAAACACATTTAGATGTGTCCCACTAAAGGAAGCCTCTGCTGCTGCGTTGGCCTTCTTCATCAGTTTAGTAAACAGATATGTTGTTTTCAGCTCCTTTACCTGCAAAACTATTATCTCTCTTGTCTTTAGATCGGTGTAACAGCATGGGATTTTTAGCCTCTGAGGATACGGCTGGCATCCCTTTAGATTGTCTTTATTGTGAAATAGAATCTCCGAAAAAAACAAACCAGCTATGTGTTAGTCCATCTCTCAATACTTTCTGACTTCCCTCCTCTGTCTGTGGCTCTCAGCTCCAAGCCCATTGGTTGCTACGAAAATGCCCAAATCTTTAACAGCAGCTCATACAGTTTAATTTTCAAGAGTCAACTCTAAACTAAACACTAAAATAAAGCACTGTGGCGGAGGGACGTGTATGTAGGGTTGAGTCAGTGATGTATGTCACCTAGTTTAATAGTGTGGCTAATTGATGGTTAGTTGTCTTTGGAGCTCTATGGCACAGACAAAGAAGATCATCTCTAAAATGTTGGTGGTCAGATTGCATTAACAGTAGTTACAATGGATTCCAATGATCCAAATTTCTAAACACATCTGGTCTGCTCAAGAGCGTGACATTGTTGTGTCGTAGGATTGAAACAAAGTTAATGTATATTCAGAGCAAGACATGACAATTAATTAAGAACATAGGAAAAGACAGCAGAGGAGAGGATGTTTCACTCCCTGTTTTATATGTATGGCTACTCTATGCTTTTATTGTACATAATATTGTTCTTCAGTCAAGTTTTCAGAAGTGCTGTATGAATCCGTTTTTTTGCTGTAACTTTTAGGCTCTGTTAAGCGAACACTATTTCGACTACACTTCTCACCCTGAGGACATTTTTTAAAACAGAAGCCTGCTTTGACAGACAGACTCTGCAGTCCCACGGGTCTAATGGACTGTCAGTTGGTTTTGTCCTGCTGAGAGTTTCTCTACAGGGTCGCTCATATAGCCCTCACACTGGCAGGGCTAATCCTGCATTTCCCCCCCTTCCTACTGATCCACCATGGTGAGAGCTACGGTAGTTCGGTTGTATGGACAAATTCCTGGACTTTCAACGCAGTTTGTCTCGTGATGCCAGAGATACACAACATTCCACATCATTTATAAAATACAAGTTTTCACACGGATAAAGCAGCACTTGGCAAGATCGGCCTCAAATCATTAAAGAAGATTTTACTGTGATAATTCCAGGCTCAAGAACATTCAGCAAATTATCAATTTGATGAGGTACATTTCACAGTGAATGAAGAAAAAACTGCTCTGAGTTGTTGGAGTGATTTATTGGTTGCTGACCTGCTATGAACATGGATCTGAATTAGACACAGCCAACCGAGTTGAGCAGAATCACTTCAAACATTTGGAGCAGGATCGATTGGTTCAGTGATGAGCGAGGCCCTGAGCTGGGGTCAGAGGTAAAGGGTCAGCAAGGCAGCCAGGAAGAAACTGGGAAGCAGTTAGACTGCATGGCAGCTGGATCCTCACGATGTCACCAGATGTCTCGAAAACCCATCTTGTTGCCCACTATATGCGATACATTAGAGATACAAAGTTAACAGCTAGCATTGGGGCATATTTATGTTTTAGAAAGCTAAAACAGTCAGATATTTTTCTCTGGAGGCGGAGGAGAGCTAAAGGGAGAGTGAATATTGGACTTACATTCAACATGTTGACACAAACATACATCCAAATGAATGCTAATAGCGCTTGTTGTCTGCTCGAAGTGTAAAAAGGCAAATATTTGCGTATTGGAATCAATGTATTGGTTATTGTTGGAATGCTGTTAAGCATTCCAACAATAAGTTCTTCGAATCTTTATTCAACTTCTATTTCTTCCGTCCCACCTCTTCTTCTCCTTCATTTTTTAAGCTACAGAAACCGTTCAACTATTAAAATGTTCAGCTCTTTCACCAGAGGTCTGCTATGACTTTTCATATTTCTAACCTTTAAAATTTTTGAATTATTAAGCTTTTTATTGTTGGAATGCTGGAATACTCTCTCTCTCTCTGCCTCTCTGCCTCTCACTAATTCTTTCTTCTCTCTCTCTCTCACTCACGAATTCTTTCTTCTCTCTCGCTCTCTCTCCCTCTCACTAATACTTTCTTCTCTCTCTCTCTCTCTCTCTCACTCACGAATTATTTCCTCTCTCTCTCTCTCTCTCTCTCTCTCTCTCACTCACTAATTCTTTCTTCTCTCTCTCTCGCTCTCTCTCTCTCTCACTCACGAATTCTTTCTTCTGTGTCTCTGTGTCTCTCTCTCATACAATCATTCAGGTCTTAGAGACTTTTAGAGGACCCCCCCCCACACACACACACACACACACACCTACACACACACACACACACACACACACCCCATTTCAAAATAAAAGCCCCAAAGAGTGAATTCTAATTGAAATGCTTGTGATGAAGCCAGGCATTTAATAACCTCTGTTTATGTGTGTCAGACATTATGATTATGTCTCCTCTCCCCCACCCAGCACCACCCTTTCAAAATAAAAGCCCCATGGATTAACTGTATTTAAACAAGCTCAAAATTAGGCTTTTTTGTTAAAAAAATGAATGCTCTTACTAATACTGCAACAACTACTACTGCTGCTGCTAATATAGTATTACTACTACTGCTACTTCTACTATAACTTTTGCTGTTGCTACTATTACTGCTACTACTGCTACCATCAATATTATTACTACCACTATTACTACCACTACTACTGTTACTTATACGACAACTGCTACTACTACTACTGCTATTCATGCTACTAAAAGTAGTAATACGACTACAGCTATTAGTACGACTGCTACTAGAACTACTACTACATCTTCGACTGCCATTACTATTACTACTACTACTACTACTGTGATATTAAATACTACGACCAATACTACAGCTATCACTGTGACTACTGATACTACGTATTCTACTACTTCTTCTAATTACTAATACTTCTACTGCTAATAATACTTCTACTACAACTACAACTTCTACTACTACTACAAATATCACTACTACTACTACTAGTACTTATTCTAATGCTACTAATACTTCTACTGATAATACTTCTACTCCAACTTATACTCCTACAAATATCACCACTGATGAATTTTTTTAAGTCACAGCAACTGTGTCTCTCTCATACAGTCATTCAGGTCTTAGAGACTTTTAGAGGAACCCCCCCCCCCACACACACACACACCTCATTTCAAAATAAAAGAACCAAAGAGTGAATTCTAATTGAAATGCTTGTGATGAAGCCAGGCATTTAATAACCTGTTTATGTGTGTCAGACATTATGATTATGTCTCCTCTCCCCCTCTCCCCCCATCCAGCACCACCCTTTCAAAATAAAAGCCCCATGGATTAACTGTATTCAAACAAGCTCAAAATTAGGTTTTTTTGTTAAAAAATGAATGCTCTTACTAATACTGCGACAACTACTACTGCTGCTGCTAATATAGTATTACTACTACTGCTACTACTACTTCTACTATAACTTTTGCTGTTGCTACTATTACTACTACTGCTACTGCTATTACTGCTACCATCAATATTATTACTACCACTACTGCTAATTCTACCACTACTACTATTACTTATACGACAACTCCTACTACTACTACTGCTATTCATGCTACTAAAAGTAGTAATACTACTACAGCTATTAGTACGACTGCTACTAGTACTACTACTGCTACTTCTTCTACTGCCATTACTATTACTATTACTGCTACTACTACTACTGTGATATTAAATACTATGACCAATACTACAGCTATTACTATGACTACTGATACTATGTCTTCTACTACTTCTTCTAATTACTAATACTTCTACTACTAATAATACTTCTACTACTACTACAACTTATACTTCTACTACTAATAATACTTCTACTACTACTACAACTTATACTACTACTACAACTTATACTACTACAAATATCACCACTGATGACTTTTTTTAAGCCACAGAAACTGTTCAAATATCAAAATGTTCAGCTCTTTCAGGAGAGGTGTGATATGACTTTTCATATTTGTAATCTTTAAACTTTTTGAATGAAGCTTTTTGCAATTTGTTTTTGAATTGGATATCTATTTTCAGCAATGTTTTTGCGATTAATTTCAGTTTTCAGCATTCCAATGCATTTTCAGCAGGAAATGCTTTTTTTTTATATGTCCTTTAGCAACAGCTAGTGGCGATTGTGAATGGCTGTACTGGACAGGAAGTGAGCTAAAAGTAAATAGTCAGAGTAACAGGAAGGGATGTTCAAAAAGTGCGCGTGCCCATGAACTCATTGAGTGAGCATCTCAGTGTTCAGTCCTTATAATCCTGTGCCTTGAAGTCCACAAAATCGGCTTCATCTGTAAATCTGCGACTATTTGCTCTATCGCTTTGACAATGGGACAGTCCTGACTCCATCCCCCACAGCCCCATCAACCAGCCCCAGACCACCAGCCCCCCCTCCCCCAGCTCAGCAGGGGCCCATGCCTTTGTGTCACCCACCCCAGCGCCCCCCCACCCCAGTGACGACTCTCTCTATTCAGGAGAGAGATGTAAACAGGCTTTTTAAAAAACAGAATCCCCGCAAAGCAGCCGGCCCGGACATGCCACGTTCCAGCCTGCTTCAAGGCCTCCACCATCATCCCTGTCCCTAAAAAAACAGGGATCACAGGACGTAATGACTACAGGCCCGTCGCCCTGACCTCTGTGGTCATGAAGTCCTTTGAACGCCTTGTCCTGTCCCACCTTAAAACCCTCACCGACCCACTTCTGGACCCCCTGCAGTTCGCTTACAGAGCCAACAGATCTGTGGATGACGCAGTCAACATGGCCCATCACTTCATCCTCCAGCATCTGGACTCCCCAGGAACCTACTCCAGGATCCTGTTTGTGGACTTCAGCTCTGCTTTCAACACCATCATCCCGTCTCTGCTGCATGACAAGCTCTCCCAGCTGCATGTGCCAGACTCCACCTGCAAGTGGATCACAGACTTCCTGTCCGACAGGAAGCAGCACGTCAAGCTGGGAAAACACTTCTCATCCTCCAGGACCATCAGCATTGGCTCCCCCCAAGGCTGCGTTCTTTCCCCTCTGCTCTTCTCCCTGTACACCAACAGCTGCACCTCCACTCACCAGTCCGTTAAGCTCCTGAAGTTCGCGGATGACACCACCCTCATTGGACTCATCTCTGGTGGGGATGAGTCCGCCTACAGGTGGGAGACTGACCATCTGGTGACCTGGTGCAGGTTGAACAACCTAGAGCTCAACGCTCTAAAGACAGTGGAGATGGTTGTGGATTTCAGGAAGAACGTAGCCCAGCCCCTATCACCCTGTGTGACTCCCCCGTCGACGTGGTGGAGTCCTTCCTCTTCCTGGGCTCCATAATATCCCAGGACCTCAAGTGGGAGCTGAACATCAGCTCCATCACCAAGAAGGCTTAGCAGAGGATGTACTTCTTGAGGGAGCTGAAGAAACTCAACCTGTTAAAGACAATGTTGGTGCATTTCTACACAGCCATCATTGAGTCCATCCTCTGAATGTTTGAATACAGTATTGTTGATGACGTTAGTTTACTGTCAACTACATATATATGTATTAGTATCTAGTGGTTAAAGCATTAGTGCTTGTGTAAATGTTAGTTACTGATGTATCTCATCCTTCATTACGTATGTTGAAATACTTTTAAGCACCTGTACACTTGCGCTAGTAGCATTTTATACTGATAGAGATAATATTGAGTACTTACAAAGGCACCCACTTTTTATATTGTGCTCTTTTTCAGTTTTACAAAAAATTACATATTTCCCTGCATTATCCTTGGAGGATACAGTGCTGGAAAATATATTGTCAAGCTGGCTGTATAGCTGAAAACTACGTTTTACTCAAACAACTTTTAGTGAGGACAGCACAGTCTGCTATATTACAACTTAAGGAGATAATGTGTTTACAGCTTGTTCTACTGCCCCCAGGAGGACAAACAAAATCAATTAATGCAGCTTTGAAAAAAAAAAAATAGTGCACAGGGGCAAAGATCACATACAGATGAAGAGACCTTGGCTTGGCCAGTAATCAGGACTTTGATGTGACAGATGAATTCAAACACAAACCGTAACAACTGATGGGTTTGGCAAATATTATTGACAGTGTTGGAGTGGCGACGGCAAGTGTGCTGCACATTGAATAAAAAAGTTGCCAAAGCCATTTGTTGATCCACCCGCCTCAGCCTCACGAGTTGCCATGGAAACTATGTGTGCTGCGGTATCACAAGCTGTCTGGTCAACTGACCCATTGAAGGAAACACGGGCCGAACGCCACACATTCAACCATATGGCACTGTTCAGTGTGTGTGTGTGTGTGTGTGTGTGTGTGTGTGTGTGTGTGTGTGTGTGTGTGTGTGTGTGTGTGTGTGTGTGTGTGTGTGTGTGTGTGTGTGTGTGTGCATTGACAACCAGTGTACCACTGTCAACAACAACAGCAAACAGTCCACTGGGTGTGAATGTTTATGGGACTTTGGCAATAAGGCTTGAACACGTATGAGGAAACAGATGGACATTAAAGCCTAACGGGCTGCTTTCGGTAAGACCCAAGTGTTTATTATGCTGCTGTCTTCACAGCTACAATGTAACATCCAGGCCAAGATGGAGAGTCCAGCAAGAAGTCAGAGGAAACCACAGTTAATTTATAGGATACTAGACAAAAAAACATTTTGATTGGAAATGAATATTCAAAGAAATACTCAAATGTATCTATTGTGTCACAGGTTTTGAAGAAATGAGTCATTTCACTGTATTTGGGACAAGCAGATGAGAAGAAAACATGGATACATGGCCCTTTTCAAATCTGCCTGAAACCACATGCCTTTGATCCTGAGACCAAATTTGCATGGCTCTTATCCATATTTTTATATGAGCAATGGATCACATCACACATGGTCCTGTGAACTTTACTGTTTGGTTCCCTCTCACTGCTCACTTTTGTTCGAGCATCAGACAGGCAAAGTTAGTAACTTCCTGGTGATCAGTGGAGCATTTACAGGCTAAAGACAGACAGTTCTCAGGACTTGGTGGAGCCCAAACTGGAGCCAAAAGACAGTGAATATTGGACTTCCATTGATCAGTTGGATACAAACACAACTCCAAATAAATTCAAATGTTGCTCTGTATCTACTGGATATGCAAATAAGAAATAGTTTGCTGTAAGAAGTTTGCCATGTAAACTTCAGACATGTCGATAACTCAGTGTCTACAGCGTGTTTCCGCTGCCGCAAAGTTGCTATAAAATTAGTAAATCTGGGATTTAGTTCTTAAAGCTTATCTGAACAAGGTCATAAACTTCATGAATGTAGAAACAACTTGCTCTTTAGTTGATAAATGCTCCACTACGCTCACCTGCCAGAACTTTATCCATCTGCTGAGCAGGTGCCAGTAAACTTCCTATGAACTATGAGCTGAACAATGCTGAAAGGCTCTGTGGCGAGGGGACTGCAGATTGCAGACTCCGGATCAATTTTACTAAGTTTGGCGGGGCGGTACATTCACTGCAGGTCTACACAGGAGGTACTGCAGGACAGGATGGAGTGGCACGATCTGAAGTGACAGGAGAGTTAGGCAGAGAGGAGAGCAGATGGGAACTAGATTCAAGTCGATGTGACAGAATCAACGGACAGCAATGCAATGGGAGTTGTTTGTGTTGTTTTCGTCTTACAACTTTTTTTCAGTGTTTTTTCAGTTTATGAAAGTAACATTTTGGCTTCCTAAAAATGTCTTGTTCAGTGATCGGCTGTACCCACACATGTCAGCTCTGGTTGCAAACAATCAAGGTGGTGACGGCCAAAGACAAAGGTGGTTGACAGCCAAAATGCCAAACTCAAGGCTTCAAAACGGTAGTCCACAAACCAATGGGGGACGTTTTCGCCTCTACGTCCACTTCTTATATGTATGCATACACACATATAACTCAGGGTGGTATGCGAGGAGCAGGAATGCAACCCCATATGCCGCTCCTCTGGTAGCAGTTTTTTAACAGTGGCATAACAGTAGTTATGATGGGCCCCAGTGCACACTATGACAGGCCCTAGTGAGCAATATTATGAAGCATAAACACAGATCAAATCGGCTCACCACATGATCAAACAGAAACTTGACATTGGACAACATCTACATACATTTTACCCAGTAATCATCTTTGCATATCTGTATGTGACAAAAATATCATGAATGAGAAAACAAAGAGTTATTCATTTGATTGATTTTTTTTCATGATGCGATACACTTTACGACTATGAAACACGTCCTTTTTTATTGTTCAACAAGGACTACGTGAAGGGGAAATTTGCAGTTGTGTGTTTGTCTGGTAGATAGTGTGAACTCATTTATATGAAAAGAGGGCTTAAATGGGGAAAAAGGATAAAAGGGCTTTTATCACAACTGCAGAACTGCTTAAGTACAACGCTTTAGACAACATAATGATGATTTTCAGGAAAACACAAGTCTAAATGATTCGAAATCTTCTGTAGATTTACACTTTTATCACTCTAGTTCCCACTCTGCTGGGTCTTATGACCCCTACCCGTCCCAAAGGAACACCCCACCCCCACCCCAGCAGTCTGGTGGCCCCACAGGGCAGGCCGGTGGTACTTGGCCAGTGTTTGTGAAAGGGCCCCAAGAGGCCCTGCACCGTGGCAAATGAGGCGCGTGACTCATCAGACCAAACATCGGATTAGCTGGTAATGATCTGGCAAATGGTTTTGAAATAATAATTTTTTTGCCCCTGTGCTAGATCTGCACGAAGAGAGGAAGAAGTGGGTAGTGTGACAAAAGAGAGGGAGAAAAAGAGGTAGAATACAAGAGAAGATAGGAGGAAGGTATTGGTAAAATACAGTACTATTGGGGGCGACTGTGGCTCAGTGGTAGAGCAGAGTCGTCCTTCAATCAGAGGATCGGATATGTTAGATAGTCCTGATGGGCAGGTGGCACCTTGCATGGTAGCCCTGTCATCAGTGTATGAATGGGTGTGAATGGGTGAATGATGACATGTAGTGTTAAAGAGCTTTGAGTGGTCGGAAGAATAGAACAGAGAAATACAAATAGTCCATTCACCGCGAAACTTTAAGATGCACTAGTCACTTCACTGGCAGAGCATTGAGCTAAATGAGTAGATTGAATCTAGAATATAGTCCTCTATGTGAGTCACGTCTAACAGTAACATAACTCAGAGCTGCCTCGTCCCATGTTATGGAGACAACAAAACATCGATTCAAAGCAACAAAAGCATTGAATTATGTTGTTGATCTTTGCTGCCACCTGCAGGAAACAGGACATGTTGCTCTGCTGCAGTGGCAAGGCCACATGTAAACCTTATTGATCTCTGTAGCATAAGACAGAGACGATGACCACAATGTCTGTAGAGATCTAGAAGTAAAAACAGAGAAAATGAGGAGCTCCCATGTAGGGAAAATAATTTGTGCCACAGTTCCAGAAAGCAAAGAACAAATACATCAAATGCAATACAATACTATCGGATAGAATATTTTTAAAAAAGAAACAGGAAAACATTATAGTCTTTCGATAAGTGATACACTTCCTGCTGAACTGATACACTTTTTAAACACACATTAACACACATTTAAATAAACTCATGGTGGCCAATTTAAGCACAATGCTGTTTTCTCCGTTTCTGATCAAATAATTATTTTTTTTCAAAGTTGTTAAAAAAGCAGCAGAGCACCAGGTGGCAACCGCTCCAAAACACCACCTAGAGACTCCTGGCTGGAACTACTGCTACCATAAAACCATCAAGAGAAATCAAATACGTTTCTCTGGCATATCTGTTTTGACTCGGCCTGTAAATAAGGGATACTAATATTAATAATAACTTACACTAACACAGATTTTTTCACTTTGATTGAAGTCTATCATATTACAAAGAGCTTGGGACACTAAGTTAATAACTTGAAGTTGTTACTGTCACAGCTCTGCCACGTCTATCTAGTTTTTTCCACCTTTCACTCACCTAATCAGTTCATTCAGTGCACCTGCCAGTCACACTCACCTCATCAGCTCATTACTCTCACCTGCTCACCCTGCCTCCTCCACTATTTAAACCCCTGCCTCACACACACTTGCAGATCGTTCTCTGCTTTCATGCAATACTTTCCCGCATACATCCATGGACTGATTCCCTGTTGCCGACCCTGCCTGTTTCGGATTACCTCGCCTTGCCTCTGCCCTGGTAACTCGCTCAGCCTTCTGTCCTTGACCACGAGAATCCTGTCTCTGTTTTCCTGGGAATATTCTTCCTGTCGTGTGTGTGTGTCGAAGACTAAAGAATTCAAGTCAAACTATTCCTGGTATTGTCATACTGCTCCTGGGTCCTTACTACACACGTAACAGTTAGTGTTTCCATTATCAGTGATTCTTAACCACGATTGGGCAGCGAGCGCCACCTAGAGGGCCGCAAAAAAGATTTCAGCTTTGCATCTGTGGGCAGCGAGGACCGCATAGGTCAGGGGTACTCAACTTCGGAGGCCAAGAGGGCCACATTTAAACCACAACAGGTGCAAAGGGCCACAAATTATTATTAACATATATTTGTACCATTTTATTCACTGTATTTACTACTGCTGTTTAATATGATGTCTTGCAAGTCATTTTTAATGCATTCCAAAGCATCATGGAATATTTAACAAATATTCTCAATTTCAGTAACAAATGTAGTGTAGCGACTGCGTTTCCAAGGATGACAAGTGTTGGTCAAGCTGATGTTTTATTAACACTGGAGTGAATAGCTTTGCATTGATGACATTGATAAAGTTTGCAATTGCTACTTTTCCTATTGAGAGCTCTGAGTCTGCATTTCACAAATATTAATAACAAACAGCTGTTTACTTATTCCTAGTGAGAGCTCTGAGTCTGCATTCTTTTCACAAGTCCTTTCAGATCTGGTTGTTGCTCAGTTGTAGCTGCTCTGAGATAGTCTGCCAAATGTCTGTCAGTTAGACGGGAACGCTGCTTTGATTTTATTATTCCCATGGCAGAGAAGGAGGTTTCACACACATAAGTAGATCCAAAGCAGGTCAGGATTTTCTGAGCACACAGGATTAATGCAGGGTATGTGCTCCTCAGAACACAGGATATCCAGAATGTATCAATGCTCTCCTCGTGTCTTTCTTTGAGGATGTTGTTGTGCTGCAGCTCTATGAGTTGTTCTCAAACGCAGCCCTTTCGACTCCAAATTGCCCAGATGTGACTGAGACTGAAGTAGCCTGTACGTCACAAGCAAAGGGATTCTCTGTGAATGCCAGCACGGGTTCCAAGGATTTAACGTCCGCGAACCGGGAGGAAAACTCCTCTTTCAATTCCATGAGGTAGGCTCAGTAAGGGGTGGGTGAAAATTAACCTGGTTGTGACACTTGGGCCTGTAGAACAGGAAAGTGTGTGAAATTTCCTACCTCAAGCTGCTGCGCAAACAGGCTCAGTTTGGTTTCAAATGCAGCCACATCATTCATAATCATCGGCAGAACCTTTTGTTTTCCTTGAAGCTTAAGATTGAGTGAATTCAAGTGACGCGTTATATCAGTCAGAAAAGCGGTGTTGTGCATGAATGTGTCATCTTCCAGGGGTGCCAGTAAATCACGTCGGCCCCTCGCTTCCAAAAATATGCGCACAGCTGGTAGCAGCTCCATGACGCGATCGAGGACCTTTCCGCGACTAAGCCACCTGACCTCCGCATGCATCGCCAAGTCAGTGTATGCACTTTCAAACTCTTGGACCAAGGAACGGAACTGTCTGTGTTTCAATGCGTGTGCAAGAATAAAATTGACTGTTCGTGTCACAGAATCCATTGTCACTTTGAGCTCTCCACCTCTCAGCTTGCTGCACAATTGCTCTTGATGCAAAATGCAGTGATATGAGAAGAAGTCCGGCGTTTCAGGATCTTTTCTGAGCAAAGCAATTAATCCTTTCTCCTTGCCTACCATGGAAGGAGCCCCATCAGTAGTCAGAGAAACCAGCTTTTTTTAAGTTTGTTTTTGCCTGGTCCGTGAAAAAAGCTCATCATTGCAGAATAAATATCCTCTCCCCGTGTTTGCCCTGTTAGCGGTAGCAAAGCCAGCATTTCCTCTGCAAATGTGTCCCCTTTGAGAAAGCGCACCCAGACTATAAGCTGCGCGATGTCTGTGCGGTCGGTGGATTCATCGAATGCTAGACGAAAGTACTCGGCACTTTCAATGTCTTTTAGCAACTTTGATAAAAGATCGTCTGAAATGACTTCCAATCTCCTGGTCACGGTAGAATCAGACAACTGCAGCTTTGAGATTTGTCTGATGTCGTCCTTGTTGTTAAATTCCGAAAACAGTGATTCCGCAAATGTATTTTTAAGAAATTCTCCCGCTGTAGCTGGCTTCTTGGCTTTCGCAATATTCCAGGCGATGTTGAGCGAGGCCTCTGTAACGTTGTCGCTGCTTTTAACAACGCTGCGGAACATGGATTGCTGGGCTTGAAACCCACTGAGCAACGTTTGTATTTTGTTTCTCCTCAGGTCGCTGCCAGGTGGATAGGCATCTTTAAACTCCGGGTGAAGCTGTTCGTGATGGCGTTGTAAATTCGCTCGCTTTGAGACAGAGATTGTTTTTTGACAGAGGAGACACATTGGTTTCCCGTGTATCTCCGCAAAAGCAAATTCACTTTTCCATGCAGAGTTGAAAACCCTGTTTTCGTCATCCACTTTCCTTTTCTTTGTCGCCATCATTAATTAAGGTGCAAAATATTTTGCCGCCATTACAGATGAGCTGGCGGGAACTTAAATTAAAGGCGCACTGCCTAATTTTCACACGATTTTGGTTGGCTAATTGTTGGAATGCTGTTTCCTGTTATCCTGTTTCTTTATTCCACTATTTATTCCGTCCCCGTTTCGTCGCAACGCTTCTTCTTCTTCATTTTTTAAGCTACAGAAACTGTTCAACTATCAAAATGTTCAGCTCCTTCAGCCCTGTCTGCTATGACTTTTTCTATTTCTAACCTTTAAACTTTTTTGAATTATTAAGCTTTTAGCAACTTTTTTTTGAATGGGATCTCTATGGAGAATATTTACAAATCCTCTTAAACTTCTACTTTCAAATCCTTCAACTTCCTCATACTTTCAGCTACAGACACCATTTCAACTTTCAAATGTTGAGAAAACCCTCAACTATTGCCAACATGATTCAGCTTTTTGATATCTTTTAAACTTTTTGAACTGCAGCAATTTAACCTTTATGATTTTTCAGCCCTTTTCTGAATTTATAATGGGTGTGTATTGCGCAGCTTAGAGTGCGTGATGTCACCGCTAGAGTGAAGAGCAGCTTGAGATTCTTGTGAAAAAAACATTTGTATTTTGCCACTGTGTCCACAATCTTCACTCTTCATGCATAATTTCTGGATGTAGAAGTAGCTAATATTGTCCTTGTCGTAGAAAAATTACTGTGGAATCCCACAGATTTCCACATTTGACACGGAAGCCGTTAATTGAGAGGAAAACCAACTTTCTGCTCCATAGAGACCAATGTTAAATTTTGCTTCAAAAACATCTTCCACAGAACACGGTACCCCATTTCTAGATCGCCAGTTAAGCCACATTTTTTACACTACAGACACAATTTTTACAGAATCTGTTCTTCAACTCATTCTTCCCCTCAATTATTAATATCTGCGCAATAGGAGCTACGGTTATGAGAGTTTTGATGATTTGTTTGAGAGGTGTTTCCCTGTTTTATCTCTATGAAATGGCTTCAGGCACACAGGTGTTTGCGATTGAGCCAATTAGTGATGTTGATAAACACACAGACTCACAGACACACGTGCACATACACTCCTCTCTCTCTCTCTGTGTGTCTCTCATACAGTCATTCAGGTTTTAGGGATCTTTAGAGGTCTTTCCCCCCTCCTCCACCCCCCCCCCACACACACGCCATTTTTAAATAAAAGCCCCACAGAATGAATCCTAACTGAAATGCTTGTGATGAGCCTGTCATTTAATAACCGGTTTGTGTTTATCTAACATTATGATTCTGTCTCCTCTCCCCTTCTCCCCCACACCCCATTTCAAAATAAAAGCCCCAGAGAGTGAATTCTAACTGAACTGCTTGTGATGAAGCAGCACACGCAATTCGAGTGACATTTACACACACCGCGACACAAGAGGGAGAGACAAGGAAAGACATGGCAGAGCAGGATAACAGTCATGTAAGCTGTAAAAGATAAAACATCGTACAATCTCCAAATGAGAGTTTGTTATCATAGTCGCTCGCTCTCTCTCACAAATTCTTTCGCCTCTCCCTCTCTCTCTCCCTCTCCCTGTCTGTCTCTCTCATACAGTCATTCAGGTCTTAGAGACTTTTAGAGGACCCCCCCCCACACACCCCCCCACACACACGCCATTTTTAAATAAAAGCCCCACAGAATGAATCCTAACTGAAATGCTTGTGATGAGCCTGTCATTTAATAACCTCTGTTTATGTGTCAAACATGATGATTATATCTCCTCTCCCCCTCCCTCCCCCACCCAGTCCCACCCTTTCAAAATAAAAGCCTCATGGATTAACTGTATTTAAACGTTTCGCTCAAAATTAGGCTTTTTTTTGTTGAAATAATGAATGCTCTTACTAATACTGCGACAACTACTGCTAATATTTCTAGTATTACCGCTACTACTACAACTTTTGCTGTTACTACTACTGCTACTGCTATTACTGCTACCATAAATATTATTACTACCACTACTGCTATTACTACCACTACTATTATTACTGATACCACTACTGCTATTCCTGCTACTACCAGTACTAATAACCAGTACTAATACTACTACAGCTATTAGTACGACTGCTGATACTACTACTACTACTTCTTCTAATTACAAATACTTCGACGACAACTTCTACTGCTACTACAAATATCACTACTGCTACAACTAGTACTTATTCAAATGCTACTCATACTTATACTGCGAATAATACTTCTACTACTACTACAACAAATATCACTACTGCTGGAATTCTTTTAAGCTACAGAAACCGTTCGAATATCAAAATGTTCAGCTCTTTCAGGAGAGGGGTGATATAACTTCAGATTTGTAATCTTTCAACTTTTTGAATTATTCAGCTTTTTGCAATTTAAAAAAAATTGGATATCTATTTTCAGCAATGTTTTTGAGATTCATTTCAGCATTCCAACGCATTTTCAGCAGGAAATGCATTTTCTAGTTATAATTATTATGCATTTATAACCAGGCATGTCGGGGGCCACAAAATAAGCGTCCGCGGGCCTGTTGAGTAAGTCTGGCATAGGTTATCAATTGAAGACACTAGAGATATTACTGTTATCCATGAGACGCTCAGTTACAATATAGCTTCCCAACACCTGGTGGCGGTAATGCGTCAGTCAGTTGTAACAAGCTCCAATAATCAGAAGAAGACACTCAGCTAGCCGCTAGCCTGTAGCGAAAGTTATGGATACGTTTTTAAAAATTAAGAAAAAATGAAGACGACAGTGGTCCCATACCCCCCAAAAGTCTAAATGTGTGTGCAAGTACAACCCTGACTTTCTTAAGTACGGCTTTGTGAACGGAGGCAACGAGGCAGCGCCGAGGGCTCAGTGTGTGGAATGTGAGCTAATGCGATCAAACGAAGCACTGAAGCCTTCAACAATAAAGTGACACCTAGCGACCAAACATCCAACGCTCGTGGGAAAGCCTGCTGGGCTTCTTGTTGTGTATGCAGGTTTACATACACATGATAATAAATGTCTTTGTGATCATCACATTCTATCATCTCATGTATTTGACAAGGGCTTTGCCTGATCAACTACACGAGGACGCCAGCGTCCTCGATCCCCTCCCCTTCCGTTCCTACGTCACAAAACATAGCCGTGTTTGGTATCCCACCATGCCCAAAATCCTCATCTTTGCAAAGAAATCATCGATTTTCTTTTATTTATTATGGATTTTTCACAAAATGAGCCCAAACACACACTGTCCAAATTCGCCATAACCGCTGCAAGTCGGCTCTTGCAGCATTTCGACCGAAGACACATTACAGACCCGACAATGTGCTAGCGGATGTTACCATGGAGCTAGTGGCTTCAGAAAACGCTTGTACTTATAGTACAAACCGTATCTTCCTCTTCTATAAGACGTAAACCAACGTATAACCTTTCGTAACTGAGCTGCCCGCACACTCGATCGTGTGCTTGGTCGCAGCCATTACACACTGCAAGCCTGCTACTCACACACCATGTCTTCGACCATATATACATAGTTTTTGCAATTTGCAAAGGCTAAAAATAAAAGGACAATAATATCATGTCAAAATATAAAGGGAGAAACACCTTTAGTGTGTCGGAATATCATTTGATTACAATGTGTCCATTTGGGTCTCCAAATATCCTTTTAGAGCTCCGCCTGGATCTCTTATGGAAGAAACTCTGTAGAATGGTCATACTTTGTCAAATCTTCTTCAAATTTGAGGCAGTTGTTCACTGATAGTGTAGTTACAGCCATATAATGTCCTTTACCTGTACAGATACAGCCACAGGCAGTTATTTATACTGAAAGATACTTTTTTTATTTTATGCGGACAAAAATCTTCAATTTTTACTGACTCCAAAGGCCCACTGCTCTGTTTCTGTATGACCTACAGGTGTTCTGACACTTTTGATGCATATAGTCAGAGTGGTTCAGAAGCTACAGCCATTTTAATTTAGGTATGTCATTTTAGCCAGTTTTGCTCCAAAATAGGGGTGGAGTTGAACAGGTAACAATATAGTTATTGAATACAAGTCAAACCAAGAGTGAGATCAATTCGTTAAACTAATAGTGTTAATATTTGAATGGGCCCCGGGACACTTTGTACTTGAAGAGTTGGGCCCCGAGGTCAAAAAGGTTAAGAACCCCTGCACGATGGGATGGAGCGGACCCAATGCTCTGGATCGCAGAAAGCGAGTCAGTTCATATCGACACTTTACAAGGTTGAATCTGTTTAATACACTGGATTGCCATTAAAATAGCTTTACAAATCTCCTGAATACACAATGAGGTCGTTGGATGTTCTTTTATAAAGACTGACATTCATTCTTCTGGACTTCCACGGCAGCTCCTGTTTCATCAGCTGCTGGATCCTTCAACCCATCTGTAAAAATGAATAGATGCTCCCTGTATCTATTTTTCTATGTGGCAATAGAATTCTCCCTGTATACGCGGGGCAAGCAGTGTATAGTTGGCATACGCTGACAGCCAATGAAATTGCAGCATTTCATATCGCTAGTTTCAGCTCCTGGACGCAGATTAGAGTCTCACTAGGGCTAAGCCACTCATCAATGACAAAGAGCTATTTATAAATCAAGAAATGTTTATCCAGCTTTACCTTTTACTGATTATCACTAGATTGTAGTGGCAGATAGATTATCAAGTACTTGACTTATTTTTGGCTATAAACCTATTATATTGTAGTTTTTACTGTTGACTGTAATAATGATTCACGTATTAATGAGACATGTAAACATTAGTGAATGAAATATATGTATTCAACACAACAGGGACAGTGAATATTGAACACAGAGCCAATAATGCAAGGTCACAAATACACAACACAAATATGTTAAACAAATATAATAATGACAAAACACTCCTTTTCTCTTACTTTCCCTTTTCAACCTCCCATCTCTTTTTTTCTGTCTCATAAAAAGCAGGTCGTCTGCTTCTCCATGCCCTGGTCTTTGTAAAAGGAAAAGACTTTACCAGGGCAGTAAATGTACTTCCCTGTTAGTCCAGGGAACCCCGTGTGAATGTGAGGACTGTTTGGATCCTGCTTTAGATCCATCTGACAGAATCGACACTTGTGGGCTGGGATTCAGTCCTCTTTTGCTGTCCTCTCTCCTCCACCCTTTTCCTTGTAGCATCCAGTTCCAGCTGAAAGTACTTTGGAGAAGGAAGATCAGAGATGCTGTCGCTTCATTCTGGCTGGGGAGGGAGACGCCACAATGACCATCTTCATGAGGTTGCGCACAGGAAAGGAGCCCTGGCCAGAGACTCATGGATTCCAGCTCTGTCTTCATCCAGATCCTCTGCTGCTGTGAACAGGTCCACTGGCTGACTTCATGGTCGTAGCCAGGGAGCTGTGGAGGAGGACGGGTGGGGACAGCTAACGGCCCGGCCTGCTCACCTAGTCAGACAAGAATAAACGGAGCAAATTAGTAAGATTTTGGGTGCGTCTTGATTTAATCTTTTGACATGAAAAACCTTCTCACACTAACGTTGATCTCTCTGTGCAGGTGACAGTTGAGCGGGCTCTGCAGACGTCTCAGGAGAAATCAGGGGGGCCTCTGACACTATAGAGAATATTAAACATGTTATCATTATTATTATTGACAGTAAGATGAAGCAAGGATGTAACATGACATCTACACTGTAGTCTGTGAAACTCAGCAAGCTGGACACTGGAGTGCTGCCTACCTATTGTCTGAATACAGTGCAGCAGTAACTGTATAGAATTAACAACAGTTTTGATGAACACTACATGTAGTATATTTTTAAGATGCAAATACAGGTCAAATAACACACACCAGGGACTGTGACAGTCGCCTCTGTTGCTGGACGACCCGCTCCTTCTGGCAGCAGACACATGAGCTCCTGTGGAACAGGCACTGGTCTCCTTACAGTTACAGCTGCAAGGAGAGAAGGATCACAAAACACAATCAATGGTTTATAACAGATATGAGCACAGTGAATATGACAGATGTGTTTAAATGTTGGATGTATTTACCATCTACTTGTGAACCCTTCAGATGAGTTGGTGTAGCAGATGGTTCGACAATGGAAAACACCTTGTAAGTCATTTATATTTTGACAAAGAAACACAACTGTTAGTATCGTTACTTCACCTTTCTCAGCCGTATCCAATGACAGACTGTTTCTCACATTAATATATCAAGAATATACTTCATTCATACACGTGTGTTTGTCTTTCAATGGGTTAATATTCAGTCGCCAGTCATTGTGATGTAACCTAGGCAGGTGAAGCAACATGGCACACTTCAAACACATGCATTCAGGTGTTAGTAACACAGCAGTTTCATACATACATATTGTTTCTTTTTATCCACATAAGAAAACAAAGAGTGATACGTACCCTCATCATGACTGGTATCAATTCATAGTCACTAGGACAACAAGCAGAACACCTAAACATGAGACAGAACGATTCAAGTCATGCTTCATGTGGGATAAGAAGTCATGGTCCCAGGTTTGTCGGTTGACGGCAGAACGTTTTTGGTGAAAAACCTTTCTGTTCCCGGAGCCTGTTGTCTGGCTGTTTGATGATGCAGAAACAGCTGTTAAACAAACAAAAAACATATCATATACACTGAATAGAACACATGATTAATAGCAAACCGGCTGAACTGTAACTGATTTTAAATCTTCAGGTGGTAGAAATGAAAGACATCAAATGTTTACTCACAGCTCGGCACATGTTGCTTGGAAGGAGAGATACTCAACATCCCTCTCTCCAGCTCTTCATCTTCATCCATCACTGAGATGCAAACAGACGAGAATTAGAGCGTCATTAAATGAATATCTTCTTGCACTTCTTGTATAATGTAATAAACATTATTTTAACTGTGATGGAGAAAGTCTCCACATCTTGTACTTGTTGATAAAATTAGCTTATATACAGCTTTAATCAGCAATTAGCTTATATACAGCTTAATCAGCAGCTAGTTTATATGCAGCTTTAAGTAGCAACTAGCTTATATACAGTTTAAGTAGCAACTAGCTTATATACAGTTTAAGTAACAGCTAGTTTATATGCAGCTTAATCAGCAATTAGCTTATATATACAGTTTAATTAATCACTAGCATATTTGTAGTTTTAATAACCATTAGCTTATGCAGCTCTATTAACCACTTATACAGTGCTCACAACACAGCAAGGCCAGAGAGAAGCAGGAGGAAGGTTACTTATTTAACTGCGTCACAAGGAACAGGCAGCCATCTTTCAGATAGATAAGACAGTGAGATTCAAGCGAGGGCCAACGCCCCAGCTGAGCCCGGCTTCTTCACACACTCTTTCTTAGGACCTCTCGCATGCAACACCTCACTCACACTGATGGAAACCAACGCCTATTGGGAGGGGCCAAGGTGAATGGACATTCACGGCCTCCATCCAGGCGCCATAACGTACAAACGTGCCATGCCTGCATCTTTGACTTTGGCCAATGTGTATCAAGGGGCGGACCCCTATATTAAGTTTCACGCTGATGTGTTCAAGCGTGTCTCATGGTGAATCTCTGCGAAGTTCATCCATTAGCACCCAAGCTTGTTTGATGGCTGGGCTGAATAACTCTGTTGATAAATAAATCTATTGCTTTGATATTACTATACGCCTCTGAGAGCTTCTGTTTCATTCTTAAACCTGCTCTAAGTGTGAAAGACAGCTACACATTTTTTCACAACAAAGTGGTGACCCCGACGTGATTGATATGATACGGAGCTTCGGGTTGGAATGTTAACAGACCTCTCTATTTGTGATTCCAGATAACGGCGCATCTCTCCCCTGAGGCTGGGAACCGATAATTGCCATCGGAGCGAGCTTGCAGTTCGGGAGACAGTCTGATAGTGCCGGCACATCTCAAGGTGAGCAGAAGCCTATTTAACTGAATTCTGCGTATTGTATTTATAGTCATAAAACCAAATTATATCCGACTGTCCGAACTGTAAGTATTGCGTAGTCATAAAAGTATTGTAAAGAGTAATCACACAGCAGCAGGGTTGTTCAGCCCAGCATTTGGGGTTTTTGTACATATGCGTGAATGAGTCCAGCAGAAGACGTTAGATAAAAGGCGAAAAATGACGTTTTTTGTGGCAGTGTAGAGTGAAGTAGTGTGAGACGCGGTCGCGCGCCTCTTCTGTCGCGGTCACGCGCCTCGCATGAAGCGCTCAAATTCCTGCCACAAATAAAGCGTAATCTTTAACGTAATTATAAGACGTCTTGGACTACGAAGAAATTGCATAACATGACGGGGATATATGTATATGTTATTGATGTCATTGATAAACTGTATTGAAAAAACTGACTGCGGAATTCCCGTATTAAGAGCATCGAGCCTCCGGGTATTGACTCGTGTGTAGCGATCCAGTGGAAAATAATGTTACTCTGCTTAGAGTTTCCTTGACGAAGTTTCTGGACGAGAGCACAGAAGTTGATTATATCGGTGTGTTGTTAATGACGGACGAGATTAATGAAAATGGCCAGAACGTGTACAGGTCCAGAGATGACCTAGGATAAAAAGCAGTTAAATTGTGTTGTTGACGTGCTGCCCTGATGGTGTAGTGGTTAATATAACGGTCTTCCACGCGGTAGGCCCAGGATCGGATCCCGGCTGTAACATTGTTTTTGACAATAAGCAGCGGCCGTTGTGATGTATTAAAGAGCAGAGCTCTTTGATATGTGTGAAAATGGTTATAATCTCACTGTTTGTGATGTAGGAAAAAGCAGCTGTCATTTGTATCGTGATCGAGAGATCATCGATACGTCTGTTTGCTGAGTTTCAATATATAGAAATTGTTGTTGAAGATACGCTGATGTAAAAAGTCTGTCTAAAAAAAAAAAAAGAGCATTGTCCACGTCCTGGTGGAAGGCAGTGTGTGTTTTAATTTGTGTATTAATTGTCTTTAGAGACAGCCGTGTATGTTCTAATTTGTGTTCATTGTTTCACTGCATTTGTAAAGATATTAATTTCCTTCTAGACCGTATTTGTGAATTGTGCGCATTTCAGATTTGATTTTAATTTGTGTTTATCATTTGACTGTGTTTGTTTGCTGAGAAGCAGTTTGTCATTTGTGCGGGCCAAGAGGTGTCTGTTTGTTTAGTTTGATAAAGTGGATTAACTGTCGAGGAATAGGGAAAGAATCCTTTATAATCTGACTGTTTTTTGGTTGCTGAAAAAGCAGTTTGTCATTTGCGTTGTGATCGAAAGATCAGTGACGCCACAGTCTGTTTGCGGAGGTTGAGAAAAAAGAAACTTGCTGTTGAAATGCGATGAGTGTGTCTAAAAAAAAAAGAGCTGTTCATCTCCTCTAAAGGTCCGCGCTTGTGACTGATTTATGCTTAAAGAGACGGCAGCGTGTGCTTTTGATTATTTAGTATGAATGCGTGTGACTATTTGCTGAGGTATACGTTTTCACTTTTGTTCATCATCTAACAGCATTTGTAAAACTCTTCACTTCATTCTGAGACCGTGTTTGTGATTTCTACACAATTCTGAGACGGCAGTTTATTGATTCACGTTTGTTTGAATGAGTGGGACTATTTGGAGCGTACATGAGCGAGCTGACAGCTGTGCTGCTGAGGAGTACGTTTTAACTTTTGTTTATTTGGTTGACTGTATTTCTAAAAATATTCCTTTACCGTATTTGTGATCTGTGCGCATTTCAAAAATGGCAGTGTGTTGCAATTTTGTTTGCATGAAAGTGAATGTTTGAAGCGTACATATGAGACAGAGACAGCTGAGCGCTGAGTTGATGTGTGGCAACAAGTTCGTGTGTGATTTCAAAGTTGATGGTCAGTTGAGAAAAAAGAAACACGCATTAGACACAGACGTTGCATTCACACACACACATAAATCACTAGAATAGGCTGAGAGACAGCTGAGGGTTAATATAAGTGTCAGTTTTACTGGCGTAGTTAAAAAAAAAAAAAAAACTACTGATTTATTGGAAAATTGTGTTCCCTAGGGACTGTTAGCAAAGTCTAATGCGGAAACACAGCAGCCACTATATTCAGCCAGACAGACGCTAAAAAATTAGGAATGTACAAGGTTTAAAGCTGAAACAAAGCATCCATTCATTTAGTCAGACAAACGGTGAGAATATTAGGGAGGGTGTGCCTTCCTGATAAAAACACAGCTGCGGCCTTGATTTGAACTAGGACAGAGAGCGGAAGACAATTAAAAAGGTGGGGGCTAGGTTGACACTGTCTGCCTCATAAAAAAATTAGTTACAGCCATTGCTTGAGTAATTAAAACATAGCAGTTCACACCTAGCAGGGGTATATAGGGAGATTTGTAAATAACATATATTCATACACTGTTAAATAATATGCGTTATACTTGTAAAGCTATATTGCGGAGTTGTGAGGTCACTGTATGAAGGTCAAAAACGCCGAAAGGAGCACTCCGTCATTCTTTCGTACAACAGGAAAAGATACCAGTGACCCTGAACGTAACGCTTGCAAACCATCAGATTAGGGCTGAAAATTGCCACCTTAGTATAATGGACGAGCTTTTGGTGTCTATTCACACAGAGACTTCGAAATAAATCTATAACTGTACTGATTCCGTCCTCTTCACCATATGTGTTAATAATAAAATAGATCAACTTTTCACACACACATGTTCCAGAGAAAAGCAGGTTTTAAGACATGAGCCTGTGTGAATGACACTGATCTGAGTTCAATCAGTCACCAGAAAACTTGGGAGAAGCGTTGGCTCCCTCTGCTGGTGCTTCATGATAATAAAAAAAAAGATTAAAAAAAATAAAAACATTTGACATGCATTTTGGCTTTTCTGTGGCCACTCCAAGAACTGCAACAGGAACAGTGGATAGGAGCTTTGGCTCCATCGTGTGGACATTTGGGAATACTGATTTCAGACTTTTATTGCATATTGCAGAAGGACACGTCATGGCTGCGAAATACTCCTCTTATCTGTGCAACTTGGAGAATGCCGTCCAGGATCAGAGCAGGATTAATGGAAGAAGCAAACTTTGGCCAGTGGAACAACAAGCCTACAAAAGACTGATAAAAAGATGGAAAGATAAAGACATTTGGGATGGAGAACGGCTGAATTGTTCCCCTACAGAAGAGATGGTGCAACAGATGAGCAGAGAAGTGATGAGACACTGTGAAGAGAAGAAGAACGACCACGCAGCTGCAGAAAAAGGCGTGTGGCCTTATGTCAAAAGGTGCTTCGATTATGATAACAAAAAGATGGGCAGGAAGCCGACTCCCACTGAAGAGGAGCTGCAACAAATAAGCGAAGAACACACTTATGATGAATACAGAGCTGCTGTGGAAAGAACAGATATGGAGCTCGAAGCACTAAAAGTGTCAATACAGCTGGCAAAGCTTGACGTGGCTCCAAAGCCTGCTAAAGACAAAAAGAAACAGCACGGAAGAACTTTCTACTGCTACAACTGTGGAAAACCAGGACACTGCGCACGAGACTGCCCCACGCGTGGTCAACAACAACAATCAGGCTCACCACGTGGAAGAAGAGGAAATTATCAGAGAGGGACAGGCAATCAGCATCCAAGAAGCCAGAATCAAGCTGAACAGCAATATCTTTCACATACCTGGCAACAACAGAGACACTGCTGCAACTATTAGCCACAATACCTGCGTCATATCCAGTTCCAGACCCACATATTCCCTTAACAAATCACAGCCCACAGCCCATAGCCCACCGACAAAGCATCCTCCATCATGAAACACCTCAGCCCCTTTAGTTTGAACACAAGAAACAGAAGATGTGTTCACCATTCTCACGTAGACTCTGTCACATGCTTCGGCACTTCAACAATTGACTATTCATTCCCTTTCCACCTAGATGTTTCTGAACAAAAAAGAGGGATGTTAATGCAGTTTTGTATCAGAAAAAAGGGGGAGAAAGAGACTCATCAAAGAATCCTCCTAAGCAAAAATTCACATTCGGAGCTGCAAGAAAATCGAAAATTAAAAAAGAATGCACAAGAGCACATATTGTCTATGAAACAGGACGAATGTTGCTACAAAGGAAATGAAGGAAAACACAGCATCCTATGCTGTGGTGAGACAATTCGAAGATATGGGACACTCAAAAGTAGCATCAGGTATCCTACCTCAACCAGCATCAGCACAACTGGCAGAAGTCTAAGCGCTCATACAAGCCTTGAAAATAGCAGAAGGAAAATCAGTAAACATCTTCACAGATTCGGCTTACGCACATGGAGCAGCTCACGTTGATGGGCCCATGTGGCGAAAAAGAGGATACACAACATCAATGGACGCACCCATCAAACACAAGAAGGAAATCATGGCACTGGTGGAAGCTATGAAGCTACCAAAAAGAGTGGCAATCATGAAATGCAAAGGACATGATGGAAAAGCAAGAACCAGAATAACTGCGGGAAACGACATGGCAGATGAAGCTGCTAAAGAAGAAGAGCAACAACAGGAGAAAGTGGACTTTGGAGATCCCATGATGGCAGAGTGGTAGCACCAGCAGAATTGTGTGTCTCACTGATATCAGAGGCACGCACGAAGGAAAGAAAGGAACATTGCAAAGAATGCAAGCACTGTGCCTCTTCTGCGACGAATGCACCACCTGTGGGGATCATAATGTGAAGAAACCGTACAAAACACCTATGGGCTCTTATCCTGTACCATCAGCCTGCTTCCAAGACATCAATATAGACTTTACTGACATGGGACATATAAACAGAGTACAAGGAAAAAGGTACATCTTGGTAATGGTTGACAGATTCTCAAAGTGGGTGGAGGCAATCCCAACTAAAAGAGAAGACGCACAGACAGTGGTGAAGTGGCTGCAGACAGAGCTGATACTCCGATAATGGTTCACATTTCAGTAATAAGCATTTGCAGGAAGTAGAAGCCAGACTAGGAATCAGACATAGTTATGGATCAGTGTATCATTCACAGTCACAAGGACTGGTAGAGAGGGCAAATCAGACGCTAAAATCAAAAATAGCGAAAACATGTGTAGCATCAAAGCTGACATGGGTTGAAATTTTACCATTAGCTCTAATGGCAATGAGGAGCGCACAAGGAAATAAGACGCATCTTTCACCACATGAGTTAATGACAGGGAGGCAAATGCCTGGTCCTCCAAGAGACGGTAGTCATATACATAGATATACATAGATACATAGATGTACATATGCCTAGATGTGCAGCAAGTTGAAATGAAGGCATATATGACTGCATTAATCATTCTCACGGAGGCTCTCTCCAAACAGGTCCAGCGAACCAGTGCAGCTGACCAGGAAAAGGTAAAAAATCTCATCCGAGAGGGTGACTGGGTCAGGGTCAAAGTTCATAAGAGAAAGTGGACTGACCCCAGGTGGACAGGGCCGTACGAAGTGAAGGAGGTTACTTCACACTCGGTCCAAGTCATAGGTAAAGCAGGAGCACCTTGGCACCACCTGTCACACTGTGCCCCAGCATCTGAGCCGTCCAGACCTCTAGCAGAGGTCCGAGGTAATCTGACGCAAAATGCATAATTTGTTTTGTAATTTGTAATTTGACTTTTCAGCAACCACCAACAGGTGATCCAATTAGCTACAGGACATGGAAACGACAATGTTTGGTTAAATTGAATTATTGATAATGCTATAAAAAACAAAATGGGTGGCTGTATAGCTTGTGCTGCAGCTAGACCAGCTAGGTTCACCGAACCAGCACCACTATATCCTGAATCTGACCCAACAGGATACGCATGCATGACAAATATGACTAAAATGGCTACTCCATCAAATTGCATGACTCTGGCATCCATATTTCCACCAATTGATAACGCAACTGCAGTAGGATAGTTCAGTCTGGACAAAGGTCCAACCTACATAGATACAATCGGAGTGAACCAGAGGAGTGCCTAATCAATACAAATTGGTATATCAAATTGCAGCAGGTTTTGAGAGTATCGCAAGTATTATTCCATGGATAACTGTGAATAAAAATGTTGATCGTATCAATTATGTGCATTACAATGTTCTTCGTTTGGCTAATCATACTAGGGATGCAATAAAGGGTCTGGCTGAGCAGCTGGCCCCAACTTCTTTGATTTCTATGCAAAACAAAATGGCTTTGGAGCTTTTGCTCAATGTTTGGAGACCTGTGTTGCACTGTCATCCCCAACAACACTGCGCCGGACGGTTCAGTCACAAAAGCACTGAATAGTCTGAAGGCACTGTCAAAAGAAATGCAGGAAGCATCAGGTGTGAATAATCCATTTGGAGATTGGATGGAAAACATGTTTGGAAAATGGAAGCACCTGATCTTGTCAATAGCAGTGTCAGTGGGTGTGTTCATTGCAATACTGGTCTCATGTGGATGTTGTATAATACCCTGTATTCGTTCTTTGGTTGGCCGTCCTATCACCACTGCCCTCTCCAAGGAACCATCACCACCCCCTCCTTATGGAGCTTACCCAGTAGGGGAAGAGCAGAACAGCCTGGTAGGGTCAGGAGAGGCAGAGGAAGACACCAGCGTGTGAACAGGGCAGAAAGGTAAAGAAAGTGACGTCCTTCAGACGTCAAGAGAGGGATTTGTTGATAAAATTAGCTTATATACAGCTTTAATCAGCAATTAGCTTATATACAGCTTAATCAGCAGCTAGTTTATATGCAGCTTTAAGTAGCAACTAGCTTATATACAGTTTAAGTAGCAACTAGCTTATATACAGTTTAAGTAACAGCTAGTTTATATGCAGCTTAATCAGCAATTAGCTTATATATACAGTTTAATTAATCACTAGCATATTTGTAGTTTTAATAACCATTAGCTTATGCAGCTCTATTAACCACTTATACAGTGCTCACAACACAGCAAGGCCAGAGAGAAGCAGGAGGAAGGTTACTTATTTAACTGTGTCACAAGGAACAGGCAGCCATCTTTCAGATAGATAAGACAGTGAGATTCAAGCGAGGGCCAACGCCCCAGCTGAGCCCGGCTTCTTCACACACTCTTTCTTAGGACCTCTCGCATGCAACACCTCACTCACACTGATGGAAACCAACGCCTATTGGGAGGGGCCAAGGTGAATGGACATTCACGGCCTCCATCCAGGCGCCATAACGTACAAACGTGCCACGCCTGCATCTTTGACTTTGGCCAATGTGTATCAAGGGGCGGACCCCTATATTAAGTTTCACGCTGATGTGTTCAAGCGTGTCTCATGGTGAATCTCTGCGAAGTTCATCCATTAGCACCCAAGCTTGTTTGATGGCTGGGCTGAATAACTCTGTTGATAAATAAATCTATTGCTTTGATATTACTATACGCCTCTGAGAGCTTCTGTTTCATTCTTAAACCTGCTCTAAGTGTGAAAGACAGCTACACATTTTTTCACAACATACTTCGGTAAAAAAATATGTATTAATACCACCACATGGTGTCAATACTCTTTAAGTTAAAGTCCTGCATTCAAATCTTACTTACTCAAAGTCTGACTTCAGTAAAAGTACAAAAAAACGTGTTCCTCACTTTAATGACTTTATATACTGCTGGTAGTTTAATCTGTAATAACACATCATTTCAGTTCACCATAACCTTAACCGGCCGCTGCTCAGCCTCTATATTCACTGACATACGTAGTAAACGCAAACTCATTTTATTTGAATGCACGGTCGTGTTAACTTGTGATACTTTTGGTCACAAAAACGCATCAAAGTCGGACATGAATTAACCGGTATGAACCGTAAACGGCTCCAGATTACGTTACGTTGTAAGGTAACGAACTCATACAGAAGTCCGACTTCGACACAATATAACACAAAAAAAACTATCTTTATCGCTTTCAAGTGAATGTCAGACAGCCCAGACTAATTGTCATGACATTTTAATTCATTGTTATTCATCTTAATGACTTACCGTTCAACGTAGTGTCCACACAGCGAACTGCTCCGGAAAATGCGGGCTGTCGATGCTCTTTCCAGGCTCCGACTGACTGACAAACACCGGAGAAAATCTTTCTCTCGCAAAACGGCACCACAGCGCTGCTGGTGGCCAAAGATATATTACATCCGTACTGGTTTAGGACTACCATTGAAAATGAATGGGAAACGGTTTAGGGAGTTTTAGTTAAAGAATCCCCGGGTGCCGGCTAGTGGAAGCATGTAGATATTGAACAGAAGAGGCCCCAGTATTGAACCTTGGGGAACACCACATGTCATTTTAGTCAGCTCTGATGTGGAATTAGCTACAGACACAAAGTATTCTCGGTCCTTCAAGTAGGATTCAAACCAGTTGAGTGCTGTGCCAGAGAGTCCCACCCAGATATGTAGTCTTTCAAGGAGTACGTCATGGTCGTCCGTGTCGAATGCAACACTGAGATCCAGTAATACTAAGACTGAACTTCTGCCATTGTCTGTGTTTAAGTGGATGTCGTTGAAAACCTTAACAAGAGCAGTTTCAGTACTGTGGTGCTGTCGAAAGCCTGACTGGAAGACATCCAAACAGTTATTTGCGGCCAAGAAGTTGTTCAGATGTTGAAAAAATGCTTTTTCAATTATTTTACTTTAAAATGAGAGGTTTGATATTGGCCTATAATTTTTCATTGTTGTGGAGTCTAAACTAGCCTTCTTTAGGAGCGGTTTAATAACTGCAGTTGTTATGGCTTGTGGGAAGACACCTGAGAGAAGGGATGTGTTTACAATGTGTAAAAGATCAGTGGTCATGCAGTTTGAAATATCTTTGAAAAAGTGTGTTGGTAGAATATCCAAGCAGCAGGAGGATGACTTCAGATGTTGTATAATGTCTTCTAGGCTTCTACGGTCGATTGAATGAAATTGTGTCATGATGTTTGAATGGATGTTATTCAGAGAAGGGGACAACACATATCCTGTGGTTGGTGTGGAGGCACTGACTGCTTGTCTAATTTTCTGAATTTTGTAAGTAAAAAAGGAGGCAGATTGATTGCATGCCCAGGTGGATTGGAGCTCAGCAGCGAATGACACTGGAGGGGTTGTTAGCCTGTCGACAGTAGTAAATAAGGCGTGTGTATTGTTTTTGGTTGTGATGTCAGAGAAGAAGGACTGCCTTGCATTTCTAAGTTCCAAATTATAATTGTGAAGTCTCTCTTTATAGATGTCACAGTGAACCTGGAGATTAGTTTTTCGCCATCTGCGCTCAGCTTTCCGACACTCTCGTTTCTCTATTCTGACCAGCGTAGCATTTCTCCAAGGAGATCTTTGCTTACCCGAGACAACCTTCACTTTAGTGGGTGCAATGGCATCAATAATATTTTTAACTTTAGAATTGAAGCCATCTACAAGCTCATTGGCTGAGAGGCAAGAGAGGGCTGGTGTGGAGCAGAACTTCTGAATAAATAGTTCACTGGTGTTTTCAGATGTAACGCTTTGTCACAACCTTGGTTTGGACATTTGTGTGCAAGGAGATTACACTCTCAAAGAAAACACAGAAATGATCAGCGAGTGCAACATCAGTCACAGCGACCTTGGAAATGTTTACACCTTTGGTGATGATTAGGTCCAGAGTGTGCCCCCTGTTGTGGGTGGATCCTGTCAGATCATAGTTATCAAGGACACCACATAGTTCTATAGACTGTTAGATCCTGGGGTACTTCTGGCCCGATACGGGGCTACTTACTGACTCAGCTCTCTATTAAAAGATTGTCGAGCTGGTGTTCTTGCGAGGGAACTCGCCTGGCTCTTCTAACTGCCGTTACTCCTGACGTCTACCCTGCTTCCTCCGGTCTGAGTGCACTCGGTCGAGGGGCCACCCTGACCCCGGGCGCTCCTACCAGTCGCGTCGGTTATGGCAGCTTCCCTCTTCTGGATCTGTGCTCTTGGTAAATGCCAGGTTAGGTTTTAACGGCTAGGATTACTTCTAAAACCGTAAGGGATTGTTAAGTGGATTCGGTCTTCTAGGATAACCTTACAGAACTCAGTTGTTAGACATACAATGGATTTAACCTTTTACTGCCACAAGGAACTTTTTACTACTTGAGCAAATAAATGCACTTGAGAATTTTACTTTAAATGCAGATTAGATATTTATTACAGGTTATATTTAGTTAGTTTGCAAGGGTTAAGCTACAGCTCACATAAAATGTCACTACACTTGATTCGTTACATTAATTTTCTTCTCAGGTTATACTCATTGGTTTTTAGATGCCCAGACGGCTCGGTTGGAGCTGGATTTCCAAAGGTGCATATATATATATAGATATATGTGTATATCTATATATATATATATATGTATATGTGTATATATGTGTGTGTGTGTGTGTATGTGTATATATGTGTGTGTGTGTGTGTATGTATGTATGTATGTATGTATATATGTGTGTGTGTATATATGTATGTATATGTATATGTATATGTATGTATATATATATATATATTTATATATATATATATATATATTATATATATTTTATATATATATATATATATATGTATATATATATATATATATGTATATGTATATATATGTATATATATATATATATGTATATGCTTCACCCCTCATCAAACCCTGACAGGTCACGAGCCATTTCGCTGGACGAAACAACAGTGTTCTATTCTGAGTAAAGGCCCCCTCAGCCCGCGAGACGAATCCGCTTCCGCGATCCGTTCTCCGCTTTTTCCCCCTTCCTGACGAGGAAAAAGGACAACTTCCCCACGAACACTTCAACGTTGCAACGAAGCATCGACAAGTCAGGTTCATGGTATCTGGGCATAGCTTAGCTTAAACTAACCTAAGTTTAATTCAGGTCATTCATTTATATGTTGATATTCCCGTGTTTTTGTGTGTTTAAGTTACTGTCGCGCGATATCGAGGTATTGCGCAACTCCTCCAAATACTTCTACGAATAATACTGTTGGGGTCTGACCATGTGGCTTCAACATGTGCTGTGGACAAAGAGAATCAGGCCTTCCCCTTTTCAAGCAAAGGTTTCATCCTGATTTGTAGTTTGATGAGAGCAAACCTCCTCTGAAGGAATTTCACACTAGGGTGTGAATTCCCCCCCCCCCCCCCCCAAAAAAACTATGGTTCCTGAAGTCACCTGAATGCACCGCTGCAATCTCATTGGCCGAAGGCCAAGAGACCCCAGGACCCCTGTGGTTCAACCACTGTCCAACAAAACTGCCTGCAGATCACACCTCCTGGCTTTTTCCCTTCGACCTCCGTCGAACAGGGAGCACACAACGCTCTCTTCACCCGGACCTTTGTCCTGGACACATGAAGACACATCGGCCTCTCCTCCAGCACGACAGAGGCCATGAGGAAGCTGCGGCCTTCACCCCTCATCAAACCCTGACAGGTCACGAGCCATTTCGCTGGACGAAACAACAGTGTTCTATTCTGAGTAAAGGCCCCCTCAGCCCGCGAGACGAATCCGCTTCCGCGATCCGTTCTCCGCTTTTTCCCCCTTCCTGACGAGGAAAAAGGACAACTTCCCCACGAACACTTCAACGTTGCAACGAAGCATCGACAAGTCAGGTTCATGGTATCTGGGCATAGCTTAGCTTAAACTAACCTAAGTTTAATTCAGGTCATTCATTTATATGTTGATATTCCCGTGTTTTTGTGTGTTTAAGTTACTGTCGCGCGATATCGAGGTATTGCGCAACTCCTCGCGGATCATAAGACCCGCTCTATGGTACATTCCCGTATTCTGTTTGTGTTAAGACACTGTCGCATTATACGGAGGTATTTACGCAATCGTTACGGACCAGAGAAGCTCCGTTGCATTGTGTATTAACTGCTATGACTGTTTGCTTGGGATTTATTTTCATTTATTTTCATTTGTTTTATTACACTTCATGTGGTATTCTCTCCTCATTCAATCAGCTCTGTGAGTGAAGTGTGGAATCTCGGCTATCGTACATAACTGCCGGCAGTTCTACCGACAGCGGCACTTTGTGTACGATACGGCCAGCGATCCCCATTCTCACTACAACGCGGACCGCACGCAGAAGGTTGATTCATGACCCCCACCTTTGCTCTCTTTCTTGCCCCTCACGCACACACACAGCTCCTATCTCGGCCCCTGGGGAAACCCCGTTCAAACGATCGCCTCACAACACACGTGTGCATCTGCACCCGTGATTACATACAGCAGTCTCACCGCCATTTTGTCCGAGTCACTCGACTCCGCCATCTGGTGGTAGTTTAGCTGTAGTATCTTAAGGCCCCTCCCCTTTTGGCCCGCGTCACTCGACGCCGCCATCTTTGTAGTCTTTAGCTGTAGCTTTAAGACTCCTCTTTACTTACACACACACACACACACACACACACACACACACACACACACACACACACACACACACACACACACACACACACACACACACACACACACACACACACACACACCCTCATCCATTTTATTCATTCTTTAGTTTAGGCATATAAAATTGTATGATAACGTTTGTTGGTTGCAATATTAATTGATTTGATCATTTATTATTTTGATTTCATAAACTCTGTTATACTTTAAGGCGCAGTCGTCTGTGATTACTTGTGCATATGTATTTGATGAAACTGTATCTAGTAGTCTGTGCTCGAATTCAACCCTTCACTGTCACTGAATGTGTAGTCGCACCCGACGATTGAAATTACGAGTGGCCACTAATTATGAGACTTAGTTTTATCGTTTGGTTATTGGTCCCTGTTCGCAGGGTGGTGCCCCGTTGTTATTAATAATCATTAATAATTGGTACATACATTAATAATTCTATTGATGTCAAGAATTCAGTTTCTTAAATGCTGATAACCCAAACACGCTCCTTTACGTTCCCAACAATACTTATACTAAAACTTATACGACTACAAATATCACCACTGATGAATTTTTTTAAGCCACAGAAACTGTTCAAATATCAAAATGTTCAGCTCTTTCAGGAGAGGTGTGATATGACTTTTCATATTTTTAATCTTTAAACTCTTTGAATTATTAAGGTTTTTGCAATTTGTTTTTGAATTGATATCTATTTTCAGCAATGTTTTTGCGATTAATTTCAGTTTTCAGCATTCCAACGCATTTTCAGCAGGAAATGCTTTTTCTAGTTTTGACTGTGTTCCATATTTCAACCATGTCAGTGAGCCACCATACACACCAGTTTTATGGAGCCTGGGAACTTGCACACCTGAAATGAATGCAGCCATTGTTCAAGTTTGAAATTACACCTGTGCTACTCAAGCTCTGCCATGTCAAAATATCTGCGTAAAATAATATAGTCCGACAATAACTAATATATTTCTTGTTCATTGATTAATTCTTACACGCTGGTGGTTTTATGTGCAATGTATGATAAGAACAGTAGAGGGCAACGGAGGACCGTCGCAGCTCGATGACACCATTTGTTCACGGTGTCGTCAAATTGTGCGACAATTAGTGTAGGCGTTACATGGTGGTAGAACAACCAAGCCAGGATATATACATAATATACATAACCTATTTGATTAACACGGCTAATATTTACTTTGATTGAAATAATGTGACGATGTATAATTTGCTGTTATTAGTTCGTGAGCGCGTAATGTGTTCTTAGCCTAGCTTAGCTTAGCCTAGCCTGTTAGCTAAGCTGCATTGCTAAACACAGTTTCAACAGAGATGTGTCTCAACAAGGGAAGAAGCCGTACCTGTAACGTTGACATCTAGTAGCCAGTGTGACTGCGTTACTAAACTGTCATTTATATGCCACTGTGGTAAACTGCCGTTGGTTGAATAGGTTTTCTCAGAAGCGTTCACAACATGTTGAACATCCCGACCCAGTCGTTCCCTGCGCCGCGCTCCCAGCAGCGGGTCGCTGCGTCCGGCCAGTCCCGTAGGAACAAGGTAACGTCAGCTAACACCCCATACCCAACAACTAACGTTACTTCTTCATTCCATCGCACAGGGTACCGACGATCTCTTCTTCTAAAACCTGACAGTCAAAAGTTCTCTTGGAGCTTGCTAACTTAAATCCTTCAGCGCCTGTCTTCATTTGGACATACAGTTAACAGTGTATGTGTTCATTTCAACAGATAATAACAAGTGGTATGTTAACGTTAAACGGACTCAACGTAACGTTGTGTCTTATATCTTTTAACATTCCGCCACACGTCTCCAGAAGAGAATCCTCTGTAACATGACTCTGCTCTTGTCAGGTGGACTTGAAGCCGGGCCACAGTCTGATGGACTGGATTCGGTTTTCCAAGAGTGGAAAAGATCTGACGGGGCTCAGAGGGCGCCTGATCGAAGTTACCCAAGAAGAGATGCAGAAGCACAACACAAGAGAGGACTGCTGGACCTGCATACGAGGTGAGCCTGGTGGTCTGACATGGGACAAACGGATGAATAAGTTAACCTGCATGCTAACTGTGATGTTTAGCAGGCTGGAGAATACTTGCTGTCAGCTTGATGATACTTGATCGTTTGATTATCGTATAATTCAGAGTCAGGAAAAACACTTCCTTATGTCCACAACAGCAGTCATTCCCATAGACTGGGTCACAAGAGATTTTATTAGGTCGCCAAATCATTTTGCAGGATTTCCTGAACTGCATTTTTTTCTATTGTCATTGAATCTCATATGAAAGGCTCGGTACGTTCTGTTTGTTTTACTGATGAAAAACAACCCAGAGCCTGTTAACTCTACCTAAATGCATCTGTTTGGTCTCATTTGTGTGTAGTTGTTTTCAATAGCACATGCATGAAACAAAGTTGTGATTTATCAAACATATATTCCCTCAAAATGCCTGAGCCCGAATGTTTCTATTGTTCTGATAATTGTACTTATAATGTTTAATTTAGGATAAAAGGTTAGCGTGCAGTCCTCAAGCATTGAATGATGTATGGATCACTTGGTTACACAACAAAATGCAGTTGTTGCCCATTTGTTACACAAGTGAGGAAACGAGAAACAAAACCAATACATCAGGAGGAACGTAAACCGCAGCAACGGAACCATTCTCTGGGCAACATGACCGACATCAACAGTTCAACATCAGGGAAACACTGTCCATTCAACATTGTTTGTTTGACTAATGAGAAATGCATTTATTTTGTCTCCTTAATTAAGTATTGTACATGTGTACATGTTTTTAATAACACATGCCTGAAATACCATTGTGATTTATCGACTGTATGTCTCTTAGAAATGGCTGGTTTACCTCTTCAAGATAACATACGGTGACGTGGAAATGGCAGTAGAAGTGGTCATGAATGATCATTTAGGCATAAATTCAATCTTCTCATGACTTACAGATGAAGCCTGTTGTGAATTGGATCGCGAAGTGTGTGAGTGCAGGAAAGTAAAAGGAATCGAATGCTTTGTGAGCACAAGTGTAGCTGTTAGGAAATCAAATTCTACCCGGAGGCAAACACATTTGTTTGGCAGTAAAAGTCCAAGTTGCAATCCATGTATAAGTGTAGATCCATTTGTCTATGTTGGCTCTGAACGCCACGTCTTTAATGAAGTCTTTAAAGAGGCAGATAGAAATTATAAATTATCCTTTTACTTTGTTATAGTAATTAATAGTAGGTTTTTTCTTCATGACAACACACTATTAAAATGATATGGAAATATTTATTTTCCAAAAGATTGCATTAAATCAATCTTTTATTTCCTAATCTTATGTATTGTTTGAAACAGATCCTGTCATTAGTAGTTTTGATGATGTATTATAAGCTGCTGGAGGTATTGTAAACAGTATTCCTCACTAATATCTGTGTATGTTGCTGTGAAAATATCTCCCTCAAACAACTGTGTATTCAAGTTTGTCACCAAAAGCTACATTTTACAGATTACACGGAGACACTTCATGATAACGTTATAACTTACCTTTTCCAAATTCTCATCCTTACTGACCAGAGCCTGAACGCATCCTAATCTTCCATTGTTACTAGCTCTCCTCGTGTCATTCAAACAAGGATTGGTTTTCTACAATGTAACTAGGGCTGGGCGATAAATCGATTTAATCGATTAATTCGAATATATATATGTAACATTATCAGAGATCGGTGACTAGAAAAGCATAAATGCCGATGTCCTTTGCATATTTTTATGAAAATTGTTGCATAATGATCGTCAGTAAAACTTTATTTACACTGTAATTAATCCACGTTTCACATAAGTGGTGAATCGTGGGAGTGTGTGCGGGGGGGTCCATACGCATCATGGACTGACAATGGAAGTCTGTTTATCTCTGCCCTTGGCCTTCACTGATGGTAGTTGTGGGTTCTTTGCTGTGGTATCAACAATTATTTCACCAATATGATGTTGTGATGTTATCATTTGACTTTGGTGTGTGTGGTGTTATCAGTCACTGGGAAGGGATGCACATGAAGCTCATTGTTCTCTGTATGTTCTCAGGTATGGTTTACAATGTGAGCCCCTACATGGACTACCACCCTGGTGGGGAAGAGGAGCTAATGAAGGCAGCTGGGATAGATGGCACTGACCTGTTTGACCAGGTATGGAAGCTGTTAAAAATATATCAAATGTATTATTCTCAGCTGGTAAATATTGGTCCCCTGCTTGCTCTTCGCAGCTCATTGGGGCCAAACTAAATGATGCCGAGGCAGTGACTATCTGCCTCGGCATCATTTAGTTCTTTAAGTCCCTTAGAAAAGCTTAACAGGAGCTGAAACAAGCCCCAGGCCCTTGGGGGGACTGGAACACATTTCATTTGGGCTGTCTTGTGAGTTTGTTGTAGCTCTGTAAGCTCTTTAATGTGGGTATAAGTGACTTGATGGGTTTTCATGTGTTGCTGTGTTCACGCGTGTTTGTGCATAGGTCCACCGCTGGGTGAACTATGAGTCCATGTTGAAAGAGTGCCTGGTGGGCAGGATGGCCACTACAGTCATTAAAGGTGAACAGACACACAAACATACAGAATCTCTGCATCATCGTAAGATCTGCAGCCTTACCTCAGTGTGAACGAGACTCTCACGCAGCACTGGGAGCTGGACATCACCTGAGTAAATATGGGTTCTCTTTCTTTAACGTAACAAATGCACGGTGCATATCTATAAAGCGTATCAGAATCCCTCTGAGAGATGAACACACACTAGTTACTGATATACCATCTGTATCATAGGCTGACAGCAAACACTGGTAAGCCACTTGTTTGACTTAGAAGATAAATGCACATTTGTATTTTATTCAATTCAATTGATGTTGTACAGCCCAAAATCACAGATTAGCCTCAGAGGGCTTTACAATCTGTACACATGGGACATCCTCTGACCTTTGACCCTCACATCGGAACAGGAAAAACTCCCCCAAAAACCCCTTTAACGGGGAGAAAAAAAGAACAGACCTGAGGGAGAGCAATGGAGGAGGATCCGCTATCAGCATGGACAGAAGTGTGATGGATGTCAACACATTCAATGCTTAAGATATAAAGGATTCATTAACATTTTATTGGTGGTGTTAGATCCTGGGATACTTCTGGCCCGATACGGGGCTACTTACTGACTCAGCTCTCTATTAAAAGATTGTCGAGCTGGTGTTCTTGCGAGGGAACTCGCCTGGCTCCGCTAACTGCCGTTACTCCCGTCGTCTACCCTGCTTCCTCCGGTCTGAGTGCACTCGGTCGAGAGACCAGTCCTGGCCCCGGGCGCTCCCACCAGTCGCGTCGGTTATGGCAGCTTCCCTCTTATGGATCCGTGCTCTTGGTAAATGCCAGGTTAGGTTTTAACGGCTAGGATTACTTCTTTCTAAAACCGTAAGGGGTTGTTAAGTGGATTCGGTCTCTAGGATAACCTTTCAGAACTCAGTTGTTAGACATACAATGACTTTAACTTTTTACTGCCACGAGGAACTTTTTACTACTTGAGCAAATAAATGCACTTGAGAAATTTACTTTAAATGCAGATTAGATATTTATTGCAGGTTATAGTTAGTTAGTTAGCAAGGGTTAAGCTACAGCTCACATAAAACGTTACTACACTTGATTCGTTACTTTAATTTTCTTCTTCGATTATACTCATTCGTTTTAGATGCCGAGACGGCTCGGTTGGAGCTGGATGTCCAAAGGTGCGATGAAAAGGTTCTTTTGGAGTTGTTATGAGCGAAGGTCTGGCCAGACCCTCGGTCCTCCTGCTCTCGCAGCGAAGTTCGGCCAACAGTCCACAAAACTCAGTACAAAGTCTTTCTAGGGCTGCTGCGTCTTCTCCGTTGTCCAGTTGGTAAAGGCGAGCAGGGGGGAGAGGTGATTCTCCGTCTTTCAATTTTTGTCCACGAACGGCGGTCTTCTTTCCGTGAACAGAGACGAAGTCCTGGGACGCCTGCTGTCGAACGAGGTCCAGTGTTTCTCCATGGATGGCTCGGTCGGCGTCCCATCGTGAATTCCCCTCTTGCTGTTTGCAAGTTACTTCTTTTATAACACTTTTGGGCTGCCTCTCGCGTCTCTCCCCCCTCTTCCTCAACACGGGGTCCCTCAGCCCGTGATTAACATGACATCATTGATCTGGTGCCTGTGCTTCGAAAATGACCTAACTTTTGTGTGTGTGTGCATGAGGAAATCACCCCAACTTCCCTGTCTGGGTGTTCAACATCTGTTGCACTTCCCCTTTTCCTACACTCGCACATTTGTTCCTAACTTCACTCTTTCTGCTGACTCATCCTGACAAAACACTCTTCCCACATCTCGGCTCCGGTCACACAGAACATCTGTTAATCAGTTTTTACATTTGTTAAATCAGTTTACTTAGTACACATTTGCTTATAAAATGATTATTGATCTCATCCTTCATCATTATTGTGCTTTGTGTCTTTTCTTCTCAACCATCATTATTTCCCCATCCCTTGAAGCAAACACCCTGCTTACTTCCTCTTTCTCCGTACTTTCTACACTCAGACTGCACTATACTCAGATACACTTATTATTATTATCAGGTTTACATTTGTTAAATCACTCTATGTATTAAACATTTGTTATGTAACGATCATACACTTTATCTTTAGATTACACTTTAACTATTGATTTCTGAGTATATGCTTTTTATATCCTGACCTTCCCCTGATCGTGTATGCATGTTTTCGAGGCAGCTCTGTGGGCTCAACTCTTCTTGACACCGTGAACAGAGACGAAGTCCTCAATACATCAGTTACGATCGTCCGTATCTCCTCATCGGCGCACTTGGACTTTGGACCGTGTCGAAATCCCAGTGTGTTGCCTGCAAACGTCTCCTTTTATCCATCATTCGGGCTTTGTCGGCCCCCTCCTGTTCAATACATGATCTCATCACCCCACCCACTTGAGTGGGCGTTGGGTCCTGAACATGTCCGGACAAGTCCAGGCTTTATTGCCAACTCATCCTGACAAAACACTTTTCATACATCGCAGCTCCGGTCACACAGAACATTTGTTAAACAGTTTTTACATTTGTTAAATCACTCTATGCATTAAACGTTCGTTACATATTGATTGAACATTTTGTTATATAATGATCATACACTTTATTCTGTGTATATACTTTGTGCTTTTATATCCTGACTCTCCCTTGAATGTGCAAGCATGTTACCGAGGCAGCTCTGTGGGCTCAACTCTTCTTGACAATGGATTGTGGTAGATCTAAATCATCTGTTGTCAAAAAGTGTAGCGCTGTGAGGACCCTGTTGATTGGTCCTACACAAGGTCAGTCACATAAAACAATATCATTTCATGACAATCTTCCTTTTAATATGCGCATTGCTATCTCACACATTGTTTCTGCCTGATAACTCTACTCACAGACATGTAGTGATAAATATGGCCCTGATGCTGCCTTGAAAAGCTTGCGCACAAAATGTTGCTAAGAAAAGACACACACACTAAATGCTGTGTAGGATTGCGTATCTCAAGCAGGTGTCAACAACTTGATTTATAAAGTATTGGAAGTGGAAAACCAGTGTCTATCTAAAGAATGAGGGTATGCCTCAGTAGTTGTTGGCATTCACTTCTCTTTTTGTTCTCAGCTAGCATCCCTTCTTCACCACAGACCAGCTTCGCCCCCCCGATGTCAATGGCTGCTCCCACAAAGAAAGACTCCTGGCCGCGGTATGACACATGAACATCTAAAAACGAATATAATCAAGACATACTCACTGCCATTGTTATTTTCATCTGCTGTCTGTTTGTGTAGGTACGACTGGTTCCAAACTGAGGCCACTGTTCATCTGGTCGTTTATGCTGAAAGAAAGGTAATCACTGATCAACCATATACACATCCATGATGCATCAAATAAGTCACTAAGCTCCATATCACGGGATCTTTCAAGACTCTACCGGTTTCACGGTATTTGTTTCCGCCTCAATGCAGTGGTCCTGCAGCTGAAATACCACCTTATAACCACATTATGGCGCCACAGCTTCTATTCATTTTTAAGGCTGTAACTATGTACGAGTCGTTTGAATAACGCTTGAGCATTTAGAAACTGCAAAAGCCTAAATTCAGGAAAATATAATGTTCTCAGCTGGTCTGTGGAATCTACCTTCATTCCTTAATGACAAGTCTGGACCCAAAGAGATTAAGATGGGATTTTACTTTATACAACCTGAACATTAAACGTACTGCGCTGCAGAGTCATTCCTCGGCTCAGCACCCTCTATCATGGTGCAGCTCAACTCAGTCAGAATGCATTTTGATTGGATTATCTGCATCACGTGATGTGATTCTCTACCCATCAGCCTCTGCTGGCTGTTAAGTTTCATTTCATGGTAGTCGGAGCCTGTACATGGACACTGAGCGGCATGTAATGCTGACGTCATTATAGGACGGCCTGTCACTGGCTTAATGCATTTATTAATTGTCTTCCGTCACTTCCTGTGTACTTCACCTCCGATTTGCATGCTTTACCCAGCATGCAGTTCGGCGGAGACATTTTATAAATGTACAATTATTAGTGCTACAAATTGTTTATCTGTCACAAACTGTTGAGTCGTGGTGTTTTGCCCTGTTAAAGAGCGTTAGTTGTGGGTTGTTAATTGTTGTAATAATAATTGTTGTTATAAAGTTAAAATGTAAACCATGAGTAGGACTCTCTCTCAATACAGGTAAGACAACTAGCTCCGTGCGTAGCACTCCTAGCTGCAAACAATATATTTAGCTGCCTGTTGAAGAGATGTATATGGTATATGAAAAATTCATATCGTACGGGAAATTGAAACCGGTATACCGCCCAGCCTACATTGTGTCCATCAAACAAAATATGTTCCCAGGCCTCTACCTCCCCAACAAGTTCATAACCCTTTTCTCTGAATTTGCCTTCATTCTCTGCAATAATTAGGGGTATTTCACCAACTAGCTTTTTTATAGGCAACAATTGCCGTTAAAACGGTGGTGCAAGAAGTTTGCTCACATGCACCAAATTTCAAGTTTCAAGATTGGGATTTATAAAGAGCAAATCAGCATATATTTGGGCAGAAGTGCTTTCTGTGTTTTTCCGTAAGCAACCCTCTGGCCTGAGTTCTACATATTTATAACTGAGGCTCGAGGTGATCTGAATCTCCCCGATGACCCGACACTCAATAGGCTCATAGAGGGAGAAGCCTGCTCAAAGAGGGTTCAATTTGAATCTTCTATGTATTTTTTACAGCCCAAAACCACAAATTAGAATCTGCACACATGGGACATCCTCTGTCCCAGGACCCTCACATCAGAACAGGAAAAACTCCCCAACTCAATGGGTTGTCGCATGAGTGTTCAGTGTGTTTGCTCCATGAGGTCAGGCACAACAAAAGGAGCCAGACATCTCTGTTCCTGTGTGTCCCCTGCTGCACCCTCTGTGCAGCATTAATCACAAACCAGACCCTCTTGATCTTCACCTTTGTCCACCAGCCATGTGAGCGTTGGCTCACATGTTCATCAAACGTCATTGTTAATGAAAGCTTTAAAGCCAAGTTGTGAAGTTGTATTTTAGGAACCGCTTGAAGCATGAAGTTGTAACGGGTGAACTGACCAAGAGGTTCCTGGATCAATGGGTAACATGTTGTCTCTGTCAGATCCCCAGCTCCGGCTGTACCATTGTTGACCTGGAGGCGGGTGTTCTACGCCTGGAAGTGCTGCTGGGGAAGATGTCCTACATGATACATTTACGTGAGTAGAAACACGTATTTCTACATTGTAATGTGCTGTCTACGACACAAACAGAAATGAGACGCACTGCGGTGCAGCACATGAAGTTTACTCCTCCGTTCTCTTTCCTTCAAAGCCCTTTGGAACTTCTGTTTATGAAAAATGCAATGTAGTGATAGGGCTGGGTTATGAAACCTGCTATGACACGGCCCCGGGCTAGTTTATTAACGATCGGAGTGTTGTTATCTGTTCTTTATCAATGATCCATTCTGAATTTATTCCTTTTTCGATAATAAATTGGTATCAAAACAATCCTTAAGATTGTCCCCCTACTGGTTTACCTACATATTCACTATGAATGTGTGATTAATAAGGTACACTTCAATTCCTACAGCTTTCTGTAGACATTAGAATAAGTACTGTGTGTCTATAGAATAAAATCACACAACCCCTATCAATATCACTTCACAGCTATGTGAAGTGATAAACACTCCTGTTACCCTCCGTCCTGGTTCCACATCTGCTGCTAAACAAGTCACACAACACATTTGGCATTGTAAGGGAAAGTTGTCGGTGTCTGTAAAGATCGATTTGGACGAGGTCAACAATCATGCAAATGGTCCTACGGTGTGCCCAGTGCCCAGACATGAGACTGAGCGCTCCACCACTGTCAAACGGTTTGAACTCTTCTCACCGTGTCACAGTTTGTGGCGTTGGATTGAGGCGCTTTCACAAGCCACAGTCTGTTTGGCTAGTCTGAATCACAGTCAAATTGATCCTTGTGTTTTTGTGGTCCTTGTGATGCAAATTCAAGAAATGCACTCCAGGAATGTACCAGTGTTTCAGTTTGTCATGTGTTTGTTGTGTTACAAATGGGCTTCAACTGAATTCCGTTGTGCAGCTCTGTGTTACATAATGACAATAAGTTGAAGGTTTTCTGTTTGGTCTGTTTCGGTTTCACAGTGTACAAATAACAATGACCATGAACCATGATGTGTGTGCAAGCATATGATTAGACATGGACACACTGACTGTACACAGTATTTAGATCTACTCGTGTTATCAAATCAGTGTCGTTTTCATGCTTTTTCAGGTCTAGCTGATGAAGTTGAGGGAAACGTTGCTGGTAAGACAACATCTTGATTTGATGAGACAAAGGTAATATCTGCGAAAACTGTATTGATTATCATGTTGTCATTCTCAAACTGTAATGTCTTCAACAGTCCACAATGCCTTCCAAGTGGGAAAGATCCAGGTCAGCATACGCAAACAGGCTAAAGGGAAATGGAGCAGTCTTGGTCAGCCACTGGAAGTTCACAATACATTTCTACGCAAAAAAGACCGAGGTGAGATCCAAGATGGAAGGAAGCGGTCCACTGTGTGTTGTTTAAAGTCCTGTCCACCTTGTATTTGAATGTTTATGACATCGCTTGTGTCACACCAGTTAGTCAGGTGCAGGTAATCACCAGGTAATTACTTTCCTCAGTCTAGAGGAGCAGACTAATATCAAATGCTCTGAATTCAGTTGAAGAAGCTTATTTGCAGTCTTATTGTAATGCAAAGAATTTGTACAAAAGCAGGGATGTAGCACAAGGTGGAAGTGAACACAATGCTCTCCTGTTAAATGTGAGAGTGCAATAAAAATATTTTTCACTAAAATCAATGAATGACAATAATCTCAATATTGATCAAAATAATTGATTACCATTTTGGCAATAATCTCTCCTTCAGTCTACTGAGCTACTGTGTGTGTGCGTGCGTGTGTGTGTGTGTGCGCGTGCGTGTGCAGGAGCAGCGAAACACTACGCACCATAAACGGCAAAATACAGGATGACTGTTTATTTCTGTTATTTCGGTGCACTGAGTGAGAGAGCCTTTTGTGTTTTGCTGTCATGTGGTGTTTATTCACCAGCAGAGCTATGCAAGCAAAAAACAATAAGTAATTGTTGGAATGCTGTTAAGCATTCCAACTATTTTTATCCTGTTTCTTTATTCCACTATTTCTTCCGTCCCCCGTTTCATCGCAACGCTTCTTCTTAATTTTTTAAGCTACAGAAACCGTTCAACTATGAAAATGTTCAGCTCCTTCAGCTCATGTCTGCTATGACTTTTTCTATTTCTAACCTTTAAAGTTTTTGAATTATTAAGCTTTTAGCAACTTTTTTTTGAATGGGATCTCTATGGAGAATATTTACAAATCCTCTTAAACTTCTTCAACTTTCAAATCCTTCAACTTCCTCATACTTTCAGCTACAGACACCTTTTCAACTTTCAAATGTTGAGAAAACCCTCAACTATTGCCAACATGATTCAGCTTTTTGATATATTTTGATATATTTTTATATAACTTTTTGAACTGCAGCAATTTAACTTTTATGATTTTTCAGCCCTTTTCTGACTTTATAATGGGTGTGTATTGCGCAGCTTAGAGTGCGTGATGTCACCGCTAGAGTGAAGAGCAGCTTGAGATTCTTGTGAAAAAAACATTTGTATTTTGCCACTGTGTCCACAATCTTCACTCTTCATGCATAATTTCTGGATGTAGAAGTAGCTAATATTGTCCTTGTCGTAGAAAAATGACTGTGGAATCCCACAGATTTCCACATTTGACACGGAAGCCATTAATTGAGAGGAAAACCAACTTTCTGCTCCATAGAGACCAATGTTAAATTTTGCTTCAAAAACATCTTCCACAGAACACGGTACCCCATTTCTAGATCGCCAGTTAAGCCACATTTTTTACACTACAGACACAATTTTTACAGGATCTGTTCTTCAACTCATCCTTCCCCTCAATTATTAATATCGGAGCAATAGGAGCTACGGTTATGGGAGTTTTGAGGATTTGTTTGAGAGGTGTTTCCCTGTTTTATCTCCATGAAATGGCTTCAGGCACACAGGTGTTTGCGATTGAGTCAATAGTGATGTTGATAAACACACAGACTCACAGACACATACACTCCTCTCCCTCTCTCTCTCTGTGTGTCTCATACTTAGGGATCTTTAGAGGTCTCCCCCCCCCCCCCCCCACACACACACACCCCCACCCCATTTTAAAATAAAAGCCGCACACACATGATTTGTTGCAGCTGTTACGTGTTGCATCTCGGCCAATCAGACATGAGTATTCTGATAAGTTTCCTGATTCGAGTGACATTTACACACACCGCGACACAAGAGGGAGAGACGAGGAAAGACATGGCAGAGCAGGACAACAGTCATGTAAGCTGTAAAAGATAAAACATCGGACAATCTCCAAATGAGAAAGTTTGCCAGAGATATCAGAGCCTCTCTCTTGCTCTCTCTCAGCCTCTCTCTCTCTCTCTCTCTCTCACAAATTCTTTCCTCTCTCTCTCTCTCTCTCTCTCTCTCACAAATTCTTTCTTCTCTCTCTCTCACTAATTCTTTCTTCTCTCTCCCTGTCTATGTCTCTGTCTCATACAGTTATTCAGGTCTTAGAGACTTTTAGAGGACCCCCCCCACACACACACCCCATTTCAAAATAAAAGCCCCAAAGAGTGAATTCTAATTGAAATGCTTGTGATGAATCCAGGCATTTAATAACCTCTGTTTGTGTGTCAAACATGATGATTATGTCTCCTCTCCCCCTCTCCCCCCCACCCAGAACCACCCTTTCAAAATAAAAGCCCCATGGATTAACTGTATTTAAACAAGCTCAAAATTTGGCTTTTTTGTTGAAATTACTTTTCACTCCTATCTCTCTGTGTCTCTCATACAGTCATTCAGGTCTTACGGATCATTAGAGGTCTTTCCCCCCTCCTCCACCCCCCCCCCCCACACACACACGCCATTTTTAAATAAAAGCCCCACAGAATGAATCCTAACTGAAATGCTTGTGATGAGCGTGTCATTTAATAACCGGTTTGTGTTTATCTAACATTATGATTCTGTCTCCTCTCCCCTTCTCCCCCACACCCCACACCCCATTTCAAAATAAAAGCCCCAGAGAGTGAATTCTAACTGAACTGCTTGTGATGAAGCCTGTCATTTAATAACCTCTGTTTGTGTCAAACATGATGATTATGTCTCCTCTCCCCCTCCCTCCACCACCCAGTCCCACCCTTTCAAAATAAAAGCCTCATGGATTAACTGTATTTAAACGTTTCGCTCAAAATTAGGCTTTTTTGTTGAAATAATGAATGCTCTTACTAATACTGCGACAACTACTACTACTGCTAATATTTCTAGTATTACCACTACTACTACAACTTTTGCTGTTGCTACTATTACTACTACTGCTACTGCTATTACTGCTACCATAAATATTATTACTACCACTACTGCTATTACTACCACTACCACTACTATTATTACTGATACCGCAACTGCTAATACTGCTATTCCTGCTACTACCAGTACTAATAACCAGTACTAATACTACTACAGCTATTAGTACGACTGCTGATACGACAACTTCTACTACTTCTTCTAATTACAAATACTTCGACGACAACTTCTACTACTACTGCTACTACAAATATCACTACTGCTACAACTAGTACTTATTCAAATGCTACTCATACTTATACTGCGAATAATACTTCTACTACTACTACAACAGATATCACTACTGCTGGAATTCTTTTAAGCTACAGAAACCGTTCGAATATCAAAATGTTCAGCTCTTTCAGGAGAGGGGTGATATAACTTCATATTTGTAATCTTTCAACTTTTTGAATACAGCTTTTTGCAATTTTTTTAAAATTGGATATCTATTTTCAGCAATGTTTTTGAGATTCATTTCAGCTTTCAGCATTCCAACGCATTTTCAGCAGGAAATGCATTTTCTAGTTTATGAATGTAATCCTTGGAAAAGATGCAGAAACACCAGAAATACACACTTAACGTAATAGAGTTCATTCAGCCAACTATGAAGTAACAAACACTAGGACACATTCACAGTGAGAGAGACATTCCAAATAGGTTACACAGTGGGTCTGTTATTTTATCCTGTACTTTGTAAAAAATGAGAATCAAGTCATTAAGGCATTCCTACAGGAAACGGAACATCAAAATTACATTAAAAAAATGATCTCTGTATTTACAGTGAATACAAGCACATCGTTCTGTCAGAAAAATGTTTAACTTGAGTCCACATCAATGATCTCCTTCTTCCAGCTCTCCACTATCGGGATTGTGTGCTGGTGTCTAAGACTGAGGTGAACCATAACACCCATATGTTCAGATTGCAACTTCCTCGTGGGACTGTGATGCATGTGCCTGTTGGAAAACATGTCTACCTCAAAGCCCTCGTTCAAGGTAAGGAACCAAGGAGTAGGACTGCACTGAATACAGCGGATGTTGTCCTCTGTGCTTAAACAGCACAAAACAGTTGACTGCACCCATTGAAATATACTTCTACATATAAACAAGTACCGGTAGCATCTGCGGTGATGGTGCAGTACACACAGCTTCAGTTAGGTATACTGAGTTGGTAGAAAACGGGAATTAGTCTGTCCACCAAGGCTAACTTCTACAGCCTCAGTGAGCATGCTTCCTCATCACCTCAACCACCGAGTACAGCAGGTCTACATAGAGGCGTCTAATGATCCCGTCTCTGTGCTATAGATCTACCTTCAAATCCTCCGCTCTGTCAAGACTTTCACAATAAGGCAGCCGAGAACATGCTGGAATTAGCAGGCAACGTGTTGCTGTAGCAAAGCTCTTCTTCAGACTTCACAATAGAAAGAGGTTAGTCTAGGGTTGGAACATCAGATGAACGAATCAGAGTTTGAACTCCTGCAATTTAACCACTGAGTAGACTGTAGAGGGCCCAAAGAAGAGAGGCCAGGTGCACCGGTTTTCAAACCGTATCCTCCCGTCATGTAACACTGTGGGGGACATCAACAAAATGGAGGTTTGAATCATTTCATTCTTCTTCTTTTGGGGCCAAAACTATTTAAAAAGTAAATAATACATTTGATGTCTAAAATATAATGCAGCTTAGCTAGCAAAGCCTCAGATGTCTGTGCCGCTCTGCATCACTCAAGTTTTAGTATTTCTCAGTGTGTTTCGTCTCATAATGGAGATTCAAATTGTAATCCTTAACACTGATCTCTTCTCCACAAACTAAGCACGCGGCTTTACCTTTGACTTCAGTAAAGAAATACTTAAAGTCCATGTTTTGTTAAAAACTCTACACTCTGTCAATCTTTGATTTTGTAACACAGGCTGACATTTGTGAGGGCTAACAGCTACCTCACATCTCCAGTAAGCTCAGTTCACCAACACATTGCAGTGACGCTGCTGCTCGCACACATTCACCAACGTACTAACCGACGGAAAAAGTCGCCTTCAAAATAAAAGCAATGCAGCTGTATTCCGTGCATGATGTACACCTATTTATGTGTTATTCCTAATTTCCCATTGACGGGCCGGTCCGTGAGAGCCAAAGGGCTGGGTATGGCTCGGGGGCCGTACAATGCCCAGGTCTGCTCTAAATGGACATTAAATACATCAGTACAAATGCATGAAGGCTCTCTCTACTGAGACACACTCAAAGCATCCTTAAGTCATTGACAAAGGAGGGATGAAGCTGCTTCATATGATTCTAAGAAGTTTTGTTTCATGATGTCTGTGCCTATCCAGACACGGAGGTAGTGAGGCCATACACTCCAGTAGATCAGAACCTGACAGCTGCCTCCCAGGAATCCGAGCTCTACCTCATGATCAAGGTCTACCCCGACGGAGTGTTCACCCCTCATCTCAACAGCCTGCACGTCGGTAAGTCAGTGTGTCATGTGAGGAAAGAAGGAAGAGAGAGACTGAGGGTCAGAGGTTAGCAGTCCCCATCAATCTGTGTGTAATTAGTATGTTTCATTTAGTAAGGCAGCATTATGCAGTCCGTGTGTGAGACACCCCTCCAACTGCATTCTGGGAGTAAAGCTGCCAGTAGGCTTCTTGTCGGATAACTTCACCTTTCCACTTTTGGATTAGCTGTGTATCTATTTGTGTAACTTTCATCAACTGACGATCCGACATGCACAACCCCTCCCACTGTCACTGCTCAGCTGTGTGGGGGTGACACGGCTTTTCACTTTTCTCTCGGCTCTCTCTACACAACGGTTTCTGCCACTTTTCATGTGAACACCAGAGTGTACCACTATGTATGCCCTCCAGGAGATGCATCATTCTTGCATCTCCCCCCTCACTCACGTTGTTGATTCGTGGTAAAAACGACTTCTTTTCTCGTATAACGTACCTGAACTCTGAAAGAGAGCTCTGTCTGGCATCAGCGAGCTCAGAAACTGAACAATAATGTGGTGTTTTATGGAAATCCAAAGTGAAGTAATGAGATCAATCTTATTTAATTTGGGTTCAGTTAAACTAACGTCTCAGAAAAGATCAGCCTGTTGTTTCATTAATGCCACAGAGGTCATGAAGTGAAGGATGGAATGCTGTATGACACAAACTAAAGAAACATTGAACGTCCAATATGATGAGCAGCTGAAGATAACTTCTGTGTGCTGTGATGACAATGCAGTCGCTCGTCTGCTGTTTAATGATCCCAACATTACAACTATTCTGTGTTGTTTTTCATTGTTGCAGTGTTTTTCTTACCAATCTTAATTCAAGCTGTCTTTTTGTATTCATTCATTCAGTGAACTCACTGACTAATTCTATATTGTTACTATCTAGGTGACTGTGTATCAGTTAGTGGTCCAGAGGGTACCTTCAGTCTCCGCCCCCTTTGTGATGTCACATACCTGTACCTGTTAGCAGCAGGCACAGGGTTCACGCCCATGGCTCGCCTAATCCAGCTGGCTCTACAGGATGGTGACACCATCAGGTGGGGACTATCACTGTACTCAGATCAGCAGATTTCACAATACTTCATGCTTAAGTCCCTTTCAGACAGGAGTCCATTCATCTTTATCTGATGGAAATTGAACTTGTTGCTCCAATGTCTGAATACAACATCCTGGGCACTTCTACATCAAAGTCACAAACACACATAGACAGGGAGAGAAATGTGCCAAAAGAGCTGAAGAAAACCTTTTTACAGCCACAGCAATAATCTGAGTCTCTCCAATAGTTTCATTTTATATTTTTAATTCCAACTGGATGAATAAATGAATATCTAGTAAAACTCTGAACATACAGCATTTCATCTTAAAGGAATTAAACGCAAGTCCAAACTCTTAACGTCCTGCCACTAAGGCATGAACCCTGTCAGATATTAAGATACAGCAGTAGAATTGACTCAATAATAACGTTAAACTAGCATAACTGTATCCGTGGATTCTAGGGCTGCAACAACGAATCGATTTTTATCAATCATCGATTATTATCGATTTTATCGATAATAATCGATTGTTAAAAAAGTTTTCATTATCGATTCGTTGTGTCGTGCGATTATTACGCCACTCAATGAGTCGCGGAGATGTTTGAGAAAAAAGAAGGAAAAACAGAGCGGAGCACAGCAGTTGTTGTGTGAAGTGGAGCTTCTAATGACGACCAAGACACGTCTGGTTTTGAACGGAACACTTTACTTCCTGAAAGCTGCAGTTTAACAACTGTTACAGTGAACAGACCCGACATATACGTTCGGTTTTCACTTATCGTTAGCATTGTTGCCGTGAATAAGCACGTATCATGCTACTTCCTGTCTCTTCACAGTAACATCACTTCCGTTTTCATGCTCTTCACAATAAAAGTAAACAATTTACAACAGAGGAAAGAGCATCGGACCCGTAACGTTGTTCTGAAACATGGCGGAGGCAGAGGAGTCAGTACGACCTAAGTGGTTCAAGGTGTGGGAGCATTTCACACTTAATACATTTAAAAGTGTGTTCATTGCAAGATATGCAAAAGCGACATGATATGGCACGGGAGCACCACGGTGATGATTCAGTCTGTGAGCGTAGTGCAGAGAACAAGTTCTGACGTTCAAACTAATCCTGTTCTGATTTGTATTTTTCTTTATTTTTTATAAATAATTTATTGTTCTAACAGCTCAGGTCCCTTTAAACTAAAATATACATATTTTTGTTCACGTGTATGTTTTTTGTGTTAGTCCATTTGTTTTTAAATTATTACTTTAACAGCTCAGGGATGTTCAAGGAGCAACCCGTTTGTGCACTTTCTGAAGATCAGTTCTGTTTTTGAATAAAGGGTTGGAAATTAATGCTTTAAAAAAAAAAAATGTTTTTATCCGATTCATCGATTAATCGAAAAAATAATCACCCGATTAATCGATTATTAAAATAATCGTTAGTTGCAGCCCTAGTGCATTCACTGTGAGAAGTGATGGTGAGTAGTTATTAATTAAGGCTTTATGTATTGGTACCATAATATCATTGTACTCTTCTCTTCTTCATAAATGTCCTGTCATGAATAAGGCCATTAACTGTCCCAACAGTACTTCTTGCAAACCTCTCAACATTGATCTGTTTCTCTGTGTTCTTTACCGTTGTGTGTGTAGAATGTACACTCACTAACACAGCTGTCTTCTCTGTGTAACGCGCCACTTTAGAATGCTGTAGATAAAAGAAGAAAGAAGCAGCAACTCTCCTCATTACCCAATCTAAATGTCGAACATGAAGTTAGGTTTTAGGACCGCTGCTCTGGGTTTACATGGCAACGTTTTTAGAATTGAAAGTGAATGTGAGGTGAAAATGTTCAAGGCCGTGTACAAACATCTTGTCCAGTGTTTGGATTCCTTTTGGAAAAAGTGAAATATAAAGATTTTAAATAATAGCGGTAACTACAACACATAAATAAAGTGTATTTACGAACATGTTCTTTGTTCGGAAAAAAGATTCCTATTCATTGTGGGCAGTGTGCTCCGTATTACTGTTTGTGTCTTTGATTGTACCGCAGGAAAACCACGCTGCTCTTCCTCAACCGACGAGAGGAGGACATTCTGTGGCGCTGTGACCTGGATGAACTGGCTGCTCGTCATGAGAGGTATCACAGCCGAGTGTTTCAAGCCTCATACTGTATGTCCCCGTTACAAGCCGGCCTTCATTTATTCTTAATTAGACAAACTAAGATGTGGAGTATGTAAGGGAGTTGCTGTGAGGATAGAGCAGTGCAGAGACAAAGGGTGAGGTGTCACCAGTCCATCCTTTAAGCATGTTGATTATTACCTACTGTCTGTCATTTCTTAATATCCCTTCATAGTTCTTTATGTTGGGAAACATATTGAAGAGAGAAGCTTTGATCTCTGCCTGTCTTCTTTCAGTTGTATTTAGATCAAAAGATTTGAAGTAAAAACTTGGTTGAATGTGACAAACTGATGGACACATTGAGTGTGAATGCACAATGTGCTTCTAGGCTTGACACCTCCACATCTGTATGAAGGCAGTGAAATGCAGATGACTTTCAGCTTTACAAATTCTTCTGCTACACCGGGACCTTGTGTCTTTGTACATCTTCAGAATGTGTGTGTGTGTCAGGTTTCAGGTGGAGTATGTGCTCTCCAATCCCTGTGAAAGCTGGACCGGCAGGAAGGGAAGACTGGACGAGTCCATGCTCCAGGATGTCCTCAACAGGCCTGATGGGTCCAAATGCTGTGTGTGTGTGTGCGGCCCCAATGCCTTTACAGAGCTATGCATAGGGTGTGTGTTATCACCTTTATTATCCAACCTGTACCTCACTGTCCTCATGCTCTGACAAGTGCATCTAGGTTAATCGCTTTTACAGTTGAAAGGTGCTTTAGGAATATCTACAGCACGAACACAAATAACTCTGCTGGTTTGAATGTTTACAACAAAGTAGATCGATAGGTAACGTGTGATATGAAGTGAAATTAAATGTGTCAGCCTCCCACATTTAATTTCAACACATCTTTCTGTCTAGTTTGTCGTCATAGATCACATATTTTGCGCGTGCCTCTTCCAATCCCTGTTTTGTGCGGACCCAGTCGCTATAGATGAGGACTCTAACCTGTGATAGATATTAACAGTGAACCATAACGACTTTACTGTGAGTGTGGCTGACCTGGAGGTTTGTTTACATTCTGTCTCATCAGCTGACTGCCCATGTTTCTTAACGATGACGTGGCTCAGTGGTAGAGCAGGGTTGTCTTGATCGGTGGCTCCACTAGTTCATGACGTGTCTTTGGAAGAGACACTTAACCCCAGATTGCTCCCGTAGCTGTGCCTACTGTGTGTGAATGTTGTATGAATGTTAGATAGTCCTGATGGTCAGGTGGCACCTTGCATGGTCAGAGAGAGAGACATAGAGACGGAGAGAGTCAGGCAGAAAGTTCCCTGGAGACTCTTTTTTAACTCTACATAAGCCGACCAAATTCCGTACATCTCGGTAAAACGCAGTGCGAGGGCTGCTTCGTTAAAATGTTGTCATTTTTACAGCCAAGCACAAGAACCAACTATTTGACTGCGTGTCAAGCCTCTCAAAAACTGCTGTGTTGTTCATGGTGACTAATGCCTTCCCACGACAACGTCGCTCCATCAAAACACCGTCACTTTTCAGTTTTGCATCATGAAGGTCTAAATTATTTGCTGAGCAACTTTTAGGTAGATCTGGTTAACCTACTCAGAGTAGCAAGACAAAGTATAGCAACTGTACCTGTACCTGTAGGTGGCGCTATGGCTATGATTCAAACTGGGCCTGTAGATGTCTTCAGTACAGACGGTGGAAAAAAGGACCAGAGTATTGCACACTAAATTCAAAATGGCTGCTTTCCTGTTAGGTTTAGGCTTTCCCTCCCAATGGCTTTTTTAAAGTCTGGACATGATGCATATGCCAACCGAATATAATGCATTCATGTGAAATGTAAAGAAGGGGACTTGGACTTTCATAACTCTGAGGGGGAGTGAGACCCATATGACATATCTAGCTTCTATGTGCTACGTTTCTCAGTAGCCTCAGATGCAGTGGTACTCCGTTCTCACTGGCTTGTCCTCCTCTCCCTTTTGTTCGTCTGTCAGGTTGCTGAAGCAGCAGGGCTTCAGTGAGGAGGAGCTCCACGCCTTCCAGGGCTGACTGCCTCCACACAGCTCCACCCTGCCAAGACTGAGTGCCTGAGAGAGAGAGAGAGTTTAACTCCTGAACTTGTTTGTGAGAAATGAATGGAACATTGTATTTCTATGCACCAAGGCTCTGATGGGCTGCACAGTGCAGTATGATTCTTATGATTGTGACCAGTGTCTGAAATAAAGTTCATAAAAAACTTTAACGGTTTGTAAAACACACAGACGCAAAGAAATTAATGAATCGTTCTTTTTTTTGCATCTCAGTGTGCTTTGCTGTGGGGTATATGCAATATACAAATATAATTAACATGAGCTTTGAAATGCATAGCAGAGGATCATCTGAAGATATTTATAGATTATATTGTTACATGGATGCAGTTGCAGGAGAGTTCTTACCTCTGAAGTGAAATAAAACGCATTATGGAAACATTTTTAAAGGGATCGTCCATTCATTCAGGCTGGGACACTTATCATTATTACTACAGAGTTATTACTCCAGTTGACTCATCCAGGTTCAATTCTGACCATCAAGTTGCCTATCAGTTGATTTTCTGACCTTTTTAAAAGAGAAATGACATGCTAAAACCTGCTTCTGCCTTATACACATTGAACCTTATGGAAACATAAAGCAAACACCGTGATGCAACACAGTGTTGTCTTAACAAGTGTTATGTCACTTAATAAGTGTGATCATTATTGCTGACGAGGACCATACCCTCTGGTCTGTTTCACAAAAGCCCATGAAGAGAACATGAATATCTGCAGCTTTCAGCACTTTACTGGCATTTTCACTTTTTTTATGCTCTTAAACGACGTTTCAGGCAGAGAGGAGGCCAAAAGTGGATTTTGTGAAAGTAAACATAGTTTCAAAGATTTTCTTCAGAAAAGTAGCTCAGGACAGTTGCTTTCACAGTCTGATGTCAGTTTCATGAATATCTGCAGCTTTCAGCACTTTACTGGCATTTTCACTTTTTTTATGCTCTTAATGTGAGCCTTTAATCAACGTCTTCAAATAGTCTGTGAAAGAACTTTCACTATTATTTTTGAACGTCTTCTCACCAGTGACCACATTTAATTTTTTTTAAATGTCTTTTCATTTGAAAAATGCTGACTGGGGGCTTTCAAATGCAGTCAAAGAAAGAACTTTAAAAAGTTTTGACTTACATAGAGCTTTCAGGAAAGAACATTTCAAGCAAAAACGTTTTGCGTTTTATTGATCCTGCACAAAAATGATTTCAACGGCCCTGTGGGTCGGTAATATCTGCTTTCCTTTAGCATAGGATACATTGGACCATCCTTTACCAAAGGAGATAAGAAAGGAAGCATTGAAGCTCCTTTCCTTAGCATTTAGAGAATTGGACCAGCTCTTAGCTCGTATCACACTACTCAGCCTCCCGGGGAAGGCTTATGCCAGGGTGCTGGAAAGGAGGCTCCGACCGCTTGTCGAACCTCAGATTCAAGAGGAGCAGTGCGGATTCCGTCCCGGCCGTGGAACAGTGGACCAGCTCTTTACCCTCGCAAGACTACTGGAAGGGTTCTGGGAGTTTGCCCAACCAGTCTACATGTGCTTTGTGGACTTGGAGAAGGCTTTCGACCGGGTCCCTCTGGGGTTCTTGTGGGGGGTGCTGCGGGAGTATGGGGTGCCAGACCCATTACAACGGGCCATCCGGTCTCTGTATGACTGCAGTAGGAGCTGTGTCCGCATTCTCGGCAATAAGTCAGACACGTTCCCGGTGGGTGTTGGCCTCCGCCAGGGCTGCCCTTTGTCACCGGTCCTGTTCGTGACTTTCATGGACAGGATATCTAGGCGCAGCCTGGGGGCGGAGAACGTCAGGTTCGGGGGTGTCGGGATCGCCTCTCTGCTGTTTGCAGATGATGTGGACCTGTTAGCCTCCTCGGATGGTGACCTCCAGCATTCACTGGGGCGGTTTGCAGCCGAGTGTGAAGCGGCGGGGATGAGAGTTAGCACCTCCAAATCTGAGGCCATGGTTCTCTGCCGGAAACCGGTGGATTGCTCCCTCCAGGTGGGGACGGAGTGCCTACCTCATGCAAAGGAGTTCAAGTATCTCGTGGTCTTGTTCACAAGTGAGGGTAAGATGGAGCGGGAGATCGACAGGCGGATCGGTGCGGCTGCAGCAGTAAAGCAGGCGCTGTACCGGACAGTCTCGGTGAAGAGGGAGCTGAGCTGGAAGGCAAAGCTCTCAATTTACCACTCGGTCTACGTTCCTACCCTCACCTATGGTCACCAACTCTGGGTCGTGACCGAAAGGACAAGGTCACGGCTACAAGCGGCCGAAATGAGCTTCCTCCGTAGGGTGGCCGGGCTCAGCCTTAGAGATAGGGTAAGGAGGGTCATCAGGAGGGAGCTTGGAGTCGAGCCGCTACTCCTTCGCGTCGAAAGGAGTCAGCTGAGGTGGTTCGGGCATCTAATTAGGATGCCTCCTGGACGCCTCCCGCTGGAGGTTTTCCAGGCATGTCCAACTGGGAAGAGACCCTGGGGAAGACCCAGAACACGCTGGAGGGATTACATCTCCCAGCTGGCCTGGGAACGCCTCGGGATCCCCCAGAATGAGCTGGAACATGTTGCCGGTGAGAGGGAAGTCTGGGTCAGCCTGCTTGGCCTGCTGCCACCGCGACCCGACCCCGGATAAGCGGAGGAAAATGGATGGCTGAACCGGCTCTTATCTCGTTGGCGACCGTGGCTCACTGGGTTACGAGGGTCGTCTGGGAACCCGAAGGTCAACGGTTCGATCCCCGACTGGGACGTGTCACGTGAGGTTTGTAAAAAGTGAGGGAAACTGGAGTGAGTTATACTTACCCTAACCCTGAAAAAAATATATATTCTTGAAAATCAAAACTTTTTTGATCTGAGCTTCAAAGGTGATATGTTGGTGTTTTGTTCACAATTTAGTTCTGGCCAAACAAATCAGTTATTTGGTTTGTTTTTTTAATTACAGTAAAGTTAACCCTGGCCAGAGAGACTGATGCGATCATGAAGCATAAATCATAAAGACAAAACGTGTTTAGTTTTTTAGCTCGCTTTCTTATTCATATTTTATTTCTTTGATTATTTCACCGTTAGTTACAATAATATGGGCATTCACATTTCTGTACATTTGCTGGACAACATTTTCAAGCAGAATGTTTCATTCAAAAGTCTTCAAAAAATAAGGGAGTGCCCTCTTTTGCTATAATTACTTTGTCATTAAGTTTACACACCTCCCTATTTTTGTTGTGCTTACAGAATAGCAACTTCACTTGTAATTTCTATTTTCATGTAATAATATCAAATCATCTGCAGATTATAATAGACTGTTAAATCTAGTCTCTGCTGCTCACCAGTGAATAAAATGGAGAAACAAAACAAAGAAAAAGCAGTTAATCAAGGAGGCTAATGGCTAATTCAAAGTGACTGTGTAAACAAAAAGCAAAAACAGACACATTATGTGTCAATCATTTCTATACATATTACATGTTTCCTTAAATAATGTCAATAAAAACACCCAACCCTTAAATATTCATAAACCTGAGCCCTTCAACTCAACGTGAATCCAACAAAGATTAAGAATAATTGATAGAGATCAAAGCAAATAAAATACCACAGTCTGTCCTTTTTGACTCCACTGGGTTAACAGGTCTGAAAAGAACAACCCTGAGTAAGTGCTGAGGACGACAATGTCAGCTGTTCAGAGTCAGCGCTGCAGCCTGAAGAGCTTTCACTGGCTCAACTTGGAGTTGCGAGGCAGCACTGGGACGTTAGGATGTTGGACCGAGGACAGCTGATGTGAAGATGTATTCAACCTTCATCAACCCTGACCTGTGGCAACACTTGCATGATTTAAATAAAGCCTGGAAAGAGGTACTGTAGTAGGAGAACAACTCCCATCACCACAAGGCCACAGAGGAACAGCACGAGCCAGATAGAAAAGGATCCTACAGAAGATGGAAAACAAAGGGACAAAAGATAAGCTGACAAGGTTTGTAGTTATGATACATGGGCTAAGTGTGTTCATTGGATGATGATGCAGGACTTACTTCGGTTGGGGACAGTATGTACCTGACAGCGGCTGTCAACAGCTACACTCAACATGGCTGTTTCATTATTCCCTTTGATATTTTTGCCTTTCAGAGAGTCAGGCAGGAAGGCCAGGTCTGTCACAACAATGCCATGGGACTCCTGTACATAATACAGCTTCTACACACACAAAGAGTCAGTACAAGTTATCATCATACATCAGGGCTCCTTGGTTGATTTGTGTTCCTTAGTTTGAGATGTGTGTCCACACTGTCTTTACCTGGAGGGAGAAAGCGATGTAGATAGCCACTGAACCTGTCACAGTTCCAAGGCCAAGAAATGTTCCACAGTCACTGTCAAAGAAAAGGTTCAGGTTAACATCTTGACACGCTCTGGTCCCTTGGTTGATTTTCTCCCATCCACCAATCAATTGTTTGAAGAGCAGGTAGAATTTCAGAGGACCAATATTTTCTTTGGTTGATTACAGCCCTACTGCAAAAAATGTCTGATTAACTTTTCGAAACAAAATGACATACGCTAAAGTGCTTTAAGACAACAATGCATAGTAGGATACAAGACCATCCTTCCCCTACTATTTAACTGAAAAATACTTTTTTTACCCCCTTAACATAGTGAGGTAAACACTATAGATCAAAATTCGACTTGCCTTTCAAGGACCACACCACTGGTTTTGCACAATTACGCTAGTGTGAATGCTGATTGGACTCTAAACTACTTCTGCAACAATCTAAATATTCAGCTCTTACAAGACATCTCTGCTATTTACACTCAATGAAACTCAATGGAGAAAATCTTCAAATCTGCTGAAACATACTGTACTATTATGGGATGATTCAGCTTTTCTAAGTCTTTTACAGATTTTGAATTTTTTAGGTTTTAACACTTTCAAAACGGACCTATTTTTTAGGCCTCTGATCAAAAATTGCACACCCATATTAAAAAAAAAGTATATCTCTGCAACCACAAGGTCTATTTTAATAATGTTGGTGTTATAGTAAAGGTAACACTTGTGAGATTTGTCCAGATATGTAAATATCAGTATATATGTTAAAAAGCCTGGGCAGATGGTACAATGAAAGCCTCAAGGACAAAGAGCAGGTGCAACAACTAAGGCAAGAAATTATCAACAACCTGGAGAACATCAATAAGACGGCATTGCCTGGAAAACTGAAGCTCTGGTGCTTACAATTTGGACTCCTCCCTCGGACAATGTGGCCACTCACTGTCTATGAGGTCCCGATAACAACTGTGGAGAAGATGGAGCGAACCATCACCTCGTACGTGAAAAAGTGGCTCGGTGTCCCACGATGTCTAACTAACATCAGCCTCTATGGCAAAGGGGTCCTGGAACTACCTCTCACTAGTTTGACGGAATAATACAAGTGTTCTAAAGTCAGACTGCAGATGACGCTGAGGGATTCCAGAGACAAGATTATCAGTAATGCTGCACTGCCCCTCGCAACTGGGCGGAAGTGGAAACCATCCAATGCTGTGCAGCAAGCAACATCAACCCTGAGGCACAAAGACATCGTGGGGCAAGTTCAGCAGGGAAGAGGAGGCCTCGGCCTGACAGCAAGTGAACCAACTTGGCGAAAGGCCACAACATCAGAACGGAGGAAATTGGTGGTCGAGGAGATGCGCCGAGAGGAGGAGGTCGCAAGAAGTGCGAAGGCTCTCTCTCACGTGAAACAGGGACAATGGACGCGGTGGGAAGGTGTGGAGAGGAGGAAGATCAGCTGGAGGGAACTATGGGAAATAAAAAGTGCAATAAAAAGATGTTGTCCGTAAAATTAATGAATAATTGTGGTAAATAATCGTGATCGCAATATTGATCAAAATAATCGCGATTATGATTTTGACCATAATCGTGCAGCCCTATTTAATCTGATGTGCAACATCATTATATTCGTTCGTGATAAATGCATTTTTCCCGAGGGTATATGCTAAACTTTCTCCACAGCCCCCAAAAAAGGGGGCGCTCTGGCTTAAGTGGTGTATTTTGTGACAACCCTCCTCCTATCATACACGAGGTGCCGTTTGTGTTTCATCTGTTACAGGTGCTGAGTGGAGGATCGTCAGTAGGATGAGCCTCACCTGTGCAGCTCATCCTTAAATACCCTTTCCAGTTGGCAGCCGGGCTCTCTGGAAGGCAGACCTTTGTTGACGGGCTCGCCACAGTTGTTGTTAACGTTGGGTTACGTGTTTTTGGCAAGACCAATAAACTACTACTTTTGGCCGCCAGCTCATTGTCTCCCTGTTTTGTTCCAGTTTCTGAGCCGGGCTGTGACAATTTCATTAATAAAATATCAGCTTTTGGGGTAAAATCCTTTGCTATTTATTCCCTGTAGCTCTCTCCAAACAACTACCGCTCTTGCAAAAAAAAAAAAAAAACGGCTTTGGTTGCTGGGTCCTCATTTGACCTCCAAAATCAAACAAAGTCAGTCTTTTGATGCATGTTCAGCCGTTTCAAATAATAGTTGTACTTCAAAACGGCCCTTTTGACTTAAATCCTATCATGACAATCTCATGGAAGCAATGTTTGTTACATGAGTTATTTATACAACAGACTGTGAAGGCTATTGAATGATTGAATCTGTTATGAAAACTTAAATATTAGTGCTGGGCAGCGATTAAAATATTTAATCGCGATTAATCGCATGGATTTTTTGCGATTAATCTCATTGTTATGGCAAAGTTCAATAATGAATTCAAAAGTAGTGTATTGCGCAGTTTTATTTTAAAAGTACTGCTATATGACCAAAAGGGCAATAACATTTGGTTCACGAGATGCAGGTAGCATGTTTCATACTTAATGTGAATATAATTCATACTTTGTTGGCATCTTATTCTGAAAACCGGATGTTCGTCTGAAGAAACCGGATGTTGTCTCAGGTTAATGTTTCCGCTAACTTTCAAAGTCCTTCGCTCCCGATCGGTGCCGTTTAAATGCGTTTACCGTGAATTTCAGCATATAGGTGCACTAACATGTAAGTGTCTGCTGAGTTGACCACGGAGATCTGAGTGTCTGCTGACTTTACCGCAGCGATGTCCAGTAGTCTCCAGGGAGAGCAGCGGAAGTCGCCTTTTCTCTACGGCAACCCTGAAGGGACATCATATCTCCAATACAAAACGATAAACATGAGAAAGTCTGTTACAATAATAATAAACTGACTATAGGATGTTTGCTGGCTTTTATCCCACTGTCATCCTCTTGTTGTTATGTATATGTATTGTCTCGTCTTTCAATTAAATTTTTTTTAAATTAAATAAATTATAATAATACATTTTAAAAATGCGTTCACGCGCGATAAAATAATTGTCGGCGTTAATTAATGAATGCGTTAACGCGAAATTAACGCGTTAACTTGCCCAGCACTATTAAATAAATATATATATATATTTTTCATTTTAAATACAAAACCACTGGTATGGTCCTTTAAGGTCCATTATGCATTCTTAGTGGTGACTGAGTTGTGTCTGTACAAGAGAGTAAGGAA
>NC_136642.1:26512830-26537830 GCF_949748355.1 Melanostigma gelatinosum | reverse complement strand
AACATACCCACTCACATCTGAAATGAAGACACAGATAATAAACAATCTAAGAGTCCAATATGATCAGAATCCTAACACATGAATTCATGCCCAACAATGATGTTAACAGAGAGAATAGAGCTGAAACAAGTGCTTTAATAACCACAGATAAAGTCCATGCTCACTCATTTCTCTTATTAGAGGATGAAAAGAATATAATATCTTAGCTTTTTTGATTGACATCACTTCACACCTGAATTAACTAAATTTAAAGCTGCAAGACAATTCAGTTCAGTTCATTATTTAAAAGTACTTCAATTTAAGATGCACATTTTTCAGAAGCTTTCTGTTATGTCATTCTTGAATGCATCCCTTATTTTACTTGAAGTGAGAGAATATTTATTTCGTATAAGAGTATGTATTATTTATAATTCATCCAGTTCAATTTGAAATCTGACAATGTTGACAGACGTTAATACAACTGTTGAAAGAAAAATAAAGCTGCTAGAATGGCCCAGCCAATCTCCTGACTTGAATCCAATAGAAAATCTATGGAAAGAACTAAAGATCAGAGTTCATAGAAGAGGCCCACGGAACCTTCAAGATTTGAAGACTGTTTGTGTGGAAGAATGGACCAAAACCACACCTGAGCAATGCATGCGCCTAGTTTCTCCATACAGGAGGCGTCTTGAAGCCGTATTTACCAGCAAAGGCTTTTGTACGAAGTATTAAATCAATTTCAGTAAGCGTGTTCAATACTTTTCCCCTGTATCATTCCATTTTATTACACATAACTTAATTTCTGAACTTATTTGTTTGGATGTATTTGTATGTATGGATTACTTGGGTTGTTACCGACATCTGGTGAAAAGTTCATGTCTATAGCACCTTTAGAAACATATTTACTGAGAACAGTGGTGACGTGTTCAATACTTATTTTACCCGCTGTATATTTTGATATTATCAGTGTTGGGAACGAAAAGGAGCGCGTTTGAGTTATCAGCATTTAGAAAGCTAAATTATGGACATCAATAGAATTATTAATGTCAGTAAGATTATTAATAATAACTGGGCACCACCCTGCGAATAGGGACCAATAACTAAAGGATAAACTAAGTCTCATAATTAGTGTTCATTTACAATGTCAATAGTCTGAGTATTGTTACACATCCAGAGTGAACGTGAAGGTTTAAGTTCGAGCAACAGACCACATATACAGCTATTATCACAATACATGCACAAAGTAATCACAGACAGCTGCTCTTTAAAGTATAATATTGTTCATTATGTTCTAATAATAATGATCTAATCAACTCACATCTAAACTAACAACTATACATGAGCACGCCATCTAAAATCAACAAACTATGGTAAGGGGTGTGTGTGTGTGTGTAAGGGGTGTCGAGAAGAGTTGAGCTCACAGAGAAAGCCGCCTTGGATACATGCTACACGTTCAGGGGAAAGTCAGGATATAAAAGCACGAAGCATATACTCAGAAATCAATAGTTAAAGTATAATCGAAAGATAAGGTTTATGATCATTATATAACAAATGTTTAATGCATAGAGTGATTTAACAAATGTAAAAACTGATTATAATAATGATCTGTGTACTGGAGCTGAGATGTGGAAAAAGTGTTTGTCATGGTGTGTCAGCAGACCGAGTGAGTCAGGAACAGATGTTTATGGGCGTAGGTCAGGAAAACGGTCATGAGACTTTGAATTCTGCTGCAAGAGATGACTCACACAGGCAAGAGGGAAGATCGGTACTTTCCATACATAAGCACACACACATAAGGGTGGGATAAGGATCATGTGTTCAGAATATGAGGGGGGGAAACAGACAGCCCAAATGAAGCCGCAAGCTGGGATTTCTGCACGAGCCGTCCAGACGCTCTGAGAAGAAGATACGGACGATCGCAACTGAAGTATTCGAGGACTTCGTCTCTGTTCACGGAAAGAAGACCGCTGTTCGTGGACAAAGATTGAAAGACGGAGATTTTCCTCTCCCCACTGCTCGACTTTAACAACTGAACAACGGAGGAACACGGCAGCCCTAGAAAGACTTTGTACTGAGCCTTGAGGACTGTTGGCCGAACTCCGCTGCGAGAGCAGGAGGAATCCGAGGGTCTGACCAGACCTTCGCTCCTAACAAACTCCAAAAGAACTTTTTCACCGAACCATTGAAGATCCAGCTCCAACCGGGCCGTCTCGGCATCTAAAACTAATGAGTATAATCTAAGAAGAAAATTAAAGTAACGAATCAAGTGTAGTAACATTTTATGTGAGCTGTAGCTTAACCCTGGCTAACTAACTAAATATAACCTGCAATAAATATCTAATCTGCATTTAAAGTAAATTTCTCAAGTGCATTTATTTGCTCAAGTAGTAAAAGTTCCTCGTGGCAGTAAAAAGTTAAATTCATTGTATGTCTAACAACTGAGTTCTGTAAGGTTATCCTTGAGACCGAATCCACTTAACAATCCCTTACGATTTTAGAAGTAATCCTCGCCGTTAAAACCTAAACCTGGCATTTACGGATCCAGAAGAGGGAAGCTGCCATAACCGACGCGACTGGTAGGAGTGCCCGGGGCCAGGGTGGCCTCTCGGCCGAGTGCACTCAGACCGGAGGAAGCAGGGTAGACGTCGGGAGTAACTGCAGTTAGCAGAGCCAGCCGAGTTCCCTCGCAAGAACACCAGCTCGACAATCTTTTAATGGAGAGCTGAGTCAGTAAGTAGCCCCGTATCGGGCCAGACGTACCCCAGGATCTAACACGGGGGAGGAGCGAGAGAACAGCTCAGACAATGTATGACGTAATCTGAAACGTGGCGACGTCTCTCGTGAGACCACCAGATGGCACGAGGCTCTACGATGGCAGTAGACACTAGAGCAGGGGTCACCAACCTTTTTTAAACAGAGCTACTTCAAGGGTACCGAGTAGTACGAAGGGCTACTTATTTGATACAAACTTTCTGAATAACAAAGTTGCACAGATCACCTTTTAATAATAATAATAATAATAATAATATACGTGAAGCGACTGTTTGATCACATGTCAGTTAATTATTCCTCACAATAATTATTAATAATGATTTCCACAACAATGATGGTATAGCTACACATATATATTTAAACATGCAACTTTTATTTCTGTTAATCTGTTTCAACATTTGAAAGTCAGAGGTATCACATCTCTGATATTTTTGTATCATCACGTGATCAAAGCCGGTTACTTTTGCACATAGCGCCTGCTGGTGAATGATGCAGTGGTTGTAATGTAGACATTTTGTGAAGTCTGGGTCACCTTTGCATTGCGCAATGAAGCCTGCATGCCTGCCCGTCATCGCAGGAGCCCCGTCTGTTGTCACCGACACCAGCTTTTCCAATGGTACCTTTTTCTCCACGAAGAAACTAATAAAAAGTCTTGTCTATAGCCGAGCGGGTGATCCAACCCTCCGAGGCGCGGGAGCGTCTTCAAGCACCCACGTTCAAACCTCTGGGCCTTTTCGGTCGGATTGCGTTGCCTCGCCTCTACCCCCGCCACCGCTGAGTTGTTGCCCCGCGGCCTGTTCCGAGGATTTACGGACCTGACGACGTCTGGCGTCAACGGGAAGCGCCCGGCATTCGGAACCTGAAAACCTAGTGCGGTGCGGCGGCCTCGTCCTGGCTGTCCGCCGTACGCCTCCGGGTACCCGACTCTCTTATGACAAGAAATAGTCATTTAAAAATCTACACAAATGCAAGCGTTTTTGATTAAAAAAAGAAAAGCAACTACAATTTTAGACGGCGCTCCAATGGTGACCAGTGCTATTTTTAGAACATGCCTTGCGGCTCGTGGTCCCTGCGGGCGACAGGGTGCCCACGGGCATCGTGTTGGCTACCTCTGCACTAGAGACACCGTTAGCTACACGCGTCTGAAGCCGTTAGCGTAACCCCAGAGCTACATTAGCTTAAAGCTATATGTGTGTGTGGGTTAGTAAAAGAAGAGAGAGAGCAAATAAAACAAAAAGGGGTCCTCCAAAAACAGATTAAGATCCTCCCCGCCGCGGTGGAGTACGGAAGATTGTTCTCTCAGCTACAGAAGCACAGCCAGCGACCCTTTGTCACAGCCGCGGTTCTGACCTCTGAACTAATGAGAAACAACTTCCGTCTCCGCAAGCGGTGAATTATCTCAACACGATAGTAGCATGAAATACACAGTAACTTCTACACAACACTAACGATCAAACAAGATATTAAAACACAACAGCCTAAATCTAGCCCAGACACCGTAAGTAGCTTACTATGAGGGGATTTAGTGGTTTAATCGGTCGGTCCTCTGACGGCGCGGCTCCGTGCAGCGCCGTGATAAAACTCAGAGAATGTCAGAGAATGTCAGAGAATGTCAGAGAATGTCTTCGGCTCAGTAAGAGAATTTTCCGTCCTTACAGCTAGCACAAAGTCGATTTGGGTGGAGAGGAGAAATGTGCCTCCCTCTGAAGAAGTCCGTTTCTTCACTTCTGCAGGAAAATGGTTCGCTTCCTCGTCCAGGATGCGAACAAAAACAAAACAAACAAACAGTCCAGTAGATACGTCCAGCGAATCAAAAACTGTTAAACCTAGGATTTTCTTTTAAATAGCAAACGTTGCGTGCGTGCTTTCGTGCACCGACCGAGGTGGTCAAGAAAAAGCGGTGTATTCAAGGGGGCTCGGTAGTTTTGTAAGAGAGCTGCTTCCGGCCGTGAAACCGGAAGTCCCGCCTGGTCTCGCCCAATTAGACCGCATTGTTGCATTGTGTGACGAGTTCACGACTTAATGTGAACTTCTTGCTAGTGGGGGTCTTGGTTTTTATCAACCTCAAATCAGGATGAACCCTTGCCTGGCAGGAAGGCCCGATTCTCTTGTTTCAGAGCACATGTCGAGGCCACATGGTCAGACCCCAACATCAGTTCATTATGAAACTGTGACGGGCTGCCACACTTGAGATAATTAATGAGAAACGTTGCACTGCTAATTAAATGAAGATGTGCACATATGTACTTCCATCAACAAATGAATCAGCAACCCATCAAATAAATGCAATATATGAAGCAGGTTTTTGATGTCTTTTCAGGACAGCAAGTATACTGTATTTCAGATTGGAATAGTAAGACTCACCATCTTTAGCTGCATCTTTGCCTTCTTCTTTCTGGGAGCAGTGTTTAAACCTCATCAGACAGCAGGTCCCGTCCTGTCCTGCAGCAATCACACCATTACCTACAGCCATGTTCATGGTGGCCCGGGTGTCCGTGTCATGAGAGTGAAGGAGACTGGCACTGTACTGGTGCTCTCCAACCAGCTGGAGATCCAGGAAGTGCTGAAATACACAGTCAAGAGTCTGCTACTGCTGCTACTCTCATAAGGGCTGGAATCCAGAATCCCATTCATACACTCAAACCAAACATGTTCTCGTGTTGACACTGCAATTTGAGTACCATTAACATGACTTTTGCGATACACATTTCCTATATAATCCTATCATAACCTCTTCTGCTATATTCTACAGTGGTTCTGAAAACGCAACACTCTACAACTTACAAAAACCCATGAAAATAGACAAAAACAAAAGCAAATGAAGAAAATTTGACAGCATCGAGCGTTTAGAAAACAGCTGAAAAGACAACCAAACAACCAAATACACACCCTGTTTTTCTTACTTATTTTTTGGCTGTGTGCTTAACGTTAGTGTCGGTGTGCGGTCGACATAGAACGTAGCAGTGCTCAAGACACTAACCTGCTGATTCGAGTGAAGGGGGTTAGCCTCAAAGTTAGCAACAACTTGGGCTCAGACTCCCTTTAGGTGGGCTCACCTTTAAGGTAGACTAGCAATTCAGAGCCTAACAACTGTTTTGGCCAAAACCCTGATACACTTGATCCTCAGTACTTACCACAGCATTCTTTATGCCCGTCTTGGAAGCCCCCCCTCCCCCTGCTGTGATCACCAGCCCTGTTTTAGGGTCCACTTTAATAGAGTATAAGGGAAAGGGGGCTCTGTACAGATCTGGCACCCTCCTCTTCCCCATTGTTGTTGAGCAAGTCACTCACACGTCTTCATAAAACTGCTGCATCAACGACACCTGAGGAAAACAGAGTGTTAGTTTATCTGTGACATCCTCTTTCCTCTGTCAATTCATCAATCAACAGCAAATTAAATGACTGTTTTAAAAAACTACTTTTTGACATTTTTCAAACAGAAATATCAACCATTCTCTGGTTGCTGCTTTTCCCCATTGTGAAGACTTGCTGCTTTTCTCTGTTGTGAATTTAATATATTTATTTATTTAGATTTTTAACTATTAGTGAGTAAATATATGGTCTTCACACACCATATTGGGATCTGGGAAATAGTGATGTCACTTTTCTCACTGTTTTCTGACGTTTCATGGCCCAACAGATTCATGTGAAAAGACTCAGCAGGTGAATCAACAATACAATTAAATATATTATTAAAGTACAAATAATACACATGATTTGAGCGGAGTTGTGCCTATACTCCTACGTAGGGCTTAGAGATAATGGAAAAATAAACCAGAAGTCTACTTATTATTACTGATATCACAACATCTGGTGTAGAACGTGAACAGCACATGTCAGTTGTCTAGTTCAGGGTAGGCCTGTTGTGTTGCACTGTGTTAGCTTATGCTTGTTGGAAGTTACCGACTGAATATTTACAGTACTACCCTATGATATTATATCACTGTACGGGCAAGAGACAACGACGTGTAAGAAATATTTAGGAATGCGTCACACGAGCTGTATATGAAGTCAGATTTAGTTTTTATGAACTGAGACTTGAATATAACGTTAACTGTGTCAGACTTTGCTTGGTGTCGCTGTAGTCTGGTCTGTAGAGAGGAGCGTTACTGTAACGTTAATTAATTGGTGAAGTTAAAGTTGGGTCTCAGCAGCTAACGTTAGGCTAACAGTATGAGCACTGTCAGCGCCTTCATGGGGTAAACACCAAATATAACACTTGTGAATAACATAAACCTTTCTGTTTTCAGCAATAACGTCCGAAAACTCCAACTACGTTACAACCGATACGTGATTTAATGTGAGAACGAAGATGTCAACATCGTTTAGCTGAAGCTAATGGCTACAGTTAGCACTACAGCCTGCTGTGCTATCCTGCTAGCGCTTGCCAGTGATTTAATTAAGAGTCACCTACTTGTGCAATTGGTCCGGTTTGTCTTCTGTTATTTGAGCAGGTAGTTACCGAAGTACCAAATCAGAGGATTTCATAGTAGGCTTGCAATGAAGAGGGAGTGCTAAGAGTTAGTGGCTACTGTAGACGAACCGCTAGGTCCAGGCAGCTCGACAGCCACTTCCCTACCAACACGTCAGCAACGTAGCGTAACGTAGCAGCTTACGCTGCGTTCTGACGTTACCACTCGATCGCTGAAGTATGGAAGCCCATTTCTGTCACTGTGACGAAAAAAATAAACGTCCTGTAGGTCATAATTATGACTTACTTAGCATCTCATAATTATGTCTTAGCATCCAATAATTATGACTTCGTATCTCAAAATTATGACTTACTCATTTTTTCATCATTATGACTTCATTACTATATCATAACTATGACTTGGCATTATGACTTAACATCTAATAATTATGACTTTTTATCTCATAATTAGATAGATACACTTTATTTTCAGACTCAGGGTCCAGATAGACAAATACATAAAAATTACAAACACAAACAATAAAAGTACATAGTGTAGGTGTGTGGAAACAAACAAGGAGTCGAGTATTCCCTTTGGCTGCACCATGTGGCCGTTTATTTCCATCCATACAAACATTTCACACATTCACTTCCTGTCACCCTTTAACCCCCTCTGTCACCAGGGTTACGCCCCTTTCCTTAAAGGGGCCCCGTGAATTCGGTCGTCCCCTACAATAGTCCTAGCAATGCCTTACAAAGAGAAAGCTGTACCAATGTCGCCACAGCTGGGACTGGTACTAAACCTTATGTTTGTTAATAAGAAGGAAGCAGCTTTCAGGTCTGGGGACAGGGACGAGATAAGGAGAGTCCAGCATAACCTGAAGGTGAAGATCAGAGAGTGCAAGGACTCCTACAGGAGGAAGCTAGAGGCCAAACTCCAGCAGAACAATGTGAGGGAGGTGTGGACTGGAATGAAGCAGATTACTGGCTTCAAGGTTGGAGGTAGAGAACCAGGGGGCTCCCTGGAGAGGGCAAATGAGCTAAATTGTTTCTTCAATAGATCTGTCTCCTCCACACACCACACCTCCCAAAGACCTCTGCCTCTGTCCCCTCTGTCCCCCCTGGTGAGCTGCATGGACACAGAGCCCTCAACATCAAAGGGCTCCCCCCCCCTCTGTGACGACTGGCCAGGTGAGAAGACAGCTGGAGAGACTCCACCAAGGCAAAGCTGAAGGACCTGATGGCATCAGCCCCAGACCTGCGCCATCCAGCTGTCTGATGTCCTGCAACATCTCTTCAATCTGAGCCTGAAGCAGGAGGAAGTCCCGGTGCTGTGGAAGACGTCGTGCCTGGTTCCTGTACCTAAGAAGACGACACCATCTGGCCTCAACTGGAAGACCAACATCAACACTGTGTACAAGAAGGGGATGAGTCAACTCTTTTTCTTGAGGAAACTTCGATCCTTCAATGTGTTCAGCACGATGTTGGAGATGTTCTACCAGTCTGTTGTGGCCAGTGCACTGTACTTCGCCGTAGTCTACTGGGGGTAAACTGGTTAAGAAGGCCGGCTCCATCATCGGCTATAAACAAGACTATCCAGAACAGGTGTTGGAGAGGACACTAAAGAGTTATTATCCATATTGGATAACCCGGATCACCCTCTCCACCACCTCCTGCAGGGACAGCGGAGCACTTTCTCCAACAGACTGATCCAGCTCCGCTGTCACAAGGACAGATACAGGAGAACATTCCTGCCCACTGCTATTAGACTGTACAATAAAACAGCTCTGGCCAGATCGTCCTTCAATTGACTACAACACTGCTACACTGTTGTTGTTTGCTGTTGGTGATCCTTGAACTACTGTTTTTTACCTAGTTAGTTAATTTAATACCATTCTATTTTATTGTACTGTGCATTTTTTTATTTATATTTTCTTTAAATGTATTATATTCTGCTCTGTTATCTTATTGTATTGTATATATTGAGCATCTGACATCTTTCATATTTTTACATTTACTCTGTAACTTCGTTTGCTGCTGCTACAAACAAATTTCCCCCTGGGGATGAATAAAGTATACATGTATTTATCTATCTATCTATCTATCTTAGTTTGGGGTCCTTTCAGCTGAGTCCGCTCTGACCAAATACTTTTGGGATTTTGTGGCTTTTTTGACTGCTGGCTAAGCGCCTGATCCAAATGAATTGGATAAATTCCTGCCTCACACCCTTTCTTGCTGGATTGGAGATTTATGCAATTAGAAAAAACTAAACACACCCTCCGAGTAGTTCTATTACTATTTCTACTTATTACAGTATTTGGTAGCCACTTGTAGAACAACAAGACAGCATCCAACTCAATCCTCAAGTGGGTGATTAGTAGCTCTGTAAATTCCTGTAGGTATTTTCCCCACTTGACCTCACTGGGACTCTTGATATATACCTCAATGCTTCTTTTGCTTGACGTCATTGAATACCTGACCTCTTTATTATACCATGACCTCTAGCATAATCTACTTGTGCTTTTATTTAATATTTTAGTTGACTTCTATATGTGTGTGTGTGTGTGTGTGTGTGTGTATAAGTATATATGTACAGAATGAGGCAAGTGTGTGTCTCTTTGTTTTAGAAATGTGACCTTGACAGTCGGTTTGGGACACTTTCTGGTCGATGGGCAACAATCTGCCTAATGATCAGAGTTTCACAGCAGAGTTTCAGTGTAACAATCAATACAGGCCTACTGGCGATGTGGTGTTATTGAAAGGAGCAGGTGTTGACATACAGAGCAATCAGTATCAAAATCAATTTGGAAAAAAAATGTTGGTGATAGTTTTTTTTTTAAATTTGACAAAGTGTCCAGAATTGCCATGAATTTCCAGTTTGACAATCACAAGCAAAGACCAATGAGAGTTCAGGAAGTGTTAACCATTTACGACATTCAGAGCATTAATATAGCAGAAACACCTATCTAGTGTAGGTCTACAACTGGATGGATGTGACTCAGAAGGTGTCAAAGTAATCCTGAGCAAGACCATGCCGTTCTTACTCCCAACTCATCAAATACTGCAGCTTGGTCAGTGTCCCTCGGCATCTTATACTGACACAAATGCACCCTGCATGAGACGCACCAGGCTTTCAACTAACTCCAATGTAAACCCAGCTGCATCAGTATTCGATTTACCGTTATTTTACCGTGTTTTTGCTCCATAACTTATCTAGCCTACTAGATACAAGTTACGAATTGCGCTTTTCTCATCTTTCTGACCACTCAAAGCGCTTTCACACTGCATTCATCCATTGATGGCAGGAGCGAAGTGCCACCTGCTTATCAGACCAATTCATTCACACACCGTAGGCACAGCTACGGGAGCAAGTTTGGGGTTAAGTGTCTTGCTCAAGGACACATCGACAAGCGGCTAGTGTGGCCGGGGTCGAACCGCCGATCCTCTGATTGAAAGACGATCCTGCTCTCCACTTAGCCACAGTCGCCCCATTACATAATTAACACATAATTAAACCCAAAACATTTGTAAAATTACATTGGACGTTAATTTTGAAAGGACACGCCATCCCTAAACGGTCCAAAACTGCCTATATATGTTTGCCTAAAGCATCATAGTTTGAAGTGTATACCAAGCTGCTGTATATGATTTGTTGGGAAAATTTTCTCAAATAATCCAGGATGCCACCGCGACCCGACCCCGGATAAGCGGAGGAAAATGGATGGATGGATGAATAATCCAGGCATTTTACACTTTACCAAAATGTGGGTCAACTTCACACAAATTTTTACAAATAAGTTACAAAGTTACAAATAAGATTCTGTTTCCTTAATATGTTCTGAATAATACAAGAAAAAGTCCAAAGGGATTGTATATTGGGAACGTTTTAATACTTGCCCAAGTATGATCGTACCAAGAATACTTTATTTACCATATTTCAGTCACCATACAAGCCTACATTGTTGTGCATACTAGATTTGTCCATTCTGTTTTTTTCCTTGAAGCAAAAAAAAAATACAGTACATCAGTGATGAGAAGTAATTATGATGACATAATTGTTTTGGTCCTATCCACACAGACCTGATTCTATTTCATTCATACCTGGTCCTATTTCCAACCAGACCTGGTCCTATTCTAACCAGACCTGTGTGATAGAAAATTTCATTGTGCTATATACTCTGACATTTCTAGTGTGCTTTATTCAATGTTTGACAAACCTATATGGGATTTCTGCTGTAACCTCCTTCTCCAGGAAGGATCCCAAAAGGAGTGTTTGTGGAATATTTAGATTAGGTCAGTCGTAGATCTTTGATGTAGGGAGTGCAGACAGTAATCACAGAATGTTTATCTTAGAGGTAGTAAACCACAGGAGGTACAGATTAGGATCTGTCGTAAATGTTTTATTGCAGGTACTATTGTGAAATGTGTTGATGAGAAACAAACCAGATGTCTGGCCAGATTTGGCTCCATACAAGTGCAGCAGGGCCAGTTCTGGGCAAACAGCATCAGTCACAGAGACAAAGTTACACACACTACAAAGCAGTATGTTTTTAGAGAAGAGATTTCATTCACAATATGATGAAAAATTCCAAAAATGTTATGAAGTAGAGTAGAAAGTGAGTTTACCATTATAAAGTCTAAAATAGAGAAAAGCCTATAACTTCTTCCCCCCAACAGCGCCCTCTGGTCGGGCATTCCCCCTCGAGCCCCTGATGCAAAAACGCTGATGGTGCCTTGTCACCAATGGGGAACGGTGCAATACAAGAGTAGGCTATTTAGGGCCCGAGCACCGACGTAGTCGGAGCGTAGGACCTATTGTTCTTCAAAGGTTTATTATTATTAGGGCCCGAGCACGGACGTTGTGGGAGTATAGGACCTATTGTTCTTCAAAGGTTTATTATTATTAGGGCCCGAGCACCGACGTTGTGGGAGCATAGGACCTATTGTTCTTCAAATGTTTATTATTATTAAGGCCCGAGCCCTTTATTATTTCGTTGAACGCTGTTGCCGTGGCGACGCAGTCTTCGGCGTGAAAACTGAAGGTGCTTTTGAGGGGCTAAAAATGCTCGAAACATAAGCAAACATGGCACGCACATTTAAAGCCCAAAATGTAGTTACTTACTATGGTTTTAATGCTTCAGAGTGGCAAGACGGCTCGATAGCGGCCCAACAAAATTTCGACAAAGCAGTCCTCGCAGTACATTTCACATAGAGTTACAAAATTTGGAAGGCACATGTATCATATTTGGACTTAAAAATAAGCCTCTTGGGGCCATGCTCTAAACCCAACCGGAAGTCAGACGTTTTCAATTTTGTATGAATTTCTAGTGTCGTTTTTGCCATTTCCAGATGCTGTACTTTAACGAACTCCTAGGAAATTAATCAGGATTGATCGAATTGTGTTTTTTTGCCGCCACGGACATAGTTCGATAACTTTTTGATCTTTGTGTATCTTTTCACTGCCAAGGTCTCAAGAGCATACTGACTGAATCTAAAGTCAATTGGGTTAAATCTCTAGGAGTTTGTTAAAGTATGATGCCTTGAAACGGTCCAAAAATGTCATAAAATTCAAAATGGCAGACTTCCTATTTGGTTTAGTGAAAGATTCCAAGAGGATTTTATGTACGTCCAATCACGTTCCACATACCTACCAAATTTCATACAGCTTGGTGAAGCCCAATGTTGGGGCTACTCAATAGGGGGTGCTATCGAGCCAATATTTCATACTGGACACCCCAATCGCAAATTCTGGCTTGCGTGCCAAATTTCACAAAATTCCCAGTATCCCAAGCACCTCCTTTTTGCGATGAAACACGCGAGATAATAATATACATTAGAAGAACAATAGGTCCTCCGCTCCGACCACGTCGGTGCTCGGGCCCTAATAAACATTAGAAGAACAATAGGTCCTCCGCTCCGACTACGTCGGTGCTCGGGCCCTAATAATAAACATTAGAATAACAATAGGTCCTCCGATCCGACTATGTCGGTGCTCGGGCCCTAATAAAAAACATTTGAAGAATAGGTCCTCCGCTCCGACTACGTCGGTGCTCGGGCCCTAATAATAATAACAATAAACATTAGAATAACAATAGGTCCTCCGCTCCGACTACATCGGTGCTCGGGCCCTAATAATAAACATTAGAATAACAATAGGTCCTCCGCTCCGACTATGTCGGTGCTCGGGCCCTAATAAAAAACATTTGAAGAATAGGTCCTCCGCTCCGACTACGTCGGTGCTCGGGCCCTAATAATAATAACAATAAACATTAGAATAACAATAGGTCCTCCGCTCCGACTACATCGGTGCTCGGGCCCTAATTAGAATAAAAATAGGTCCTCAGCTCCGACTACGTCGGTGCTCGAGCCCTAATAATAAACATGAGAATAACAATAGGTCTTCCGCTCCGACTACGTCGGTGCTCGGGCCCTAAAAATCCCCCCTAAAACATCTTCAATTTGTTCATGAGCAAGGCACCAAACCTTCACCTAGCAGCAGAGCTTCTTCAGTGGCTTTAGAACTAGCAGAAAGGATGATTTATCAACGATGAACCTTCCTCCTCAGACACTCTGTAGGCTCAGCATCCGGGTCACCAAAGCTTCGTGTTCATATCCTCACGTGCAGGAGGGTGGTTTAAGGGTTAAGGGGCGGGGCTACTGAGTGAAAATGTGGACATTTAGAGATGGACCCATCAAGTTAGCCAGAGAACGGTGGAGCAGCCTCAATACAAAAGATTTTCAATATTTACCTTCAAAATAAAAGCATGATATTAGCAGCACTAATACATATCCAAATATATTTGTAAAGATTGACTTTTACTAAAAATAGAGCTCGATTGGTATTTGAGACTTTGAATTTCTGCAACATTTTGTCGAGCAACAATTGTTTGTGCATTAAGTGGCTTTACAGTTTCAGTGAATAGTTTGTCATTTAAACGTTGTCAAACTGACTTAATATAGGCAATAATTAAGCCTTCACACCTCATGAAGTTTACCTAATGGTAGCAAACATCCTCAATCAAGGTCCACTATTCCACTCCACTAGCTATCCATCACATCTCACTGTTGTCTCACTGTTGAGTTTCTGCAGGTGTTGAAAAGTGCTGAAAGTGCACATTCGCAAATACAGGTTGTATTTTGAAAACAACCGGAAATCGTGATTATCTCCGCGCAGCCAGAGCATCTGTGGTGTAGCTTGATGGTGAAGCTGCGGCTTTTGCGGAAAACACCCAAGACCGAAGCGGGGTTAGTCTACCCTCCGTGGCGTATTTCCACGGGCCGCTCTTCTAATGTCGTCCAACCCGTGGCTTAATATACGGTGCTGTGTTTCCGTCTGCAGGGACCAACGTTCGCCCGGAGAGAAACGGAGTCTGGCTCCACACACGGTAAGATGATGCATCCGTGTACATCATGTCGGGGTTTTCACTGCATCTGGAAGAACGGGGATAAATGATGAGCTTACTGCATAGCAGGTTAACGGACATTACACACGGGACATGTTACAGGGACAGTAAGAGCCCAAGTGAAACACAGATACAGAGAAGTATCAGTCCAATATTACGTGAAGCTCAGAAAAGCTAAAGCAGCCGTTTAAACGGGTTACTAGCATGAAGTCAGCGGTATTGTCCTCCGTATCACCTGAGAGCTCCGACTGTTCACAGCGTCCACACCGCAGTTAGGCTAACTGTGTGGATTGCGTGAATTGATTTCGTTGTACCAGCTGCCAGTCACCTGCCAGGAATAGAAAACGTGCGGCAAAAGCGCTATGTTTTGACGTGGATGTTGGCGTGACTGTCTCCGCAGTAGCTGCCATGTGCAGGAGCTGATCACCAGGTTCTGTTCAATGCTAACAATGCAAACTATGCCTCTGTGTGTCTCTCTTCATTCAGGCCGTGTGACGGGGGACTATGGGAGGCCAAGATGCACAAAACTGTCCAATCCGGAGGACTGATGGAGACAGAGCGAATCAGCTTATTTGATTTAATTCAACAACTCTGACATGGAACACAACTGTGGAGTACAAAGGTGGAGAGGAGCTGGTGATACGGTCCCATTTGTAAAGCTGAAGGAGGAAACGAGGTGCACATCCTTCCGATCACGTTGCTGAAAAAGAGTAGGCGTACTCGATCTGTGCATACGACACAGGACTTACGAAGCCAGATGAGCGAACTGGATGGAGAGACCACGGACGCAGCTATGTAAGAAGTCATCTCTACAGAGTTCAGGTCCTGACAATCAACACCACTGTGATTCATGCCACATATGTGGGCTCTCGGGGAAAAGGTGGTTACTCAGCAGAAGAGAAACGAGCAGATGATGTATACCTAAGAGTTCTCTCAGCGTTTGGTCTACTTTAGGACGACAAACTGCTTTCTATTTTTTATTTCAAAGGAGAAAGCAGGATGCAGAAGCCCTGAGTGGTCACCATGCCTCGAAACCGAGCCTTTTCCGAGCCAGAGTACTCGGCAGAGTACTCGGCGGACTGCTCGGTCACTCTGCCCTCTGACCCCGGCCAGGCGGTGGGGCGAACACACGAGGTCACAGTTCGGAGCTCAGGATGCTGCCTCTGCCTGCCTCGGTTCATGCGCCTCACCTTCGCACCAGAGTCTCTGGAAAACCTCTACCAGACTTACTTCAAACGGCAGAGGCACGAAACCCTGCTGGTGCTGGTCGTTTTCGCTGCCCTCTTCGACAGTTACATCATCGTCATGTGTGCGGTGGTCTACACCACTGACAAGCTGGCTTCTGTTTTAGTGGCATCGCTGGGACTGGCGGCCGACATTGTCCTCTACCTGCTGTGCCGCTTCGGGCTACTGCCGGACCGCATCTCGAGACGGGTGGTGCCTTACGCTCTGTGGGTGCTCATAGCAGCTCAGATATTCTGCTACCTGGGTCTGAACTATGCTCGCTTCCACCAGGCCAGCGACACTGTGGGCTGGCAGGCTTTCTTCAGCTTTTCTTTTTTCCTGACTCTGCCTTTGAGGCTGACACCCATCGTGCTCATCACTACTGTATCCTGCGGGGTCCACACCCTGGTTCTGGGCGTCACTATCGCCCAGCAGCAGCAGCAGCAGGAGGACATCCAGGGAACAGCACTTAGCAGACAGGTAAGAGAAGGAAGGAGGTGGTGCCTATGCTTGTTCTGAAATACATTTACTTGTGTGTAATGTCACTTATTTGACATAATTTTACAGAAGTCTAGCAGGCTTTGAACACAAAAGTTGATTCCTAGATGCAGTAGGCCAAAAGCTGTGGTTCACACATTAAGCTATGTGATTGTTATTGCACACATGATACCTGAGTTTGAGGTTTGAGACCCAGCTGTAGTCATACCAGATCCTTTTGTGTTCTAACTAGTTTGAGGCTTTTAGCGATACTTGATGTTTTCACAGCAGCGACAGACAAGAAAGTTGGTGAGAAAAGGAGGGAAATGACATGCATCAAAGGTCCCCAACAGGACTTTAACTGGGTACACAATTGGGCCGCGAGCGCCACCTAGAGGGCCGCAAAAAACTTTCTGTTTTGCAGCTGTAGGCCGTGAGGGCCGCGGGACCGCATAGGTTATCAATTGAAGACACCAGAGATATTACTGTTATCCATGAGACGCTCAGTTACAATATAGCTTCCCACCACCTGGTGGCGGTAATGCGTCAGTCAGTTGTTTAACAAGCTGCATTAAGCAGAAGAAGACACTCAGCTAGCCGCTAGCCTGTAGCGAAAGTTATGGATAAGTTATTAAAAAGAAAAAATGAAGACGACAGTGGTGCCATACCCCCCAAAAGTCTAAATGTGTGTGCAAGTACAACCCTGACTTTCTTAAGTACGGCTTTGTGAACGGAGGCAACGAGGCAGAGCCGAGGGCTCAGTGTGTGGAATGTGAGCTAATGCTATCAAACGAAGCACTGGAGCCTTCAAAAATAAAGCGACACGTAGCGACGAAACATCCAACGCTCGTGGGAAAGTCTGTTGGGCTTCTTGTTGTGTATGCAGGTTTACATACACATGATAATAAATGTTGTTGTGATCATCACATTGTATCATCTCATTTATTTAACAAGGGTTTTGCCTGTTCAACTCCGCGAGGATGCCGCCGTCCTCGATCCCCTCCCCTTCCGTTCCTACGGCTTGCTCGCGCAAACTACATCACAAAACATGGCCGTGTTTGGTATCCCAGCATGCCCAAAATCCTCATCTTTGCAAAGAAATCGATTTTCTTTCATTTCTTATGGAGTTTTCACAAGGAGCCCAAACACACACTGTCCAAATTCGCCATAACCGCTGCAAGTCGGATCTTGCAGCATTTCGACGGAAAAAGACAAATTACAGACCCGACAATATGCTATCAGATGTTACCATGGAGCTAGTGGCTTCAGAAAACGCTAGTACTTACAGTGCAAACCTTGACTGTTTCATACTTACATAAGCTGTAAACCAACGTATGACCTTTGCGTAACTGAGCTACCCGCATACTCGTTCGTGCGCTTGGTCGCAGCCATTACGCACAGCAAGTCTGCTACTCACACGCCATGTCTTCGACCATATATACATAGTTTTTGCAATTTGCAAAGGCTAAAAATAAAAGGAAAATAATATAATATCAAAATATAAAGGGAGAAACACCTTTAGTGTGTCAGAATATCATTTGGTTACCAAGTGTCCATTTGGGTCTCCAAATGTCCTTTTAGAGCTCCGCCTGGATCTCTTCATGAAGAAACACTGTAGAATGGTCATACTTTGTCCAATCTTCTTCAAATTTGAGGCAGTTGTTCACTGATAGTGTAGTTACAGCCCTATACTGTCCTTTACCTGTACAGATACAGCCACAGGCAGTTATTTATACTGAAAGATTCTTTTTTGTTTTATGCGGACAAAAATCTTCAATTTTTACTGACTCCAAAGGCCCACTGCTCTGTTTCTGTATGACCTACAGGTTTTCTGACAGTTTTGATGCATATAGTCAGAGTGGTTCAGAAGCTACAGCTATTTTAATTTGGGTATGTCATTTTAGGCGGTTTTGCTCCAAAATAGGGGTGGCGTTGAACAGGTAACAATATAGTTATTGAATACAAATCAAACCAAGAGTGAGATCAATTGGTGAAACTAATAGTGTTAATATTTGAATGGGCCCCGGGACACTTTGTACTTGAAAAGTTGGGCCCCGAGGTCAAAAAGGTTAAGAACCCCTGCCTTAGATGAAAAAGATGCCCTGAAATAGTTTTAAAGAGATTTTCTGAACAGGTTGAGCCTGATATGACACAGGTTAGCATGATGGGGTCTAGATAGATTAGATGATAGATAGATTAGATATATACTTTATTCATCCCCAAGGGGAAATTTGTCTGTGGCAGCAAATGCAGTAGGTCAGATAAAACCTGTGTGAAAATGAGATCCTCTTGGTTAGAAGTCACTGCTTGCAACACAGCAAGAGGCAGAGCAGACAGTGTCATGTGGAAGTCTTTTTTGCCTTATGCACAAATCATGTGTACAATTACAAATGAACAACCAACCATTCTGATGCATGTATGAAACATGCACATTTAGTGCACAATACTGTATTGTATGAGTTGTTGGCTCTTTAAATAATACAACGACAAACCAGCCTCCACTTCCAAAGCACGTTGTTTTAAGGTGCGCGTATGTACTAGGCCAGTGATTCTCACTCAAGTTTCCTGACTTGAGTGAGATGTACACACACCGTGACACACGGGGAGAAACAAGGATATAGAGAGCAGAGCAGGACTATTGAAGTGAGAGTTGTGAAAGTCAAATCATAGGACCATTTCTAAAAGAGAAGCTGTCCAGAGAGACCAGAGTCATTAGACTCTGACTAGACGGACTCATATAAGTGAATTCTTCCAACACTACTTTCTCTTTTTAGAAGATGAGAAAAATATAATATTGTGACTTTTTCACTTCACCCTGAATGAACTGAATTTAAAGCTGCAGGGCAATTCAGTGAAAATAACTTATCTAAAATGAATTGTGTTACATCATTTATTCTTTAATCCAGCCGTTATTTTACTTGAAATGAGAAGAACATTTATTCATGTATTTCTATGTATTATTTATAATCCATCCAGTTAAATTTGAAAAATGAGAATATTAAATATAATTGTATATATAATTAAAATATAATTTGGTGTACTTTCTTTATTTGATTTGACAGTTTACTACACAGAGACGTTACTAGACTTCTTGAATATAGATATACCCAAATTATATATATATATGTGTGTGTGTGTGTGTGTGTGTGTGTGTATATATATGTGTGTATATATATGTGTATATATATATGTATATATATGTGTATATATATGTGTATATATATATGTGTATATATATATGTGTATATATATGTGTATATATATGTGTATATATATGTATATATATGTATATATATGTATATATATGTGTATATGTATATATATGTATATATATATATATATATATATATGTATATATATGTGTATATGTATGTGTATATGTATAGATCCATCTTTGTTTACTTCTTTTGACATCACCGCTCTCAATGACTTCTTTCATGTATGCTGTGTAGTCCTTCTTATATTTCTCATCCCTGTGGAACCTCTGTCGTAAATGACTGAGCCTGATTTCAGCGAGTTTTTTGTTATCAGGCAAGTGTGGCTGTTGCTTAACGGGCAGAGGCATCTCGTAATGTCCCTGATCATTTTTCCTTATGCCTTCTTTGAGTTTGTTCAGGAAAAAGAGATCCTCTTGTGAGACAGTCTTGTCATCTCCTTTGGTGTCCTTAAAGTCTGATTCCAGGGCGCTTATCACATCCATCGGCGTCACTATTGGGAGTTCCTTTACATCGACTCTGTGACACAGGCTTGATTCTGTTTCATCGAGAGACGGTGTTGAGCAGCCTACAATACTCCATCCTAAGTCCGTAAGGATGGCATAGGGCTCGTTGTCTTTTCCTGCTACTACTTGTCTGTTAGTGTTCTGGGACAGTTATACCCAATCAAGAGTCCTACATCACAGCTGAGAAGAGGTGGCATCTTATCTGCGATCGCTGTTAAGTGAGGCCATTGTTTTGCAGTTTCGTGAGTGGGAATATGATCACGATTCACTGGAATGCAGTCCTTGGTGTAAGAAGGCGGAAGGTTGATGTGAACACATGAATTGTAACCTCTCACACCTAGTCCAGATACCCTTTCACTTTTCACAATCATGTTTTCTCCAAACATAGTGGTAAGTTTCAGTTTCACAGGGGAGGCATCTGCTTGTAGTTAATTGCTTACCTCCTTGTTGATGAAGGTGCTGTCACTTTGAGTGTCTAGTAATGCGTAGACAAGCTGTTCCTTGGATGGGTTTTCAGCAGAGGACACCCACACAGGAACGATCATAGAAGTGCTGCCTGACTGACTACCTCCAGTGACGCTGAGTGCTGTGGCTGACATGGTTTCATTTACAGTGTTTGGAGCTGTGTTCACAAAGGATACAGACCTTTCTCTACCATCAAGTCCTCTGTAATTCTCATCATGGAGACAGGTAGGGTGCCTTCCCTTACATATATCACAAGAATGGCGGCTGGTCACTGTTCATGGCAGTTTGAGTGCTGAACACATTGGCTTTGTTTCTCTTTGTTTCCTTTATGTATCTTTTGTCATAAGATGAGTTAGATATATATATAGGGAAGTGACTGGGTTGCATGCTATCTCTGCTTCTAAAGGCACAAAGTTAGTGAAATCCTCAAAAGTGGGAAACTCTTTTCCTTCCATGAGGGCTATTGTAACCCGACGATTCCAACTTGATGCTAACCAGTCAGGAACCTTTTGTATTAGCTTTACGTTTTCTTAATATTTCTTAATATACTTAATATTTCTAAACCCTTCACATGGGGCGTGGCTTGGAGACAGGCACTTAGGAAGTCCGTGAATATTCTTAACCCTTCAGCATCCTTGGGCTGAAGTTTTGGCCATTTTGATAGCTTGTCCGTGAAAGCTCTTTGGATGACAAAGGGCTGACCGTAGCGTTGGTTGAGCTTATTCCATGCATCTCTATATGCCTCATCATCATTGCAATAGAATGTGCCTTCGAGACATTCATGAGCAGGGCCACTGACTTATTTCTTTAGGGAATACAGTTTATCAGCTGAAGAAATACCCTTTCGGTCAACAAGTGACATAAACGAAGCCCTCCATTCAATGTACAGGATTGAGTCTCCACTAAACACTGTGGGCGTTGGCACTGGGAGTCTGTTTATGGCTGTGCTGTCTTGGATTGCTTGGGCTAGACAGGACATGTCATTAGCGGGTCTGCATTTCTAATTCCTTCCTATGAGTTTCCTCCATTATCCTTATTTTTCCCCTTTTGCTTTCTTTCTTCTTGCAGTATTTTATACTGAGCCTCCTTTGCAGCGAGCTCTGCGGCTGCATCAGCCCTCTTTGCAGCTATGATCATTGACTCAGAGTGGTGACTCACTTGACTGAGAAGCAGTGCCATATACAGAGTAAGCATAGTCGTGGACATATAACTGATGGAGACGGTGCCTTTCACGTACTACATCATAATCGCCATCTACTGTTGATAAGCGTTCATGGACTATCTTCATAACGTCTTTAGTCACAGCCTCGCATGCATCAATCTTGCGTCTCAACTCAGTGGATGGTGTGGCACGCTCTCTTATTTCACTGTAAGCTCTCATGACATCATCCATTCCCTCTTCAATGTTGTCTGCTATTGTAGACAATTCAGTGACTGATATGTCATTCTTTAAATTTTCTTTGGATGTTCTGATTTTGATTTTCCATTGATCATAGAGGTTTATGAGTCTTTTTTTCCCTTTTATTCAGTTCCTCCTGTTGGTAGGCATGCATTTTCTCTGTTTGCACACTATGACGTTCTGATCGCCGTGGTAACATTAACACATTAGCATCATCCATTTCAAGTTGAAGCTCAGCTAGTTGTTTTTCCATACATTCAATTTCTTCCTTTAATTCTTGCTTCGACATGACTTCATAATCATCCAGATGTAGTAAGCCTCTAATTCCTTGTATTTCCGTTTGTAGCTTATATATCTGATCCTTTATGGCATCCATATTGAACGTAGTTTTCCTTACCGCTTCTGTTGACCATCATGCTAAGTGCTGCAACTCGCTGTTCTGTGGCCGTGCCGTCTTTGTTCCACAAGCAGCGGAGTGTAGCAGGTGAAGGTGAAGTTCTTACTGTAGCATCCCGGCTGAATAATGGTCTGTAGTCTTGAACTGATGGTCCATAAGTCTTTAATGAATCACACCTTGAACACACCTTGAACACACCGTAAGAACTTGTGCCTATATCGGCCAGGTGCTAAAACAATAAAACCGTATCCATCTTCCTTGTTAAATCACTTTTCCTTCAGTGACTTTTCTAATGGCTTCCTTAACGGCTTCTTACTTCCGGTTTTTATACCTTCAAAATAAAAGCGCAACAGGAAATGCACCGACTGCAGTGACAAAACGTCCAAAATAAAACCATAAACAAGGAACAATCTATTTAAATACACTACACATTCTCAGAGGTCCTTTACAGTCATTAATGAGCTAACTTCCCTCTAATTTTAGATCAGATTTTAAATTAAATGTTCCACAGTTGCAGTCTAATTTCACTTCAGATTAATAGCAGACCACCTCAAGAGTGTCACTCAGAGAGAACCAGAACATTCAAATCCCATTCATTAGCTAAATTCCCTTTAATTAAAGTTGAGATGTTCCATCTAAATTGTAATATGCAAAGTGAAAATCAATTTTTCCACAGACCTATTTGATGTCAAAATGAGAGGCAGAGGAGCTGTTCGTCTTGTGCTGTCTTAGAAATGTGTGCAGATGGTGCAAAAGGTGGTGGAGATCACAGTGGACTTCAGGGGGAATCCCAGCAGTAAAAGCAATGTGCCTACTGGATGTATGCTATCTATTCTCCAGTATAACTTGTGATGCGTGGACATCGAGGGCAGAGACAGCTATGCGCTGCTCTCTCCCCATGAGCCGGCTACTGTTGGCAGATTTAACCCCGTTGTGAGGCCAGATGTCTCCATCTTTGTTTTGACCAACTTCCTACACGCTGACCCGGGACCTTTCCTGACCTCACCAGAAAACAACTCAGCACCATCTAGTGGACTGAAAAAGCAATTGATTTGATTTTTCTAGTTATTTTTTAAAAATGTTTTTAATAGTTTATATAATAAAAAATCGATACTTGGCGTCCGTGTATCGATACAATATCGCCACGCAAAATATCGCAATACTATGCTGTATCGATTTTTTCCCCCCACCCCTATTGGCAATACATGTCATGCCATGACAACTCTATTTTTATTTATGGTCATTGTACCAATGTCCTTTGATTCATATGTAACTAACTCACCACAAAATTATTTTTCAATGGACACAAAATAGTTCTCACTATCTATAAATGTAAACAAAATCAACCGATATAAAAATAAGATTCACAAATGTATTTCTGATGAACATGACTATTTTCTTTATCTATTACTATATATATATATATATATAATCTGTGAGGAACATGCAGGCACACTGTACCTGAAGTAAGTGATTTCTCCAGGTGCTATGTTGGCAGCTTCTTGTGAACGTCACAGACATGGTGAATGATGCCATCCCACAGTGCCTATGAAATAATAATGGCACTATAAAAGTTCCTCCTTATGGAAATTAATGAATTTACTAAGATGGTTCTTGGGAATACTTCATCTTCTCAACACATGCTCATACCTCATCAAATGAGTACTTCTCATTTGGGCTCTGATCGGGGCAACATCATCTGTGCAGTTGTCCTCTAGCTTTATCCCACATGTGAGCTTATCCACTGTCTCGATAAAAGCTTTCTCCATGACGACAGAGTCCATGATGTGTGCCGCTTGTCAACATAAATCAGGGGTCTCAAACTCATTTTCACTCTGGAGCCACATCAGCATCGCGGTCGCCCTCAAAGGGCCGGTTGTAAATGTAAGACTGTGTAAATGTAACCACTCCTAACATATTGGTAAATAACTGTCTCTGCATTTGATTCTTATTTATTCAAGTGTAAAAATATTGTACATACAGTTATATAAATGTAAAAATATATTTAAGCACATTTCTGTTACAACTTAAATCCTTTTAATTTAGGGTTCAGAAACCCACATTACTCTATCAAAGATCAAACTATTAAAGAAAATAGCAAAGACAAATGTCAAACAAGTTATTGCAATAACTTTGTTCAAAGCTTAAAATCCTTTCAGGGGTGCGTTTGCACAATCCCACATGAAGTATTTCATGTGTTTTTAAAGCAATGTTGGCAGCTGGTGACGCAAACAGGAAGTCCTCTGTAGCATAGGCCGTCTCATTTCGGAGACCGCTTGGTCCAGCCTTCGTGGACCGTGAAGGCTGGGTGTCCCGAAGGATGCAGTTGCTGGATGAGGACACAGGCAGTGTTTACAGTGGAAGCAGATACCGAGAGCCAAGTCAAACCGACCAATAGAAACTCCTGGCACATTCAACAGCGTATGCCCCGCCCACTACATCCAAGCTCAGCTCAGCTTTTCGTTTTGAAACCAAAGCTTTTTTCAACCAAAGATATTATTTTTTTTAACCAAAGATTAAATTATTTTAACCAAAGGTTATATATATATATATATATATATATATATATATATATATATATATATATATATATATATATATATATATATATATATATATATATATATATATATATATACTCCTGTGTAGTTGACCTACATCCTAAATATATATATTTTAGTGGTATCACGGATTGATCCGTGATCCGTTCGGATCACTCCTGAACCGTGGATCAATCGAGTATTTTTTTTTT